>NC_080180.1:44856414-45214539 GCF_950295315.1 Erinaceus europaeus | reverse complement strand
AATTCCCCCATTCAAAGATGGATTTGTTTCTGTTGTTCCTCTGGTTAGAAAATAGCTATAGGGAGTTGAGTGGTAGCGCAGCGGGTTAAGGCCAAGTGGCGCAAAGCGCAAGGACCGGCATAAGGATCCCGGTTCAAGCCCCCGGCTCCTCACCTGCAGGGGAGTCGCTTCACAAGCAGTGAAGCAGGTCTGCAGGTGTCTATCTTTCTCTCCCCCTCTCTGTCTTCCCCTCCTCTCTCCATTTCTCTCTGTCCTATCCAACAACAACAACATCACTAACAATAATAACTACAACAATAAAACAAGGGCAACAAAAGGGAATAAATAAATATTTAAAAAAATAAGAAAATAGCTATAAAATATTTTTCTTTCCATAACTCAGAAAGGAAATTCCTGGATATTGCTAAAGCTCTTTTCAGCATAAAATTCCTACTTATGAAAACAACCATAGAGGATACATACGGTTTTGTACAATTGCAAGTGAGAACAAAGTTCAGAGAAGGTTAAGTAAACTACTCAGAGTCCTACACAACTAGTGAATGAATGATGTGAATTCCAACTTCACTGTGTATCTGCTATATCAACCAAGATCATATTTCGCATAGTGCACATAATAAATGCTTGGTTAAAAAAGATGGGAGCCAGGTGATACCCAGCAGGTTAAGCACACATGGTGCAAAGTGTACTGACCAGCGTAAGGATCCCAGTTCAAGCCTCCGGCTCCCCACCTGCAGGGAGGGTTACTTCACAAACAGTGAAGCAGGTCAGCAGGTGTCTGTCTTTCTCTCCTCCTCTCTGTCTTCCCTTCTTTCTCAATTTCTCTGTCCTATCCAACAACTACTATAGAAATAACAGTAATATTATAACAACAACAATGATTAACAGCAAGGGCAACAAAAGGGGAAAAATGGCCTCCAGGAGCAGTGGATTCGTAGTGTAGGCACCGAGCCCCAGTGATAACCAAAAAAAAAAAAAAAAGTGAAGGCTAGGGGACCAGGCTATAGCTCAACCAGTAGGGCGTATACTTCACCAAGTACAAGGACTGGGATTTGAACCCCCAGGCTCTACATAAGCACACCATAAAAAGGGCAAGTTTCATGAGTGGTGGAGCATTGTTGTGATGCTTCTCCATCCATTTCTCCCTGTCCCTCGTGCACCTCTCTGTCTCACGCCCTCTATCTAAGCTACCCACTGGCAGTTGGGGAATAATGCAGGCATGAAGCGTCAGCAAAAAACTCTGTTGGCAATATATCTATATCTATATATCTACATCTATATCCTAATTCAATCATTCACACACTGAAATATAGCTAACAGAAATAATTAACTACTACAAGATTTCCATGTTTTCCTCTTGCAAATAGTTCAGAATCTTACTATTAAAATCAAAGAATCCAGGACCAGGCAGTAGCGCAGCAGGTTACGCACACATGGCGTTAAGATCCAGTGCAAGCCCCAGCTCCCCACCTGCAGGGGGATAAGGGTCACTTAATAAGCGGTGAAGCAGGTCTACAGGAGTCTTTCTCTCCCCTTTCTGTCTTCCCCTCCTCTCTCCATTTCTCTCTGTCCTATCCAACAACGATGACAACAAGGGCAACAAAATGGAAAAATGCCCTCCAGGAGCAGTGAATTTGTAGTGCAGGCACCCAAGCCTCAATGAAAATCCTGGAGGGAAAAATATATATATACATATCATTGAGTCCTAGAATAATACTGATATAATATCTTATTATTTACTAACTACTACTCAAATAAAGGCTATTTTATTTTGAAAAAAATGCTGAAAGTCAAGTTGGTTAAACTTACAGATATCAGAAGACTTTGACGTCCAATTCTTTTCCTTTTCATTATTTATTTATTTATTTATTTATTTATTTATTTTTTAGAGAAGCAAAGCAAAGACAGAGAGAGTGAAACCTACCAGCGCACCAAAACTTCCTTCAACGTATTGGGGGTCAGAGTTGAACCTAGGTCATGTACATAATGAAGCAATGCACTATCAAAGTGAGCTATTTTCCTAGCCCTCTATTCATTTCTTTAATTTAATTTAATTTAACTTTTACCAGAGCATTGCTCAGCTCTGGCTTATTATAATATGGGGAATTGAGCCTGGGACTTTGGAGCCTCAGGCATGAGAATCTCTTTGCATAACCATTATGCTCTCTACCCCCACCCTGGCCCTTTATTTATTTATTTATTTATTTATTTCCTCCAGGATAATTGCTGGGCTCGGTGCCTGCACCATGAATCCACCACTCCTGGAGGCCATTTTTCACCCTTTTGTTGCCCTTGTTGTTGTAGCCTCGTTGTGGTAATTATTGCATTGTTGACGTTGTTCGTTGTTGGATAGGACAGAGAGAAATGGAGAGAGGAGGGGAAGACAGAGAGGGGGAGAGAAAGATAGACACCTGCAGACCTGCTTCACCGCCTGTGAAGCGACTCCCCTGCAGGTGAGGAGCCGGGGGCTCGAACCAGGATCCTTACGCATGTCCTTGCGCTTTGCGCCACATGCGTTTAACCCACTGCGCCACCGCCCGACCCCCTATTTATTTATTTTTAACAAGAGACCAGAAGATGAATCCAGAGCCTTGTGCATGCATGATATTGCTAAACTATCTCAACATTATTATAGTAGTTTTGACATCATGGCTTCTCTGACAGAAATCCAGAAATGTCATTTTCCCTAAGATTGCATTCCCTTTGGCTACATACAGAATAACATTTTTGAAGTTCCATACACCTCAGTTGTTCCTATGGAAAAATCATCATGTTCACTTTTCCAGTTTCCTTATTTGTTTCCTGGCAGATTGACCCAGCAATCCAAAGCTGAGACCACCTGTTTTCCTCGAACACAATAATAAAGGTTACTTTCATTGTTTGTGGTTCAATGGGATATGACTAGCAAAGAAACTAATCCCAAAAGTTAGTCCAAACAATGTGTTCAAAAAATCTTTGAATCCCAAAAGGTCGGTCACTGAAGTAACCACACAAACTTCCTTTCAAATCCCTGTTCTCTTTGGAGATAATCCAACACGATTTGGAACTGATGCATATTAACTATGCCCTGATCAATTTCATCAGTCTAAAAATCTCATGGCCGTGGATGAAATAAGTAGAAATGACATGTAATTAGATAACATATACTACACTCTTGATTCATAATTAAATTAAAATTGACCCAGAAATGCTCAGAAGGTTGCCACTTAGCAGTACAAGGTTATAAACATAATGTACTTGACCAGACGTCTTCTCCTTTAATTCATACTGACACAAGAGTAAAGACGTGATAGCCAATTTCCCATGTCTTAAGCAAATTATGCAGTAGCATAATCAATGTCAGAAATTTCTGAGCAGAAATGCTAAACAGTAGTAGGTGCAAAGAACTTATAAACTCTAAAGCCTTTTGAGTTGGAAGTAGACATCTAGGGTAACTTATATGCTCCTTAACTGGAGACATATGTTTTGAGACACAAAAGTAACTAAAGGTCCTGGGTGGTAACACATCTGGTTAAGCATATACATTGCAGTATACAAGGACCCAGGTTTAAGCCCCTGGTCCCCACCTGCAGGGGGAAAGCTTCACAAGTGATGAAGCAGGGCTGCAGGTGTCTCTCTTCCTCTCTATCTTCCCCTTCCCTCTAGATTTCTAGCTCTCTCTATCTAGTAAATAAATGAAGATAATAATAAAGAAACTCAAAAGTATTTTCACAGTGGTCTTCCTAATCTTTTTAATATCTTATTAATGTAATTTGAGTGGGAGGGGAAAGACTATAAAAGGTCAGTTTCTGAAGAGGGGTAGGTATAGACTTCCCAGATCAGACACTCTTGGGAAGAGAGGATTTTGAAGGAGTCAGCATGTGTCCCTACTATATAGACCAGGAAAATGAAAGCATAATTGGAAGTATAGATAAATCAACAGGACATCTGGGAAGGAATAGCACTGAGAAATAAAAGACGATAGTTCCCAGATATGAAAATGATAACAGATCAGACTCAGTAACCGAGTCACTAAATCTCAAATGGCGACAGAAGCCCACATCCTAATTGGGAGCTGTCTAGACAGAATATAAAAGTACTTGGGAGTCTATATTCTATATGCTAACAATTCCTATTGGTTTATTTCATTTGTTTGTTTATTCTTTTAAAAATATTTTTATTTATTCCCTTTTGTTGCCCTTGTTGTTTTTTTATTGTTGTTGTAGTTATTATTGTTGTTGTTATTGATGCCATCGTTGTTAGAGAGGAGAGATATGGAGAGAGGAGGGGAAGACAGAGAGGGCGAGAGAAAGACAGACACTTGCAGACCTGCTTTATCCACTTGTGAAGCGACTCCCCTGCAGGTGGGGAGCCGGGAGCTTGGAACAGGGATCCTTACGCCAGTCCTTACGCTTTGCACCATGTGTGCTTAACTCACTGTGCTACCGCCCGATTCCCCTTGTCTGTTTATTCTAAGATAGAGACATAGAGACAGAAATGGATAGAGAGTGAAAGAGACCACAACTTCGAAGCTGCAGTAAGGGCCAGACTCAAACCTGGGTGGCACACATAGCAAAGCAGCACACTATTTCTCACCCAGTGAGCTATTTCAGTGACCCCCACTATTGTGTTTATAAAGTGAAAAAAAAAAAACTAGTAACCTATGCTCACACACAAAAAAAGAATACATGGTTATAAAGCAAACTGATTAAAAGAAACATCCCTAAAGTTAAGTAAGGTTTTTTGTATATGGTAAAGAAGAAAAAGGCGATACATACATATTTTGATATCTCTCACAATTTTAGTTCCATTTTGGAGGACTTTTTTTTTTAAGACTTTTTAAAAGATTTTATTTATTTATGAGAATGATAGGAGGAGAGACTGAGAGAGAGAGAGAATCAGACATCACTTTGCCATATGTACTGCCGGGGATCAAACTTAAGACCTCAAGCTTGAGAGTCCAATGCTTTTATCCATTGCACCACCTCCCGGACCACGGAGGAATTTTCTTGACTGTTGCCTCATAAATCTAAATTCTAAGGAATAAACTCTCTTTAATATCTTCTTCCCTCCATACTTCTATTTCTGGCATCATTTAATCACAAGCCTGACCAGACCCTGCAACTCTCTAATTATTAAAAATGAAGGAATAGTTACACTCAGTAATGCATATGGTTAGGTTACATTATGGCAAATGGTAAAATATACCATGTAGGTTTTTAAAAAATGGCAATACATATTATTATGTATGTGAATTATTCTAAAATGATTGCAAAGATACAAAATTAAGCTCATGGAAATGACTGCCTCTAGGAAAAAAAAAAAAAAAAAGACCATAAAGAGAATATGTGGTGTATTGCACCAAAGTAGAAGACTCTGGGGGTGAGAGGGAGGATCTAGGTCTTGGAACATGTTGGCAGAGGAGGACCTAAAGGGGTGTTGAATTCTTATGTGGAAAACTGAGAAATGTTACACATGTACAAACTACTGTATTTTACCGTCAACTCTAAACCATTAATCCCCGCATAAAGAAAAATTATTCATCAAAAAAGAGGATATGAAAATATGATTAAAGGTGGCTTTAATATAAGTCATACCTCAAAAAAATCTAAAAAGGAAATACGCAAAAAAGTATATATAACAGGACAATGCTACAAGGTAGAAACTTGGCCTGTGTTATGGTTGTCTTTGAAGACTATGAAGAGTAGAATCTGAGAAAAAAAATTCCAATCTTATAGAATGAGAATCCTGCAATTAAAAGGCCAGGTGGTGGCACACGTGGTTGAGCACACATGTTATAATGCACAAGGACCCAAGGTTCAGCCTCTGTTCTCCCGCAGAGGGAAAACTTTGCAAAGGGTGAAGCAGTGCTACCAGTCTCTCTCCCTCCCTATCACCTCCTTCCCTCTCAATTTCTGGCTGCCTCTATTCAATAAATAAATAAAGGTTTTTTTTATTTTAAAACAGAATCCTGAAGTTAACAAAGATTTGAGAGATATTTTCAGCAGTTTCTACCATAGGTACCAAAATGAAAGCTGTTTACCCCAACCTGACTTGAATGACAGGTCCCTGGAATGGACCTTATATGACTTCATGGTTTCCTACAGCACCAAATGCTACAAAAAAAAGCAGCTCTAGTCTGCAGAAAGGTCATAGGAAGACCTTTGTGACCCCTACCCAGTTGACCACCGAAGAGTTAGCAATTAAAACCCATCTGAGGGCGGGGCTAGATAACATAATGGTTATGCAAAGAGACTCTCAAGCCTGAGGTTCTAAAGTCCTGGGTTCAGTCCCCCCACCACCACCTTAAACCACAGTTGAGCAGTACTCTGGTAAACAAAATAATAAAAATAAAACCCATATGATTTACATAAATACTACTTGCCATTTCTATATACATTAAAGTCACTGAAATATGCAAAATATTGTTCATGTCATTTAATGTTCATTGGAGAGGAGTTTAATCTGGTTCAGCTAATAGCAGGTGGCTTTGCAGGGGTGGGATCTGAACTGTTGTCTTAGGATGAAGAGACTATACTTTAGGTGGGAAGAGCAAGAGTACTGTTACAGTGGTGAATAGACTATGAAAATGAGTGCTTGCTAATTGCACGTAGACCAGATTTACACACACACACACACACACACACACACACACACACACACACTACTATTCAGTTAATTGCATATTTTTATTCCATTATTAGTGGCAAAGCTCACACCTATAGAACACAAGTATTATCAAAGAGCATCATTGTAGATGAAAATGGGAAACTAGTGAGTTCAGATCCTATTACTTTTTAAATGCACTGCTAATTATTTTTCTGTATATGTTGTGCCTAGATAAGAAACAAAGAGAAATTATTCTTTTAAAAAGTATTCCTTGATAGTGTGCCTTTTTTGTCATGCATGAGACCTGGGTTTGAGTCCAACCTCCACCACATTAAGGGAAAGCTTGAAGCTGTGGTATATTTCCCTCTCTTCTCTGTCTCTACCTGAAAAAGTCAGTCTGGAGCAGTAAAAGCCCAGCTGATGGGCCTCAGGCAGTAAGGAGAGAGGGAAAGAGGAAGAGAGGGAGGGAAGTGCCTCAGACAGAAGCACACATGCTTTGCTTCAGTTGAGGAACCAAGGTTCATCTCTGGCACTACAAATGACTCTTCAGTGCTAGTCAGCTCCCCCATAAAAATTAGTAAATACAAATATACAAATCTTTGCAAATGTATTCCAATAAATGAAGAAGTAGTGATAGAACTAAGGCATCAGCATTTTCAATACTTAGTGAACAGATAAATAAATACTAAGTAAGCATGAATCAATGCTACTGTCATAAAACAAGTAACTAAGCAAACACTATGTGTCATCCCTCAGAAGAATGCACTATCTATAGGGCACCAAAGTAAAAACCGTGTGGTGATCAGGAGGGTGGACATGCAGCTTCCTGGGCCGGCGGGAGGGGGGGTGAGGGGGTGTGATGGGACACAGTCTTTCGGTGATGGGAATGGTGTTTATGTACACACCTATTAAACTGTAGTAATATAAATCACTATTTAATTAATATGAGGGGGGAAAATTGATTTTATGTATAACAAAGGGACTTTTCAAAGTTAACCCAATTACCAAATAATGTGATGATAACAGTAACTAGCCATTGTCTTCTCAAACCCTAAGACAGCAGGAACCTCACATTTCCACTATAGAGCCTAAACTTTCCCCAGTCCTGGGACCCTAGGGTAGGGCCCACTTTCCCGTATGCTTCTCCCAATTCTTATCAAATAATATTGCATCCGCTGATTGCAACCTAATCAACGCAACAAGTGCCACCCCAGCATGCTTCACTTCAGACTGTGTCCAGAGACTTCAGGTGTGAAATGACAACCCTTCAGCTTCATCACTCAGGTGAGACCTTTCCTTTCATAGCATTCTCTAATTCCATTCCAGGTGGTTCACTTCCTTACAAAGTCCCAAAACCTAGATATAGACCAGGTTCCAGGAGATAGAGCATATGTTCACAGGTATTCATAAACTAGGGCAAATATATATCTGAAAGCAGAAGTACACTAGAGTTTGCAGTGAGTACCCCCCAACACTTCCTCTCCACTATTCCAAGCTTTGGGTCCATGATTGCTCAACAATTTGTTTGGCTTTGTATGTTAACTCTCTTTTCAACCACCAGGTTCCAGATGCCATCAGGATGCCAGCCAGGCTTCCCTGGACTGAAGACCCCACCAATGCATCCTGGAGCTCCGCTTCCCCAGAGACTCACCCTACTAGGGAAAGAGAGAGGCAGACTGGGAGTATGGATCGACCAGTCAACGCCCATGTTCAGCGGGGAAGCAATTACAGAAGCCAGACCTTCCACCCTCTGCAACCCACAATGACCCTGGGTCCATGCTCCCAGACAATGGGAAAGCTATTGGGGAGGGGATGGGATATGGAGATTGGGTGGCAGGAATTGTGTGGAGCTGTAACCCCCCACCCTATGATTTTGTTAATGTCTTCTTTCTTAATTAAATAAATTAATTTAAAAAAAGAATTGCTACTCCAATAAAAGTCACAATCATAAAAAAAAAAAGAAATCCGACATTAAATTTGACATTAAATCTAAATCTGATGGTTATGCTCTAATACTAAAACCAGTATATATATGAAATATTCCTGACAGGAACTGAAATAAAAAGCATCAAAGATAATAGATAGAGATGATAGAGGGAGAATGGATGGATGGATGGATGGATGGATGGATGATATGTAAACATTTATAAGACAAGTTGATGACTTCTAATTTTCCCTCTGGGTTGGATAATAGCACTGTAGTTGCTTTTTTTTTAAGTCTAGTGATATATATGCTAAAATACTTAAATAGGAAAGGCTATAATATCATTAAATTAATGTGGGCATATGAAGTAGATAAGGGTAAAGATGAAATGAGAATGGTCATGAGTTGATTAACTGCTAAATTTGGATAACGCTACATAAGAATTCATTCTAATAATCTATCAACTTCTGTATATGTTTAAACTTTTGTTTAAAAAAACATTTTAGGGGGTCAGGCAGTAATGCAGCAGGTTAAGCACACATGGCCTGAAGCACAAGGACCAGTGTAAGGATCCGGGTTCGAGCCCCAACTCCCCACCTGTGGGGGGGTTGCTTTATATGTGACAAAGCATGTCTGCAGGTGTCTATCTTTCTCTCCCCCTCTCTCTCGATTTCTCTCGGTCCTATTTAACAACAACAAGGGCAACAAAATGTGAAAAAATGGTCTCCAGGAGCAGTGGATTCATAGTGCAGGCACCGAGCCCCAGCAATAACCCTGGAGGCAAAAAAAAAAAAGAATATTTTTATTATCTTTACTGATTGGATAGACAGAGCCAGAAATTGAGAGGGATGGGGGAGATAGAGAGGGAGAGAGACAGAGAGACACCTGCAGCCCAGCTTCAACATCCGCAAGCTTTCCCCCTGCATGTGGGGACCAGGGACTTGAACCTGGGTCTTTGTGCATGGTGATACATGCACTTCACCAGGTGTGCCAACACTCGGTCCCAGGTAGGACCTCAAAACTTCAGTCATAAAAGACTATTCCAGAATAACTGTGATATCTCTCCAGCCCTAAACTTTTCCACAATGAAGTTTTAATGTACTAAAGCATTTATAAAAATGATTTGACATCAAGTAGAAGTCATCTGGTTTTGCAAGAAGCAATATGATTAAAAAGGGAAGGGAAAAAGATATTTATAAAATAAATATAAAAGGGGGGGAAGCAGAGAAAAGAAGTTCACTTGGTATTTTCTTGTAACATGTTGACCTATATAGCAGAGTCTTGCTGGCATGAATAGTAATGTAGAGAAGTCAACATGGTCACAGTGATTTTGAAGACCTGTCAAAGTTCAATGTCATTCAAAGATGATGAGTAAGCAAAGCAGGATTCAAACAGGAGTAAACATTTTTAAACCTTGCTGGTTTCAAGAACAGTGATGTCTTGAATAGAAATAGGTAAATCAAGAGGGTGGACTTTTTAGGGAAGGTGATATATTTGCATCTAGACATCAAGATTGAGAGATTGAAGTGACAACTTGCTATTTAAAGTAAATTGCTATAGGCTTAGCATAGACACACAATACATAAAAACAATGCCCTGTCCTGTGCTCTCACAACTGTGATGACTTACCTTAAAAGAAAGTATCATAGTTAAAGTTCAGTAATAAACTCACTGAACACAATAAATAAGTCAAATTGTCTTGGCACTGATATTAAGAGAGCACATTCTTCTTTTAAAAACTACTTCCTTTTTATAAATAAAAATTAAAAAAATACTTCCTTGGCATGATTTAACCAAGTAGTTTATGTTCTTTTTTTTTTTTTCTCCTCCAGGGTTACTGCTGTGCTCGGTGCTTGCACCATGAATCCACCGCTCCTGAAGGCCATTTTTCCCCCCTTCTTGTTGCCCTTGTTGTTGTAGCCTCGTTATGGTTATTATTATTATTATTATTGCCATTGTTGATGTTGTTCATTGTTGGATAAGAGAGAGAAATGGAGAGAGGAGGGGAAGGCAGAGAGGGAAAGAGAAAGATAGACACCTGCAGATCTGCTTCATTGCTTTTGAAGCGACTCCCCTGCAGGTGGGGAGCCTGGGTCTCCAACCGGGATCCTTACACTGGTCCCTGCGCTTTGCGCCATATGCGCTTAACCCACTGCACCACCACCCGACCCCCATAGTTTATGTTCTTACTCTGCAAAAAGAAACTGGTTTTCAGTACTAGAAGCATAACTGTATGTTCTTTTCAACATCATGTCTTCTATCTCAACGTGCGTAAATGTTTAACGCAATAAAGATAATATAGGTGTCCAGTACATATCACATTTTGGATCAGTTTGGTCATGCATTGCAACCAGTGTCCATAAGAATCAAACTGCAGAGTTACAAGATGATCTGGAAATCTTCTGAGACCTCTTTAAATAATGTAAGTTCTGAGCTGTAGTATCATTAATACCGAAAATAATGTCTGCTGGTGACAAAGTGTAAACAGGTGCATAGTAGAAACGATGTTAAAACCAGACTTTGGAATTGCATTTTATATCACATTTCATAAAGTTAAAAGTCTACTGCAACCACAACAGTGTTAGTACTTGGTACACCCGTGGTGGCAAAATCTGGACTTTTTCTTGTTTGTTTGTCTGTTTGACCAGAACTCTGCTCAACTCTATGGTGCTGGGGTGAGGAAAAACAGCTCTGAAATTTCTCTTTTTAAAAAACAGATTTTATATGAGGTAACAGGGGAAGAGAGAAAAAGAGAGAGAGAGTGCAGAATACCACTCTAATAGATTCAGCAATGAAAATACAAGTGGAAGCGTCATGCACGCAAGTTCTACACTGGGTATACCAGTCCTATTTACTTCTTTTCCCAGGTTTTTCATTTCCAATGTCTAGAATGACACACACTCCTTGGTCTTCAACAGAGAGCCATTTTTCTCATTATCAAAGTTGCTTATTTTTTTTTTAGCAATAGTAATTTTAATCTGATTTTTAATAGTCTTTGCTTTTTTAGATTCCACTTCAATATGTCAACCAGAATTTCCAAAGCTAATCCTAGACTTTCTTTGCTATGTAAAGCTGAGAAATTATCTGATAACATCAGCCCTCACTGTTTTTCTAGTAATCGAATAGGAACATCACCAGTTGCTGACTTGACTTTACCAATAAATACATGGCAAGAGACAATTTCAACAGGCAGAGTACTGATTTTGCAAATCAATAAGTTAATCCAAACTACAGTATCATCTAGAACTCTAAATCACTATGTTTTGCTGTCAGAGTACCAGACTGAATGTCTTTTCCCTGATGGTTTCTGAAAATCAAGTTGCCACCAGATGGCTAAGCAAGGAGGGAAACCTTCACAACCTGTATCAGAATTGAATTCTTTCTTTGCCTAATGTATAGAATGCTTCTGTAGAAACAAATATTCAAGGCAGGGTGGTGGCTCACCTGGTTAAGTCCAAGCCCCTGGTCTCCACCTTCAGGTGGAAATCTTCACCAGTGGTGAAGCAGTGCTGCAGGTATCTATCTTTCTCTCCCTTCCTATCTTCCCCTCCCTCTCAATTTCTCTCTGATCTAACAGATAGAGTAATGTATTTTTAAAAAGAAAACAAATATATTTTAATGAAAAATAATATTTCTTCTTTAGGTGATTTTTAGATGGAATTTTTAGTTAATCAAAATATTAAATGGGAAACAAATGACCTATGGGATGAAAGGTGATAGAGAAGAGAAAAATATTATAGCCTGTTCATCTAATTCACTATAAAAGGATTGTTAGAAGTCAGATAAGAGAACTATGGGCCGGGCAGTAGCGCCACGTGTGGGGCTAAAGCAAAGACAGGCATATAGATCCCGGTTCCAGCGGCACCTCCCCACCTGCTAGGGTGTCACTTCACTAGTGGTGAAGCAGGTCTGCAGGTGTCTGTCTTTCTCTCCCCCCTCCTCTCTCAATTTCTCTGTCGTATACAACGACATAATAACAACAATGATAAACAACAAGGGCAACAAAAAGCAGGGGAGTGGGGGGTGGAATGTCCTCCAGGAGCAGTGGATTCGTAGTGCAGGAACCCAGCCCCAGCAATAACCTTGGAGGCAAAAAAAAAAAAAAAAAAGAGGAGAATTACATGAAGAAAGTCAACTCTGGGGGCTGGGGCAGAGCATATCAATTCACATTTTACGTGTTGAATTTATGAACATTAAGTCTATTACTCACAGTCATCTAGGGAAAAAACTGTTTTGAATGGTACAGGAACTCTCCATACCCATCATTTCTTCCACTTAAAGGACTCACACTTCCAGTTTTTCATTAAAATCCAAAAATCTCTTCCTGTTTCTCATGCTCACCTGATTGCTGAAGGTTCTTCTATTTCTAGATTAGTTACATGCACTGCCTCACTCACTTACTTACAATCCCAAAAGAACAGTAGCATCTGGGCTACTAAAAGAAGTCACTTGGAGAGGGTGTTGGCGATGCTTTGCCTTAGGAGAGACCCTCAGGCTCAACCTGATGCTGTTGACTGGCTACGGAAGAAGGGCAAACGCTAGAAGAAGAAGGAGAGACCCACATTTGAACCCAACCACACTGTAAGAAGCTTTAGTGCTGTGGTCTCTTTCACTCTGTCTCTCTGATTTCTCTATCTCTATCAAAAACAAACATACTTGGGTCAGGCAGTGGCGCAGTGGTTTAAGTGCATGTGGCGCAAAGCACAAGGACTGGTGTAGGGATCCCGGTTCTAGCCCCCGGCTCCCCACCTGCAGGGGAGTCGCTTCACAGGCGGTGAAGCAGGTCTGCAGGTGTCTGCCTTTCTCTCCCCCTCTCTATCTTCCCCTCCTCTATCCATTTCTCTCTGTCCTATCCAACAACGAACAGCATCAACAATGGCAATAATAATAACCACAAGGAGGCTACAACAACAAGGGCAACAAAGGGGGAAAAATGGCCTCCAGGAGTGGTAGATTCATGGTGCAGGCACCGAGCCCAGCAATAACCCTGGAGAAAAATAAATAAATAAATAAATAAATAAATAAATAATAAAAACAAACATACCAAAAAAAAACACAACAGAGTAGCATCCCAGTTGCTTCTAGATAATGTTAGTTTTATTTCAGTCATGTTCCCTGATACATTCTCTTTAATTATCTGGTTAGTTGAATAACTTGTGAGATCAGGAAGAGAGTCCCATCCATCCTTTTACTACCAGTAGTAAAGCTACTAGGTGCCTGAAACAGATAGGGGCTCCAATTCATATCTGAGAAGAAAGGTATTTAATTTATTTTGGTGGTGGTGGAAACAAACATCCCTCATATATGTGCTATCTTTCTTCCTCTATATAGATATCCCTTAATTTCTTTTTTTATTATTTTTTATTTCTTTATTGGATAGAGACGGTCAGAAATCGAGAGGGAAGGGAGGGATAGAGAGGGTGAGAGACACCTGCAACACTGCTTCACCATTGCAAAGCTTTCCCCCTGCAGGTGGGGACTGGGGAATCGAACCTTGGTCCTTGTGCACTGTAACATGTGCGCTCAACCAGGTGTGCCACCACCTAGCCCCCTAATATCCCTTAATTTCTAACCAAAAAAAGAGCTACTCTTTGGAAAATGTAAATACAAGAAGGAGTTCACTAAATAGCAAAAACACTAAATATTGTGTATTCATTAAGATCTCTAATTTTTTACATTTCTCTTTCTTTGACAAAAGTTTCTCTGCAGAAACTTTTTTTTCTTTCATCTTTAACATTTTAAGTTGGCAGGTGGTTTAATATTTAATATAATTATGTAGTTTTCTTTGATCAAACAAACAATGCTGAGTAACTGTGACATTTACAGACATGTTGCTGCTAATATCAATAAAAAGGTTACAGATTTGAGAGAGGAAATTACCCTTGAGAAATTAAAAGCCTATTAAAGAAGGCAGGCTAGTCAAAAGTAATGAAATACTAATAGGCTAGCACCTATAATATAATATGAGTGGGAAAATATATACAATTAGAAAAATAAAGAGATTTGTGAATGACATACCTTAATGAATAAAAATTCTTATATTGACATTTACCTCTAGTATTACTTATAGATGACCAATCTTTTAATAGGTAACACTCACTGTACCAGGCATTATTCTGACTTGTTCATATGTATAAAATATTTAACACTTTCAATAGTCCTACATATAAAAATATTATTATTTCTGTTTTACAGATGAGTTGGCTGGAATACAGAGAGGTTATATAGTACTTTTGATTTTTTATCACCACTAGAATTATTGCTGAGGGTAAGTAACTGCAAGAGGAATCCACTACTCATGGTGACCATCTTATCCTTTAAAAACATCTTTTTAAAATTTTATGACAGAGAGAAACTGAGAGGCAGTGAGATAGAGGGAAAGAAAAAGAGAGACACCAGCAGTACTGCTTCACTGCTCATGAAGCTTCCCTTTCCACCTTCCCACCCCCACAGGTGGGGAGCAGAGGACTGAACCCCAGACCCTTTTGCATGGCAACTTGTGCACTGAATCTGGAGGGCTTCCCTGGGTGTGCCAACATCTGGCCCCCAAAGTAATTCTTATAGTTAAATAATACTGTATTGGCAGAGTTAGAATTTAAATTCAACAGGTTAGGGAGTCGGGTGGTAGTGTCGCGGGTTAAGCACAGGTGGCGCATAGTGCAAGGACCGCAGTAAGGATCCTGGTTCGAGCCCCTGGCTCCCTAACTGCAGGGGAGTAGCTTCACAAGCGGTGAAGCAGGTCTGCAGGTGTCTGTCTTTCTCTCCCCCTCTCTGTCTTCCCCTCCTCTCTCGATTTCTCTAGGTTTGATCCAACGACGACATCAATAACAATAATAACTACACAAATAAAAAGGGAATACATAAGTATTAAAAAAGACAAAAATGAATAAATTTAACAGGTTAAAATCAGAAGCTATCTCTAAGACTTTGTTAGAGCTATAGTGGTTACCAGTGTGTATGTGGGGTGGGAGAGGCACAGAACTTTGGTGGTTCTGTGGTCTTACAAATCACTGTTAAATCACTAATCACTAAACAAAAAATGCAAAAGATTGACTCTAGAATCTCAGCTTTTAACTACTATATAGACTTACTCTAAGGTCAAGAAGTAAATTTTCTAAATCCTAAATCTTCTCTTGTTTCACATAAACTTTTGAAAGAAATTTGATTAAGTCTTGGAAACTCTAATGTTTTCTACAACACTGCTCTCTTGTCTTCCTTGCGGAGATGAATTTCTGTCTATTGCAATTCATACTCCTACACTTCAAGAATAAAAGATTACTTGTGCCTCTACTGCATTAGCCCCAGTAGAATGGCATAGAATTGGATGGAAAAAAAAAGTCGTATGCAGAACATTTACAACAGGCTTCTGCCTTCTCTTGCTTTTGCCCTCACATCTTACAGCAAGTGTCTTAGTTTGTTTCTAGTATAATTTGTCTCAGACTGCTCCAAAAATCCATCCAGTATATTCCAACACATTTCCAAACATAATTTGAGTCATGTATTTATTATGACTTGAATGTAAATTTTTGAAGTTATTTATTTGTGATGAGAGTGGGTTACAGGATTGTAGAATTACAGACAGCCACTGCCAACGCTCTGTGTCCCCACCTTCCTATCTCCCAAAGACAACCACCATAGGTTTCACAGATCTTTTATAAAAATTTTAACGTAATTGAAAAGGAATATTGTGCAAACGATAACTATTTATAATATCATTCATGTTTAAAAGAAAAAAATCAATTTTTTCACTAACCTCAAGAACTTCAATGTCTCAGTGGGTGACCACTTCACAAACATCTCGCCTCATACTCAGCATTTGCACTTCATTAACTCTACACACCTTCATTCATTCTCTACTTCATTGCTAAAATATTTTATCAGAGCAATTTCCATTAGCCTGTGGATAATTTTAAGTTGTCACATTGTAATGGTTTAAACTTGGAGCCTAGAACTAGTCAGAATTGTTGAAAGGGTGGTAGCACAGTGGGTTAAGCGCACACAGCGCAAAGCGCAAGGACGGGCATAAGGAAGCCAGTTCTAGGCTCTGCTCCCCAACTGCAGGGGAGTCGCTTCACAACTGGTGAAGCAGATCTGCAGGTGTCTGTCTTTCTATCCCCCCTCTCTGTCTCCCTTCTTCTCTCAATTTCTCTGTCCTATCCAACAACAACAACAACAATAATGACAATAAGAACAACAAAATGGGGGAAATGGCCTCATCTTAGATACTGTTCTGTGTTATCCTTTCAAGGATATTAATAAAGCAGTCTTGAAAGTCTGTGAATTAAGATATTCATAAGAAATAGGATATACACTCACGGTACTGAACTATATTTTTCGATACTGTAAGTTCATATCATCTGTTTAAAAGAAAGCCCAGTTTTAAATGGACCAGTGCAGTTCAAATGCATGCTCAAAGGTCAAAAGTATTGTTAATTTATTTATAAAATGGACTGAGCCAGGGAGGTAGATTGGCATTATAGTAGTCCCTCTATAATTTTTTCTTGCCAAGATAATAAAAATATCTCCTCTGATGGCAAATGTTGAGCAGGTCTGAAAACAGGCCATTTAAAATGGGTTATTACCTCAGTTGAGAATTCCTCAGCAGTGCTACAACACTTACCAAGACCACTCTGAATCACCCCAATGGGATCTGAGGGGCAAGGGAACATGGTTCTCATGTCACTTCTTATAGTTTGAATAAGGAAAAGTAGCTCCAACATGACAACAACAAATCCACTTTTCTGAAGTGGAGAAGCCAATGGCAGCTGGACTGTCTTTGGACAATGGAATGAAGGGGTGAACAGAGCCATAAGGTCTTTATTAAAAGGAGGTAAGAGAGGAGAATTAGAAAATGTCAAAAGTTATTTGATTATGAAAGTAGTAAATATTTATTATGCTCCGGTATGTAGTTTAAACTATGTGCAAAAAAATTACTGAAAAGAAAAACAGGTGAAACGGTGGTTATAAGCTTTATGTAGTCCAGTGACTGTTGAACCATAGTGTGGAATGATGGTAATTTATTTTATCATCAACAGATTTCAGGAATTCTCAGCTCCAGCTTTCAACATTGTGAAACTCTCACTAAATTTCATTTTCCTTGCCTACCCACAATGGAGTAATACTATCTACTTTAAAGAGCAATAGATGAGTAATATCAATTATTTGTATCTCTAACGGGTAGTATTATTGCAGGGCTGAACTGCTGAACAATTATTTCTTCAAAGTTCATTAAAGATCTGAAGTACCTTTCCTAAAAGATATTTCCAAAAAGGAGAGAAAAGTTTATAACATGGTGCTATGTTTGTCAAATGTTGCAGTATGGAATGTGAACTCTAACTTTTTCAAATCGACAAATGCAGAAAATTGTTCAGTGTCAGATTTGGGTAACTAAATGGCAGTCTTAGAAAACCATTTATTTGATTAGATAAACTTACCTGTAACAAAAAATCAAAGAGTGCCATCTTGGACCACTCATGGTGATATATTTCAGTACAACCCCATTCAGGTTTGGGTACTCGGCCATTCTGCCAGCACTTCTGTTTCAGCAACTGTTGATAAGCTCCCCAGGTGAGCTGAACAGAAGAATGGGTCTCATTACTTGCTGGTAACAAAGATGAGTCCCACAGAATAACAGCACATGGGCGGCCATCTGAAGAATAATTAAAGGAAAACATGTTAGCATGCTACTAATTTAATCTATAATTCTGAGGAGGACAAATCTTTCATAGTCTTACCACGGCCATCTGTCAGAAGCAAGAATTAACTAGGTGATTCATTATGGCCCTTTTCCCATCTGAATTTTTAATATTTTATACCTCAAAGATGATGCTTCCTAATAAAAGTCATCAAACAGAAAGGTATTGTTATATAATAAAAGAAAACATTTTAAGCCAGATACTTTATAGATGTGGTAGAAATAAGCGACTAGCCATCAATAGCAACGTCCTCTGGTTAATGTGGTTTTTTTCCACATCTAAAAGCTGCCACCACAAAAAGGGGAAGAATCCAGACATTTATAATCGTCTATTCAATGTCTAAGTGGAGCTGCTCTCTATTTGTAATAAGAACTGTCTGCTTCTTCTGAGGCCACATTATGATGTAAGGAAGAAAAAATAATTTGGGGGGAAGTTGCGACTGAAAAACCGTATGTTCACAGCAGCCACAATAATCTCCAAAGGAAAAAAAAAAAGAAGAGGGGTTTTGGTCCAATTTGATGGAAGCAATTGCGTTATTGGTGATGGATCATTTATTAACATACAACTTCAGTGTTGTTAAGCAGATGTTATTTCTGCAACAGCAGGTGCAATATTTTGAAATTGATTTTTAAAAAATCTGCCACTTGAATTGTTTGTATCAAAATCATAATTTTCTTTGATGAACTCTATAAGAAATACAAGTCTGAGTAAAATGATTATGAACTGGAAAGATCATCATTTGGGTGCATTACATTCTACTTCAAGGGAACATAAGGCATGCCTTACCAAGCACAGGCCCTAGGCTGGAGTCCTGACATCACATGGGAGTATCATGGACAGAACTAGGGAAGCCCAAAGGAGGGTGGAGCAATGCTATATGTGGTGACTCTCACTTCCTCTTTTCTCTGTAAAAGACTTTAAAAAAATGTCTCGAGTTGGTGCTATTGTGCATGTCTGAGGTCTATCCAGGGACATCATAAATTTTTTTTAATATTAAATTTCAATTCAGGCTGAAAAAAATAGCTTCACTCTCAAACCCCTTTTCTAAATAAAAAAGTCAAGAAATGATGCACTACAGTTCTGCTTATATATCGAAAATCAGAATTAGGGTGTGTGGGGGGTGGGAGTCAACCAAGTTGCAAAAACTTGAAAAAGGCTCACCTAACTTTTTCTTAACAAGCCCAGACAAGAGAAACCTCTGACTGGAATGTTCAGACATGTGCCAGGAATTTTTTACAGTCCTTTTAAATAATTTCAAAGGTTCTCAGTCTTTACTTTTTTTTTTCCTTTTTATTGTTGTTAAGGAATTTCATTTGATCACCTTACTTATGTACCATCTTCCGGAGTTCTTTGACAGGGAAAACAGTCATCTTCTCTAACCACTCTTGAATTTGGTGTTACAGTGACTCAGTGACTGTAATTATAATAGCATTCACTTAATTATCCTAATTTTCTCCTTTCCAGTTTTGCTTAAAAAAAAAAAAACTTTCTTCTTTTAGCCCTAATATTTAGGCTAGGGTACATGGTAAGTGGCCAGGTTGTGGAAATTCTGTGAACTGTTGACACACAACTAAGAGAAAAATGCAGAAAAAGACATGAATGATAATGAAATTTCATTTTTTTAACATTATCTCTCTCCTTTATTTATTCCTTGTACTTAACTAAGTGGTTTGTGGTTGCTGAGATCTATTTATTATCTTCTTAGATACAATCACTTTAAATGTGTATTCATAATTATGTAAATATTGTGCTAATAAAAACAGTGATAAACTCCATGACAAACCAATTTATTTTATTTTATTTATTTATTTATTGGATAGAGACAGCCAGAAGTTGAGAGGAAGGGGGAGACAAAGAGGGAAAGAGACAGATACCTACAGCACTGCTTCACCACTTGCAAAGCTTTCTCCCTACAGGTGGGGGCCGGGGGCTTGAACCTGGGTCCTTGAGCATTACAACATGTGCTCTCAACCAGGTGCACCACCGTCCAGCCCCTAAACCAACTGATGATAAGAGAAGAGACCAGTGCAGATCATTGTAGCAAAAAAAACAAGTGTGAGACACAACACAGCTTTCTAAAACTTGAGCTTCAGTCTCCTAAAATAAACATCAAAAGCTCAATTTCTGTGTTTTTAGACCAAAGTCATACACAGATTAGTGCTATGCATTCTAGGAGCCAAGAAGTGTTTAAGGGAGCTGAAACCTAACTCTGAATCTCAGCAACACAAATCAATACACATAGTTAGTTTCCTTAGCAATGAAAACGAGGCCCTCAGAGAAACAAGGAAGTGATCTACATAAACAATTGGAACTTTTAACAGCCTTCAGGGCTGCTTTGCCTTCCCTTTAGAAACATTTGTTTCTCATTTTTAAAGTAACTAGAAGTACATCTACTCCTTTTAAGAAATGTGGAAACATATTAACATGTGTAGCTTCGAGGGTAACAATCAATCATCTCATACCCCAGAAATTGGTTCTGTTATTTGTATATTTACCTCTGGTGTTTTTCCACCCGTCTTTCACACCTGAAAATTTAGATTGTATTTAGGAATTTAAGAAATAGTGTTTATAATTAGAGCTGAAACTCCAATCCAATAGCCTGTGTGAATTTTAGTCACACTACTCCTTAACTTTATAAAGCTAGAGAAGTTGTAGGAATTTTCTCAACCTTGCTTTTATCTTCCATATAATGGGTATGATAATGTTCCTTTTTTTTATTATTTATTCTCTTTTGTTGCCCTTGTTGTTTTATTGTTGTAGTTATTATTGTTGTTGTCGTTGTTGGATAGGACAGAGAGAAATGGAGAGAGGAGGGGAAGACAGAGAGGAGGAGAGAAAGATAGACACCTGCAGACCTGCTTCACCGCCTGTGAAGCGACTCCCCTGCAGGTGGGGAGCTGGGGTTCGGGATCCTTATGCTGGTCCTTGTGCTTTGCGCCACCTGCGCTTAGCCCGCTGCACTACAGCCCGACTCCCAATAATGTTCCCTTTTAAACAGTCTTCTGGAATATAGCATAAGTCTTCTGGAATATAGCATATGATGCAAAAGGCTTTCAAGCCTGAGGCTCTGAGGAGCCAGGTTCAATCTCTTGCACCATTACATTCCAGAGCTAAACAGTGTTTTGGAAAACAAAAGGGCAGGGGGAGGGAAGAAGAAAGAAGGCCAGAAAGGACCAGTAAGGAGAAAAGAAGGGGGCAGGGGAAAATAGCATAATGGTTAGGCAAAGAGATTCTCATGCTTAAGGCTCCAAAATCCCAGACTCAGTCCTCCATACCACCATAAACCAGAGCTAAACAGTGATCTGGTGATAAATAAATAGTAAAATAAAATAAAATAAACTCAAAAAAAGGAGTAAAGAAACCAGACTTTGCAACGGGATCAGGCACTTAAATTTAATTAGAAAAAAAGAAAAATTGGGGGAGTCGGGCTGTAGCGCAGCGGGTTAAGCGCACGTGGCGCAAAGCGCAAGGACCGGCATAAAAATCCCCGTTGGAGCCCCCGGCTCCCCACCTGCAGGAGGGGTCGCTTCACAGGCAGTGAAGCAGGTCTGCAGATGTCTGTCTTTCTACCCCCCCTTCCCCTCCTCTCTCCATTTCTCTCTGTCCTATCCAACAATGACGACATCAATAACAACAACAAGTACAACAATAAATACAACAACAGGGCAACAAAAGGGAAAATAAAAAGAAGGGCAACAAAAGGGAATAAGTAAATAATAAATAAAGAAATATTAAAAAAGGGAAAAAAATTTTTTCAAGTTAGTGCCAAATATATATGCATATCCCACAAATGTTTTGTTCTATTACACAAAAGCATATTGTAATAAAATTCACCAGTGTTCAACTATCCTTGCTAGTTTAGTGAGCATCTACTATGTGTCATACTGTTCTAAAACCTGAAGCTCTACAAATGAATTACCAAATGACTACATATAAATTACTATTATCATTACTCTTTTACAGAACTTATATGTATACCAGGAGAAAAAGCAAAAACTTGGTAAAGTAACAAACTTTTCAGGATCATCTTGTACATATATGTTTGAATGATTTCACCAACTCTTATATCACAAATACTTATAATTAAATATTCTGAATAGTCATGTAAGATGTAGTATGATAATCTCTTAATACCACAGCGCTCAGCAACTTTTGATAAAAACAGAAAGTAAATATTTTAGCTTTTGAAGAACATATGGTTTCCTCCACAACCATTCGACTACATGAGCCCAGCTCTGTTGCAATCCAAAAGCAAGGACAATATATAAACAAACAGTCATGATCATGTTCCAATAAACCTTTATTACAAACACAAAACTTTGCATGTCAAATTATTTTCCAGTATCACAGTAATATTCTTCATTTGATTTTTTTCCTGAACATTTAAAATCAGAGAATCAATAGATAATTGAATGAAGACATGGTATACATACATAACAGAATATTATTCAACTGTTAAAAAAAGAAAAGCAAAAGAATTATTTTGCAACACCACGGATGGAACTAGAGGATATTATGCTCAGTACAGTAAAATAAATCAGACAGAGACAGACAAACACCATATGATTTCATTCGTATGTGGTATATAGAAAATCCAAACAAATGAATGGACTAAATCAAACAAAAATAAACTTTCAAACTGTAAGACCAATTAGTGGTTACCCAAAAGGAAGAGGAGGAAGATAAACTGGATAAAACTGGATAAAAGGGTTCAACTGTGTGGTAAAGCATAGCACTGTACTTTTAGTGGTGAACTTAATTAGTATGTATACACACGTTAATTTTTAGTGGCACACACTAGAACCTAATACAGTGCTTAACAGCAGTATCACACCAATAGTCAAATGAAACAGAAGAACTCATCTGCAGTCCTCAGGTCATACAAAAACAAGCAATGTGCCATCTTTGGCCTGCAGGATAGAAGAGAAGTACATGGATGCAACTTACTAAATTTTATTTACAATTTTTCCACAATTTATCACATCAATCTTTTCTACTGAGACATTTTTCTGTTTTTGTTTTATTTTATAAATTCTGTTTATTTTAGTAGGGAGAGGCCAGAGCACTGCTCAACTTTGCTTTATAGTAGAGGTGAGGATTGAACCTGGGTCCTCAGGGCCTCAGACATGAAAGTCTTTTGGATAACCCTTATGCTAATATCTCCCCAGCCCATATTTTCTATACTAAAATTTTAAAGTTGTTTTCCAATTGTCAAAGGAAACTGTTCAGCTGATAAGAATAACTGGTTTATAATCAACATCCTGTGCTTTTCTTCCAATCTACCCCCAAATTATCTTGAACGTTAATGTAAAGAACTTCTGTCCTGTCTTACCGAAATCAGTGCACCTCAGGAACAGGTGATTTCTAGAAATGTTATAAAAGCAGGGTGTAACGAAAATAGACCTACTAGCTATTTTCAAAACAGAGACCCCAAATCTTCATCTGTAATATTCCAGCCTTTGGGTTCATGATTAGTCAACAATTTGTTTGGCTTTATATGTTAACTCTTTTTTTTCAGCCACCAGGTTCCAGATGCTACCATGATGCCAACCAGACCTTCCTGAGCAGATGACCCCACCAATGTGTACTAGAGCCCTGCTTCCCCAGATCCCTGCCCTACTAGGAAAGAGAGAGACAGGCTGGGAGTATGGATCGACCTGCCAACTCCCATGTTCAGCGGGGAAGCAATTACAGAAGCCAGACCTTCCACCTTCTGCACCCCATAAAGACCCTGGGTCCATACTCCCAGAGGGTTAAAGAATAGGAAAGCTATCAGGGGAAGGGATGGGATATGGAGTTCTGGTAATGGGAATTGTGTGGAGTTGTACCCCTCTTATCCTATGGTTTTGTCAATGTTTCCTTTTTATAAATAAAAATTATAAAAATAAAATAATAAAATAAAGCAGGGTGAAAAGCAGTTCTCAGACTGAGCAATAGAGGGGCGCTGTCCCACAGGATGGGTCAGTTCCTGCTTCATCAGTGCATGTGCCTTTTGAGGTCATTACTTCTAGTCAGCCTGGCTCCAGACCTCAGGGATTTAAGTTCTATCGCAAGCAGAATTCCACATTTATAAAGTATGGCTTTTAAAAGAATTAAATGAACTTTGTTAAATCTAAAAGGATGACAGGAAAAAAAAATAGCTTCTGGAAACAGGAAACTGGTTAAAGCAACTTACCCTCAAGTGTTTCTGAAATGAGGAACATTAATCTCCTCACATACAGGTTTGTCAAAATGATGCAGTATCGTACTCTCTAGAGAAATCTTAACAGTGAAGAGATAAAATTCTAGCTGTCAGAGTGGTGAGAAAGCAGGTTTTAAAAGGTATGTGGGTGTTCGTGTAAATTAAAGCTATACAGCTGTCTTTTAAAAAAATGAAACTTGCCAAGAAACTTGCTTTTTCCCAAATCTGAATGTCTCTTGAATTTTGATGTTCTCTTGAGTTGTTGTTTTATTCAAAAGTATAGAAAATACATTCTTTGGAGAAGATGAATGTGGAAGTTCACTAAAAATGAAGGCTATGCACAATCTTTTTTGCTTTGAACACTGGCTGACTGCACTGTTAGTAAGTTGTGACCATCAGTTTGTATTTGTTACTAAGCAAAAATAAGTCAAGCCATCTTAAGGTCTTCAACATATCCCTTTAGGGCTCAAGGTCTTACACAATCTTTTGAACAAGAAAGAAAGAAAAGTAACAGTCCAACCCAGAGCCCTTCATTAAAATAAAAGTAATAAATAAATCAATCTCTACAAGACTCGTTAAAGAAAACAAAGGCTGAGATTGGTGAAATCGATTGGGTGGTACTTCTATACATGTGAAGACCTGGTTCACACTACATTGATGGAAGCTTCTGCACTGTGCGAGGGGGGTGGGGGGGAGGTGAGAGCAGAGAGAGAAGCAAACGCACTTGGAATGGCACATGGGTTCAAGTCCCTGGCAGACCACATGGATGCGCTAGAGTATTAGGAAAATCTTTTGGTGTCTTCTTCCTCTCTGTCTCCCTTCCTAGTTGTCTGGAGTAGTGTCACACACACACACACACACACACACACACACACACACACACACACACACTCAAATGTATCTCAGGTTTATCTCAGATGTATCTTAGGTTTCTGTCAGGTTCCATTAACTGTCAACACTGCACAATCTCTAGCTACTAAAAGGAAATTAAAAAAAAAAAAAAGATGTATCTATGTGCTTTATTTTACTGGGAGAGAGAGGAACAGAGCATAGCTCAGCTCTGGCAGAAGGTGGTGGTGGAGAATGACCTTGTATCCTCCCGAGACAGGCATGCAGGTTGGTGCTCTAATGGATTGAACTACCTCCCCAACCCTAAAAGGCAATTGCTGATACTGATGCAACTCCAAAAATAACACAGCAGGTGTCGAGCTGCTAATGAGTGCTTATGTACTGGCTGCACTATTTCTGTGCAATGGATTTTGCTGGAGGGTTTAAGCCATTAAAAGTAGTAGGCTGGTGGCTAGAGAGAGGGCTCAACAGCTAGAACAGAGGACTTTTATGTGAGTCCCTGAATTCAATTTCTCTAGAACCACAAATGCCAGAGTAGCGTTCTGGCCTCTACCTCCTCCATTGCTCACGAAGCAAATCAGTATTTTTTTTTAATTATATTTATTTATTCCCTTTTGTTGCCCTTGTTTCTTTTGATTGTTTTAGTTACTATTGTTGTCTTCATTGTTGGATAGAACAGAGAGAAATGGAGAGAGGAGGGGAAGATAGAGGCGGAGAGAAAACTAAGACACCTGCAGACCTGCTTTACAACTTGTGAAGCGACTCCCCCTGAAGGTGGGGAGCTAGGGGCTCCTTGCCCTTTGCACCACCTGCACTTAACCCGCTGCACTACCACCCGACTCCCACAAATCAGTAATTGTTTAAAGTATTATTTTGAAGTGAAAAAAAAAAAACAGGTTAAGACGTCTTGGTTTAGAATAGATGAATGTGAAGGTGGGCCATTAAGAATGTGAGATTTTGTGACTGCCTTGAGAAAGAAGGGAATGTTAAGAAGTAAATAAAATCGGGGGCCAGGCGGTAGCGCAGCGAGTTAAGCTCACTTGGCACAAAGTGCAAGGACCAGCTTAAGGATCCCGGTTCGAGCCCCGGCTCCTCACCTGCATGGGAGTCATTTCACAAGCGGTGATGCTGGTCTGCAGGTGTCTATCTTTCTCTCCTCCTCTCTGTCTTCCCCTCCCCTCTCGATTTCTCTCTGTTCTATCCAGCAACAATAACAACAATAGTAACAACAACACCAATAAACAACAAGGGCAACAAAAGGGGGGAAAATGACCTCCAGGAGCCGTGGATTCATGGTGCAGCCCCAGTGATAACCCTGGAGGCAAAAAAAAAAAAAAAAAAAAAAGAAGTAAATAAAATCACATTTCTGCTCATGGGTTTAAACACAGTTGATCCTTGATGAAGGTAAAGACTGGGTGGAGGGTGGCCTGATCCCCTAAGTAGCCAAAAATCGATGCATGACTTTTAACTTCTCCAAACCTGAAATACCAATACCCTGCTGCTGATGTAGGATCTAAATGATAATGTAAAAAATCAATTGGCACATATTTGCATGTTATATATACTGTATACTGTATTTTTATAAGAGGACAGGCTAACGGAAATGAAATGTTAAGGAATTCATATGGAAAAAAAATACATTTGTAGTACTGCATGATATTTTTTGGTACTATAATTTCATGTTGTTTTTTCTTTCTATTTTTATTTGATTGGACAAAGAGAAATTTAGAGGGGAAAGTGGAGGTTGGGTGATGGCATAATGATTGGTTAAGAGCACATAGTATGAAGCTGCAAGGACCCACACAAGGATCCCGGGTCCTCCCCACCTGCAGAGAGTCGCTTCACAAGTGGTGACGCAGATCTGCAAGTGTCTGTCTCACTATCTCTATCTCCCACTCCCCTCTTAATTTCTCTCTTTCCTATCCAATAAAATGGAAAAATGGCTGTCAGGAGCAGTGGAGCTGTAGTGCAGGCACCGAGCTCCAGCAATAACTCTGGAGGGAAAAAAAAATAGGGGGAAAGGTAGAGAGGGAAAGATAAAGATAGACATCAACACATATCTGCCACTGCTATGAAGCGAATCCCCTGCAGGTGGGGACCTGGGGCTTGAACCCAGGTCCTTGCATATGGTAATACATGCCCTCAATTGTAACACCTAACCCTTACGTCATCAAAAGTCTGTGGACCATCACAGTTCAAGCTGATGCTCAAGGATCAAAGGTATTGATGATAATTCATTTATCTGAAAGAGAAAGAAAGGAACAAAGAAAGGTAGGAGGAAGGAAGGAAGGAAGCCAGGCAGGCCAAGTAGTGTTGCATCTGGCTGAGCGCACATGTTGCAAAGCGTAACGACCCAGGTTCCAGCCCCCAGTCCCCACCTGCAAGGGGAAAGTTTCAGGAGTGGTGAAGCAGTGTTGCAGGTGTCTCTCTGCCTCTCTCCCTCTCTATACCCCCTTCTCTCTCAATTTCTGGCTGTTTCTAGCCAATAAATAAATAAAGACAAAAAAGAGAGAAAAGGAAGGAAGGAAGGAAGGAAGGAAGGAAGGAAGGAAGGAAGGAAGGAAGGAAGGAAGGAAGAAAGGCAAGAAGAAAGATAAGGCCAGGACCAAGGAAATGGTTCAGTGTGTTATACCATAGGATTCATGCTGGAGATGCCAGAAGTCTCAGGTTTTAACTCCATTACCACCATATACCAGAGCTGAGCAGTGTCTGATATCTCTCTCTCTCTGTCTCTCTCTCTCTCTCTTTCACACACACACACACTACTAGAAATGGCTAATCAATTAAAACAAATTTTAAGTATTTATAATTGCCTTCAAATATACCTACTTGGGGAATCAGGCAGTAGCACAGCGGGCCAAGTGCACATGGTGCAAAGCACAAGGACCGGTTCGAGCCCCCAGCTCCCCACCTGTAGGACAGTAACTTCACAGATGGTGAAGCAGGTCTACAGGTGTCTATCTTTCTCTCCCCCTCTCTGTTTTCCCCTCCTCTCTCCATTTCTCTCTGTCCTATCCAACAGCAGTGACATCAATAACAACAACAATAATAACTACAACAACAATGAAAAACAACAAGGACAACAAAAGGGAAAATAAGATAAATATAAATTTAAAAAAATAGACCTATGTGGTTCTTGAGCTTCAGCTAGAAAGATTTCAGAATGAGGCATAGCAAACAGTGGAGGCCTGATTCCCAGCCGAGGTCACATAGAGCTCAGTGTTTAGTAGAAACAGATAAGTGCACACACATAGTGACAATGAGATGAAATGCTTGTCAGCTGAGTGTTGTGAAGAACAAAAATAAAGACTGCACTCTCAGTGAAGAGCTGGGAAACGAAGAAACGTTAGGCCCTAGAATAGCCAACTGTAAAAAGCCACAGTAAGGAAAGAAGAGAACCTTCCCTGGAAAGGACCAAAGAGTATTGGACAGGGTAGAAAAATAAGTCTGGGTTGTGTGTGAATCCTGTAAGATGCTGAAAATACAGTATTGTCAAATGTTACCAAAAATCCAAACCTATATTAGGTTTTTGTAATTGAAGAAGAAGAAGGAGAAGAAGGAGAGGAGGAAGAAGACGGAGGTGATGAAGAGGTGTAATTGCAGTTATAGGTGTAGATTCACTATGGCACAAGCAGTCTGGAAATGTCAAGACCTGCCTTACAGTTAGACTTGTGGATGATTTAGAAAACAGTTTTAAAAAGTAAATGTTTTTATTTACTTATCCAGCTGTGTTTCATTTCCTAACTTGTTTTATTGAAGTTGGACTGAGTTAAAATAGTCTTCCTCTTTGCTCAAGAGTTAGCAAAGGGCAAAGCTGAGGAAGAAGCAAAGGTCTTGTGACTTCCTCTATCACAAGTGGCTTGAGCAGTTCAGATCACGGGTTCTACTTTAAAAACACAGTGTCTTTCTTTGTTCTGAACCTTTGACTCACCAACAGGAACTTCTGCTTTCGAGGGCTGCCCAGGAATTCTGCTATATAAGTGGAAACTCTCCGACTCCTACGTTATCAATATCCCCCAGGAAGGAACGAAGGAAAGAAGGAAGGAAGGAAGGGAGGGAGGGAGGGAAGAAAGAGGAGGCTAGTGGTGAAGCACCTGGTTAAAAGCACGTTACCATGGGCAACAACCTTGGTTCAAGCCCTCACTCCCTGCCTGCAGAGGGGATGCTTCAAGAGCAGGGAAGAAATTACTGCAGGCTTTTCGCTGGCACTCTCCCTCTCTATCTCCACTCCCATCTCAATTTCTCTCTGTCCTATCAAAAAAAAAATTAAAAATTCCTTCTAGGAGCAATGGATTTGTCCATCAGATACTGAACCCCAGTAATAACCCTGGAGGTAATGAAGGAAAAAAAAAGAAAGAAAGAAAGAAAGAAGGAAAGAGGGGCATCGGGCAGTAGCGCAGTGGGTTAAGTGCACGTGGCGCAAAGCGCGAGGACCAACGTAAGGATCTCAGTTCATGCCCCCAGCTCCCCACCTGTAGGGGAGTCGCTTCACGGGCGGTGAAGCAGGTCTGCAGGTATCTGTCTTTCTCTCCCCCTCTGTCTTTCCTTCCTTTCTTCATTTCTTTCTGTCCTATCCGACAACAGGACATCAATAACAACAATAATAATAACCACAACAATGGTAAAACAACCAGAGTAACAAAAGGGAAAATATGGCCTCCAGGAGCAGTGGATTCGTGGTGCAGGCACCGAGCCCAGGCAATAACCCTGGAGGCAAAAAGAAAGAAAAAAAGACAGAAAGAAAGAGAGAAAGAAAGAAAGGAAAATTAATTTCAGAGGATGATGACAATGTTATCACTGTGCCAGATTCCCCAAACAATTACATCTTTTAAACAAAATGTTGGTCATATCAGGGTGACCTAGTCCTAGGCAACCTAACATGTATTATGTAGATAAAATAGTGTTGAATTCCTGACCAGAGTGGCCTCCCTCTAATGCAAGCTTCCTGACATCATTCCCCTTCTTCAAATCTTCTAGTGATACTCTATTATCTACAAGATAAAGCCACCCCCTCCCCACCCACCACAGCTTTATCACACTTCCCTCCCAGTCCCACTCCCTCCCCAACTTTAATCTCCTGTTTTCAGAACATTTTACAGCTTCCTAAGTACAGTCTACCTTTGTACATTTTTCACACATCTGTTCACACTACCATTTCTAAATCCAGCCCATCTCTTACTCCACCCACAGTGACTTTCAAGAAGCAATTCTGCTATGTCCTCTTCCAAAACTCATTACAACCTCCCCACCCTCCCTCCTACACCTAAGTTTTGAGCTAAATTCTCCCTTTCTGTTTCTCTACAGCCTCCACAAGACATCTCCACAGTGCTCTTCATGATACTGTTCTAGTAGGTTGATAAGAGCTGTATCTTGCCATCCAGACTGAGAGATGTGTGCTATCAGAGACCATTTCTTAATTATGTTTGGATCTTCAACTCCTAGCAGAAGGTCCTAGGGAAGCATGCAAAAATTTGAGGAATAAAGAAAGGAATGTTTCGTGCCCCCCCCTTTTTATTTCTAGTCCTTGGGTTCTGAGAATACTTATTTGAATTTTGTGGCATCCAACCAAACTGTGATTTCACTGTCCCCATTCTAAATGGATGCAGGAGTCAAGAGATAATTGGGACTATAGCAATTCATATTTTTTCATTCTACCCAAAAGATACTACAGACTCCATACCCATGCCTCCATATTCCATGAGACTTTTGAAATGATAGAGAGATGGGTGGTGAGAGTATTTCCCCTTTTCATCCCAAATCACTAACGCTGAAAAGGGGAAGAATTGAGGCATCACAGTTGTCAAGGCAGTAGGGAGAGCAGGTTTCATTGTGAATCTCTGATGATCTGAGCAAGTGCAGAATCTGTATTAGATAATTATGTAATATCATTAGGTAATATCGAAGAGCAAAAGAAAAGATAATAAGAATAGGATGCAGTAATGAAGAACTAACTAGGCTACGAAATTCTTCTGGCCCATGTTTACACTGTATACAAAATTTGGAGGGTGTGAGGTAACCTTGGAGTCTCATTTCCCCCACCAAAAAAAAAAAAAATCTATCCAAGAACAGCAGGCCTGTGGGGCTTCTGTGAAATGCAAATGGCTGAGCACTCCACAGGTGAGAAACATTAGTCCTATCCACTGTCAGTTCCAAGCACTTTAATTTCATGACCAAATTTGGCCATTTTTACTTTTGTTCAAGTAAACATAAAGCTAGATGAGCAAAATAAGAAAGAGAGGGAGTCAGGCGGTTAAGTGGAGGTGGCACAAAGTGCAAGGACCAGCGTTAGGATCGCGGTTCAAGCCCTGGCTCCCCACCTGCAGGGCTGTCGCTTCACAAGCAGTGAAGCAGGTCTGCAGGTGTCTTATCTTTCTTTCCTCCTCTCTGTCTTCCCCTCCTCTCTCTATTTCTCTATGTTCTATCCAACAACAATGATATCAATAACTACAATAAAACAACAAAGGCAACAAAAGGGAATAAAAATAAATAAATAAATATAAAAAAATTTTAAAAAGAAAGAAATGCTTAAGAGATACAGCATCAACCACTGAAGAAGCTTATTAACTAAATTACAAAAAAAAAATCTAGTGTTGCCATGTGTGAGGTGTTGTTACAAGCATTGTAAGTATATCACAACTCTGAATCTTCACAAGATGTTATGATTTGTTTTTTTTATTATTCTTCTCCTGATGACACTAATAAATACATAAGGCCCCAAGAATCTGAACACCCCAGGTAACAGAGTTAGTAACTGTAGCGCTGGAATTCACACTCAGAGTCTAGGTTGTCGGCAATCATGAGCCAAATTGTAGTGCTTCTGCCCTCCTCAATATATATGATAAAGTTCTAACCTCTCCCTACCCTGTACCTCAGAATATGACTGTATTTGAAGACAGGGCCTTCAGAATGGTGATTAAATTTAAAATGAAACCATTATGGTGAACACTAATCCAATGCTGCTATTTTCCTTAGAAGAAAAGATTGGGATGCAGAAAGTCATCAAACCAAATGAACACACACAGGCTACGCCTACCCGTGTTGGCATAGAAAGAAGGTGACTATCAGTCACCAGGTTCTAGATGCTGGCATGATGCCAACCAGACTTCCCTGGACAAGCAACCCCACCAATGTGTCCTGGAGCTCCGCTTCCCCAGAGCCCCGCCCCACTAAGAAAGAGAGAGGCAGTCTGGGAGTATGGATCAACTCGTCAACACCCATGTTCAGTGGGGAAGCAATTACGGGAGCCAGACCTTCCACCTTCTGCTTTCTATTCTGACCCTGGGTCCATATACCCAGAGGGTTAAAGACTAAGAAAGCTATCAGGGGAGGGGATGGGATATGGAGTTCTGATGTTGGGAATTGTGTGGAATTGTACCCCTCTTATCCTATGGTTTTGTCAATGTTTCCTTTTGATAAAAAGAAGAAGGAGGAGAAGAAGAAGAAAAAGGAGGAGGAGGAGGAGAAGGAGAAGGAGAAGATGAAGATGTAGAAGGAGAAGTAGAAGGAGAGGAAGAAGAAGAAGAAGGAGAAGAAGAAGGAGAAGAAGAAGAAGAAGAAGAAGGAGGAGGAGGAGGAGGAGGAGGAGGGGGGGGGGAGAGGGAGAGGGAGAGGGAGAGGCAGAGGCAGAGGGAGAGGGAGAGGGAGAGGGAGAGGGAGAGGGAGAGGGAGAGGGAGGAGGAGGAGGAGGAGGAGGAGGAGGAGGAGGAGGAGGAGACTATCAACCAGCCAAAAATCAAGGTCTCCAAAGAACTAAACATAGACTCTTTGATCTTGACCTTCTAGCCTGTAGAATTGTGAGGAAATAAATTTCTGTTATTCAAGCCACCTTGCCTGTGTAGTTAGGAATGACTACCCTAGAAAGTTACAATGCTTGCCAGACTGGGCTCTCACCGGCAAAACTCTTTGAGTAACACATTGCACAGTTTATTCCTCATGCTTAGCACAGTGCCTCACCCATTAACTGTCAATGTTATAGAGTCTAATTAAAATTGACTGCAGCTTTGTCATGTGTTCTTCAACTCCCCCCTGAGTGGGGAGGAGTCCTGTACCTGTGTGCTCCTCAGACCAATTCAGAGAGAGCAGCACACTCAATTCTGAGGGGAAGGTCATGGTGTTGAGTTGAGAAGGGTACTGACTATATCCTGAAGCCAGTGACACTAAGATGATTCCCTCTGAGCCACTGTACTCCCAAGATGCACTAGAGTCAGGTCCATGGGAGCAGGAGTTCTGGATGATTTTGTGCACTGATGTAGCTCCCAACAGCTACAAGAGTGGCTGGCTCTTAGCAGGGGCTCAATCAATAGTCCTTTAAAAGGAAAGAAGGCAAATGTGGTACTACAGAAGAGAAGAGGTTGCATGGAGCCGAGGCCCAGCATATTTATGTTGTGAGCCTGGGGGCAACTATTTACTGTCTCTTCCATGTCTCTCTATGTGGATCAATATCAGGTTCCAGAGGTGTGGCAGAGAAGCCTCTCAGGATGCACCACTTTTCTTTTTTAAGAAATACTTTATTTATTTATTTTGGATAGAGGCAGAGGGAAGTTGAGAAGGAAGGGGAATATACAGAGGGAGAGGGACAAGGAAACACCTACAGCACTGGTGTCTCCTGAAACATCTACATTGCTGGTGGGGACTAAGGGCTTGAACCTGGGGCCTTGTACACTGTAATGTGTGCTCTCTGTCAGGTATGCCAACAGTTGGTTGTGACCCCACTTTTCTATGAAGATGTGTAGAGAGCAAACAGGACTAGAGCAGAGCAGCATGGCTTAGAGCTCAGGAAACCTTTGTCCACAGTTGAATGGAAAAATTAAGCTAACTGGCTTAATTTGACAGCTAAAGAAATCCCCAGATACACACACACAGACACACACACACACAGAGACACACGTACACGCACACGCACACGCACGCATGCACCTATACTTCCAAATTAATATTTTAAGAAAGTCTACACAGAGGCCAGAGATTTCTAGGATACTGAAGTCAGTGCGTTTCCAAGTGGTGAGGGTATCTGGGTTATTCTCACAACTGCTTCTGTTCTAGCCTGAGAGCTGAAATATCATGAAATGAAAATCTACCCTTTCATGGCTCTGGCCATTGCACCATCACCCAGATCTGTGTGGCTGAACTCAAAAAAGCAATGGAGAAAGACACAGTGTATTTCTCTGACTTTATAATAAGACAAGGCAATACAAGTTGGAAAACAGGGAGCAACTTGGGAATCTACAATGAATTTAAATGGAAGTTGGTGGGATGCCTGCAGTCTGTCTTCTTAGCAGCTTTGGACATACAGAATTCGTGGAACAGGCTACCGTAACTTAGTATGACAGCTCTGTGGCAGTAAAGCAGCATCCTAAAAATAAAGCATACAGAATTCATCTTCCATGCTGGGCATGAAAAATAGTGCAATGCTTCAATGTGACCAAAATGGCGTCCCTTGGGATGCATTCACATTTCAGTGCAGACTGCTAGGGAAGATATAGCAAAGCTCAAAATTGAAGAGCACAGAAGGGTGCTGGGCTATCTCATGCTCTTGATTTTTACAAGGGACCTCCAGCTTTGTCTTAGATAAATATTGTAAAATACCTTGTGTAAAAATCAATCTTTTTTTTAATTTTTTTATTTTTTAACTAGAGCACTGTTCTGCTCTGTCTTATGGTGGTGTGGGGGATTGAACCTGAGACGTTGGAGCCTCAGGCATGAGTCTGTTTGCATAACCATTATGCTATCTACCCTCCACCCATAAAAATCAATCTTAATGTGTCAGCACCATACAGTACCTGATGACCTTTGAAGTGATTTGTGAGTTCTATGAGGATACTTTGGAAGAGAACATTAATATATTCAGCCACATTTGCATATGCATGATTGATTGTTTATGATAAAACAAGAAAATATGGCTTGCCCTTACAAAATATACATACATACCACTGCAGCACTGGAGTGGTATAGCTATACTTGGCCTTGCATAAAAACGTTCTCACTGGGTGTTGGGCAGTAGCGCAGTGGGTTAAGCGCACTTGGCGCAAAGCTCAAGGACCGGCTAAGGATCCCGGTTTGAGCCCCTGGGCTCCCCACCTGTAGGGGAGTCGTTTCACAGGCGGTGAAGCAGGTCTGTAGGTATCTATCTTTCTCTCCACCCTGTCTGTCTTCCCCTCCTCTCTCGATTTCTCTCTGTCCTTTCCAACAACGAATGACATCAACAACAACAATAATGACCACAGCAAAGCTACAACAACAAGGGCAACAAAAGGGAGGGAAAAAAGGCCTCCAGGAGCTGTGGATACATGGTGCAGGCACTGAGCCCCAGCAATAACCCTGGAGGCAAAAAATTTAAAAAAAATGTTCTCACTATTAAATTGTTGGGTTGACAACAGTTAAATAGAAGTGTTGACATAGTGTTAAGCCAGAATGTCTTGATAAAATGGGACTCTTCTTGCTATTATATCACAATTGCTCCAAGTTATGTTCAAGAGGTGATGTGAGTTGAAAGAAGTTAACACAGGAAGCTTTATCAGAGAGACCTTGATATGAACTTTAGTTCCACTGATCACTGACTATGCGTCCTTGGATATTTCACTGAACCTCACTGAACTGCAGGATTCAGGATATATCTTTCGAGTATTGGGTCCTTAAGTAACTTTCAAGACAAAATAGCACCAAAGTATAAGTACTGTGTGATGCCAAAAACTGGTTCTTTATAGACTTCCTGCTGACGATTCATTACTGCAGAATCTTTTTTTAATAATTTGATATTATACTTCAATTTGCTCTTGCATTTCTCACAGAGCTATGTAGAGAGGGAAGTCTGCCACAGGGAAAGCGTGGCACTCCCTTCCTAATCACAACCTTGCTCTTCTCCAAGCACACCTTGTCATTTTCTCAGTTATCTTTGGGGTAACACCTGTCTGCAAATGGTGTGGTATATAATGCCAGTGAGCCCACTAATTTCATGTGTGTATTTTTATAGGCTAGGAGAATCACGTTGAATTCATCAAAGTATACACTGCAAAACCAGTTCCAGGTTAACCTGAGCTGGTGGGGAATTACTGATAAGATCACCCACATTGGTTTGACCAATTTTAAAAACCCAAAGATGAACTTCATAACCAGGACCTTTGTCACTGAATCAACAGAAAGCTAAATCAGGCTTCATTTGATTCTTTTTTATGTCTCTCCCTTTGTTTCCTGTGTTTCCTTTTTACACACAGTTAATTTACATGATTTCCATGAATTAAGCGAGGTGCTTAATTACCCTGGGTCACTACCTGCACATTCACAAACCATCTCTCAGAGAAACACCCACCTTATAAACATTTTCTGTGGTGATCAGGTGGTGGTGCACCTGGTTAAGTGCTCACATCACAGTGTGCAAGGACCCAGGTTCAAGCCCCTGGTCCCCACCTGCAGGGGGAAAGCTTCACAAGTAGTGAAGCAGGGCTGCAGATGTCTCTCTGTCTCTCTCCCTCTCCATCTCTTCCCTCTCAATTACTCTCTGTCTCTATCCAATAATAAATAAATAAATACTTTCTGAGGATTTACTGAGCTAATGCACGCACAGTACTTTAAACAAAGGCCCCTGGTATATTGTAACATCAATATTACTTCTACTGTGGTGACAGATGTCTTCTTGGGAAAAAAAAAGTTTCCTATGGCCTGTATCTATACAAAAGTATATAAGTAATCTGCTTCTAGTTAGCTTAAATAGACAGACTAATAGGTTGTGGTGAGAGAGAAAGAAGATCTAATGGGCCAGGTTAGCTCACTTGGCTGAGCGCACATGCTAAGAGTGTGCAAGGACCCAGTTTCAAGCCCCTGGTCCCCACCCGCAGGAGGAATGTTTCAGCAGTTGTGGAGCAGAGCTGCAGGTGTCTCTCTGTCTCTCTCCCTCTCTACTGCCCCATTCCCTCTCGATTTTTGGCTGTCTCTATCCAATAAATAAATATAATTTTAAAAAGAGAATGAATATCAACTTTTTTTTGCCTCCAGGGTTATTGCTGGGGTTCGGTGCCTACACCAGGAATCCACTGCTCCTGGAGGCTACCTTTCCCCTTTTGTTGCCTTTGTTTTTTTATCGTTGTTGTGGTTATTATTGTTATTATTGATGTCATCGTTGTTGGATAGGACAGAAAGAAATGGAGAGAGCAAGGGAGACAGAAAAGGGGAGAGAAAGATAGATTCCTGCAGACCTGCTTCACCGTTTATGAAGCAACCCCCCTGAAGGTGGGGAGCCGGGGGCTCGAACCAGAATCCTTATGCAGTTAACCCGCTGCGCTACTGTCCAACCCCCAGAAGATCTACTTTAAGGTCTCTTAAATATTAATAATTGGTATGGAAGCAGATTGCTAGGAAGATTGCTGTCTTTTTTTTTTAAATATTTTTAACATTTTCTTTATATTTATTTATTTTCCCTTTTGTTGCCCTTGTTGTTTAACATTGTTGTGGTTATTGGTGTCGTTGTTGGATAGGACAGAGAGAAATGGAGAGAGGAGGGGAAGACAGAGAGGGGGAGAGAAAGACAGACACCTGCAGACCTGCTTCACCGCCTGTGAAGCGACTCCCCTGCAGATGGGGAGCCGGGGGCTCAAACTGGGATCCCTAAGTCAGCCACTCCTTGCACTTTGCGCCATGTGCACTTAACCCGCTGTGCCACTGTCTACTCCCAGACTGCTGTCTTTTAAACTCAGAAGCTGAAAGACAAGGGCTTGAGGTTTTCTTGACAACTAGCTCATTTTACAGTGAGTTGGAAGTCATGCTACCTTTCTTTAATCTCAAAAATTGAGGTAGAAATGTTTATTGCATCAGCTCCTTAGGTTAATTTATAAAGATGAAATGTCTATATTCAACTCACATCGCAGACTATCTATGTTTTTGGCACTGAGCCTGAGTTTATTTACACAAACATTCATCAAAAAAGTCAAGAGGACTGGAACAACATTTAGGGAAAGTAACTTAATGGGATTTGCTGACTGTTAAAAGACCTATCAGGTTCAATGATTAAAGAAGTAAACTATATACCCAAGCTAAATCCTATTGTTCCTCGTACAGAAAACGTATTATTAAGTCACACTTTAGTGTAAGACTAGCAGACCAGATTCACGGTCCCCATAAGCACAATCCCTGAAAACCTTATTGTTGGCAGTATAAAAAGGCTGTCAAGAACAATTTGAACTAAAAGCCTCCAAAGGAAACTTCAGTCTAGGTTGAGGGCCAGAAATAGTAGTACTTGCCTTGAGTGTTGGAAACTGGAGGCAAATACAGATTAACTGCTTAGAATAAATGGAAAAGTTAAAAATATGTATTTCTAGATTGATTCAAAAATATTTATGAAGTACCTGCTACGTATCAGACTTTCCACTAGCATGGAGATATGCAACAGGGGTAAGGATAGATAACATAATGGTTAAGCAAAGAGACTCTCATGCCTGAGGCTCCAAAGTCTCAGGTTCAATCCCCTGCACCACTATAAACCAGAGCTGTTTAAAGGAGAGAGAGAGAGAGAGACTGAATAAATAAAACATAAAAGAGCTGTTCCTTCCCAGACCTAGAACTTAGTGAGAAGGAATAGATTATTTAATAAGCATCTATAATACACTGTCATCACATTTAAGAATGAGTCAAAAATGGACACGGGGTAGTTAGACATGATCTGTCACCTTTTGAGGTAGACAAGGAGACATGAATAAATCTAAGATCGGACCAAGTGAAAAGCTGGAGGAAGCTACAAGAAAAACACATGGTGCTCTGGAAGGTAAAGAAAGGCAGGCACCATTCAGGAAAACATTAGAAATAGGCAGATAGAAATAGATGCCAAAATGCATACATCTACAAATGCATAGATCTACATGTATGCCAAAATGCATACATGTCTACATCTCTCTCTTTTTGTTAATATAGAGACAGTGAGGCAGAAGGAAAGAAAGAGAGAGAGAGAGAGAGAGAGAGAGAGAGAGAGAATAATTATAGGACTGAAGCCTTAAGCTTCCTTCAGTGTGGTAGTTGTTGGGCTTGAACCCATGGCAAAGTTGCACATTATACAAGTGACTACTTTCACCAACCCCTCATAGAGCTTAACATGACGTGACCTGATCTCTTTACGTACTTCATGATCTATTCATAGTATAATAATCTATGAGACAGTTAGGTTTTGCAGAATACTCATACCTATTTAAAGAACTCCACAGGCTGCTAAGGAAAGTCACCAGATTTCAGGACTAACCCTATAAGAAAAGCAGTCAGGGAGTCGGGCAGTGGTGCAGTGGGTTAAGCGCCCGTGGCACAAAGGGCAAGGACCAGCGTAAGGATCCCGGTTCAAGCCCCGGCTCCCCACCTGCAAGGGAGTCACTTCACAGGTGGTGAAGCAGGTCTGCAGGTGTCTATCTTTCTCTCCCCCTCTCTGTCTTCCCCTCCTCTTTCCATTCTCTCTGTTCTAACAATGACGACATCAATAACAACAACAATAACTACAACAACAATGAAAAAAAAGGGCAACAAAAGGGAAAATAAATATTTTTAAAAATTCCAAAATAAAAGGAATCAATAAAAGTCTGATAGTAGCTGAGATATATCTTTGGGTATTTATTTTTAATATATATATATATATATGTATATTTATAATAGAGACAAAGAGAAATTAGGAGGGAAGGGGGAGAAAGACTGATAGATATATTGGTAGGCACATGCAGCACTGCCTCACTGCTCATGAAGCATCCCCTCGGCAAATGGAGATTAGAGGCTTGAACCTGGATCCTTGTACCCTGTTAAGTGTTTGCTTTACTAGGTGTGCCACCACCCAACCCAGTGTCAGATATTTAATTCATCATATTGAAAGTCAGATTAATACAGACCTGGTGCCATTCCACCACTACTTGCTTCTGCGACGTGACAAGAACATCAAGCTCTGTTGGAATTATAAACCTTCTTCAAATTAAAAGCAACTGCCCTCGTTATTCCTAAAAATGCTAAATGATCAGAGCAGAGAATGAAATATTTGAAAGAAATCTTGGTACAAAAAAGCTTACTGAAATCAGCATCAGACCTGAGTTTTACTCCCAGACTCGCCATATAGAAACTTAATGAGTAAGGCTTGGAGGCTTTTTGAGTAACACCATATTTACTAAAGGCAATACTTACTGAAGGTGTACTTTGTGGCTGACATATGTATAGCTACTGTAGCAATCCTGACAGACTGAACTGTTATGTGCATTGACGTTGTAATGACCCAGTTGATGTGAAGGTGGCAACTAGCGAGCGACCTATCACATCAGTAACAACCACAAAGAAGCTGGTAAGCAGACTTGTCGAAAAAGCTAGAACTGATAAAACCCAGCTGTGTAAAGAGGCATTGCCGAAATTAAATCTACAGGAAGACCTGTGGATAACATACTTGTGAACTATGATATAAAATTGGAGATTAGGAGTCGGGTGGTGGTGCACCTGGTTGACTGCACATGTTACTATGTTCAAGGACCCGGGTTCGAATGCCCGGTCCCCACCTGCAGGGGGAAAGCGTCACAAGTGGTGAAGCAGTGCTGCAGTTGTCTCTCTTTCTCACTCCCTATCTACCCCTTCCCTCTCGATTTCTGGCTGTCTCTATCCAATAAATAAAGATAATAAAATAAATTAAAAATTAAAATAAAATAAAGTTGTATATTAAATTGAACCATGCTGAGATGGCCCCACACCCTTGAGGAGTCACTCCTTTAGAGGGACTCTGGTTTAAGAGAAGTGGCCCCTTTGGAATATAACTAAAATATGCCTACTAGCTATCTATAAAACGGAGACACCCCCCCCCCCCCCACCCAACTCTTCATCTGCACTACTCCAGCCTTTAGGTTCATGATTGGTCAACAATTTGTTTGGCTTTGTATGTTAACTCCCTTTACAGCCACCAGGTTCTAGATGCTAGCATGATGCCAACCAGACTTCCCTGGACAGACAACCCCACCAATGTGTTCTGAAGCCCTACTTTTACCCAGAGTCCTTCTCCACTAGGGAAAGAGAGAGACAGGCTGGGAGTATGGATTAAGCTGCCAACGCCCATGTTCAGCAGGGAAGCAATTACAGAAGCCAGACCTTCCACCTTCTGCATCTCACAATGACCTTGGGTTCATACTCCCAAAGGGTTAAAGAATGCGGAAGCTATCAGGGGAGGGGATGAGATATGGAGTTCTGGTGGTGGGAATTGTGTGAAGTCGTACCCCGGCTTATCCTATGGTTTTGTCAGTGTTTCCTTTTTATAAATAGAATAAATAAAGAGAAGTGGCCCCGCCCTCCACGCAAAAGAAGTCTGCTGGAAATCCTTGTCTGCTTGCCTTAGCAGCACTTTAGTGATATTCCCCAGCCTCCTCAAGCCCCTTTTACTGCTACCTGAGTTGTACACTAGTAATACAGTGTGGACTAATCCCACAATAAAATCATATTGTTGTTCTATCACAATTGACTTGAGTCCTAAAGTGAATCCCCCACTCACTGTTGACATGACAACCTGACACTAGAGTGTTACTACGAGTTCCATGCTATCTTCCCCTTTATTAACTGAAAGCTACCTCCTGAGATAGGTGAGTATTACCATTTTGCAACTGAGGAAAATGAGTCATAGAAAAAACATGATTGTTCATGGTGTCCAAGTTGATAAAGTTCAACCTAGGCAGTTCCATAATGAGGCTCCTAGCCATTGCTTTATTCTCCCAGCATCCAGCCAGGAGGATCTGAGGGAATTTCAATGGATATATCAGTGTCCAAAGTCTCAGAAAGTATTTAAGAGTTCATCTTCTATTCTCAAGGGCCTTAGTGAAACACATAGAGCCTTACAGGAATGAACCTGTGCCCTGCTTTTCCAAGGAAAGCCTTGGAGTATGGTTGTTGCCCACTACTGTCTTCTTTCACTGCAGGATCTTCCAGTTTGGATAGCTAACTTATAACAGATACCTAAGTACAGTGCTTAAGAGCTATTTTAAAGTGATGTTGATCAAATCCCATTTTAGCCATTAACTGACAGTTGAGATCAACTTCTTTGCCTAAATGATCCTCAATTTTCTCATATCTTAAATGGAAACAATAGTAGTACTTACCTGTAGCACTGTTGGGAGAACCAGTGGTGTTAGTGTATACATGAAGTCTGCAAAGTAATTACATAGTCCTTAACAAATAGTGAGCATCCAATAAAAATTGGCTTTCTCCAACATCTGATTAAATGAATACACATCAGCATGATCACAGTGGATCATCTTATGAGCTCGAGATATCAAAACACACCTATGAATCTGAAGCAACTAGATACAAACCAACATAAGAATGCCTAATCTTCTTAAATAAATCACTGACACAACAAGAGGCACCTATTTCACAGCTAAAGTAAAATTCCAAAGTTGATGCAAGTGCATTTTGGTTCTCTGTCACTCCCAAGACTTATCATCTATTCTAGTGCAGACTCCATAGTAGACTCACTAAAATGTTATTTTTATGTGAACAGAGAGTAAATGAATAGCTTTTTCTTTTTAGCTGTTGATCCAGATAGATTAGATGTGGATACATTAGAAGCAACTCCTGGAATCATTCTGTATTCAAACACCAACCACTGACTACCCTAGTTTGTAAGCAACTCCAGAGTAACTTCAAGATTCACAAAACATCCCATGTTTGTCTGGAGCAGGACCATAGTCCAGCCATCCTGCTCTAACTTTACTAGCTATAACCTAGAACCTGCCAAAAAGCTTATCAATTTCAAGAATCTTTGGAAGTTAGGCTCAATAAACCACCATCAAGGGACTGGAGAAATCATGTGGCTAGTAATTAGTATGCATTCTGACCTAATCGCCCATCTTTGCCTCATTGTCATTGTGAAATAAAGGGGACTAGCCAAGGGGTTGAATCTAACATGGTTGGGTTAGAAAGATTCCATCTGCTGAAGACAACCCACTTTCTTCTTCCCTTATCATTTTAGAAACATCCAACAGTGATGAGGAGACAGCACAATGGTTATGCAAAAGACTTTCATGTTTGAGGCTCAGGGTCTCAGGTTCAATCCCTAACACCTTCATACACCAGAGCTGAGCAGTGCTCTGATCTCTGTCTCTCACTGAAATAAAAGAAAATATTTAAAAAAAAAGAAACTCCCAACAAATGACATTCTATTTCCATAGTAACATATCTAATAATATGCTAGACTGTTAGCCAAGTCTTCGTTTCCAACTAGGACTTCCTCTCCTCATCATGCAAATTGCCATCAGCTTCAATTAATTGTAATAAGTCATTGAGAAGTGCAGTGAAAAGATGGGGGAGCAAAGATTACATAGTGTGGGTTTACTCTTGCATGTAGAGCTCAGCATTTCCTTGGAACTCTCACATCCTCCCAAAGCTGGGGGAAATAAAGAATGCCAACCTTATGGGAAGACATGTTGCTGCTGTCCAAATGTGCAACGTGGGTGGAGAAAATCATTTAGAGATGGGAAAGAGAGAGGGAGAGCAGAAAGAAAACTCGAATCCCCAACAGCTGCAAATGGGAAGCAGTTACCTTGGATGAACTCTGATTTCCTGCTCACAGAAGGCAGGGTCCTGTTGAGTCCCAGGATCCTATCCAGGTGGAAGGCAAACACCTCGCTCAGATCCAAAGGCGGCTTGAGCAGCCCGCAGGGACCAGAGCCACACCCAGGCACAGAGCCAGTGGTGCTCCCCTCCAGCACCAATAAGTAGCTTTGACTCTTCTGGGACACTGGCTGGAGGCCGGTTATGGCCCCATCTGCTAACAGGCGCATTCTGCGGATGTCTTCTTTGCTCAGCCACGAGGGGGCGCTCTCGCTGTAGATCCTGATGTTGCTTTCCTGAACCCTAGGCTGCTGGAGATCTGACTCCCGACTTCGCACTCCGAGACCTGGTATCAATTTCCAGGGCCGGTCCCCAACCTTGGCCAGCTTCCCTTCCAAGATATTACCATGTATCTCAGTCTCCACTGCCCTTGCAGCTGCCTGCAGCTGGAGGGATGGTCCCACCAAAGCCCCCTGGCCCGGGGCCAGAGATAGCAGCGCATATTTCTTCCTGCGCTTCGGCTTCACTGTGCCCCGGATGTTGGCGGGCTTGCTGCGCTTGGAACGGAGGGTAATGTACACCACATTGGGTTGCAGCGTGGTCCCATTGCCCTGGGACTCAGGAGGGGCCAGGGTACCATCCAAGGGTATCTCAGGAAAGGACACTTCAGCACTGTCTCTCAGGTGCTTCCCCTTCGCCCCTGCGCGTCCTTTCTGGAGAGAGGGGCGCCCCACCTGGCTCACCAGGAAGCCCAGGTAGATGGCACAGGCAGTGCCCAGCAGGAGGTTCCTCCGGGTCCGGGGGCGCCGGCTGCTCCAGAGTTTACACACCCGCGGGACACACAGGGAGCAGATGAACCAGTTTATGAGCTGCCCTGGCTTGTCTGGACAGGTCATTTCTCCGCCGCATCCACATGTTGGACAGAGTTTAAAGTTTGCAGTGGGCTCCTGCTGACATTCTGCATGGTCTCCTGGCTTCAACTGCCGCCGCCTCTCTCCTTAGGTGGCCAAAGTGGTCTCCCGTGGGTAGAGGTGGAAGTGAAGAGCTGGGAATGTTTCGGACACGCCCCACAGCAAACCTTTAAACTCCTGATCGTTTCCCCAAAGAGAAGTGTGGCGTGGTTCTGGAAATGAATGGAAACAGAACTGAGTCACAATCCCAAACAAGTTCAGTTCTTCTACAAGAGTATAGGAAAAAAAAAAAAAAAAAAAAAGGAATAACCCTTTCCTTTCACAACTATCACCACTAAATGCTTTTTAAGCAAAGTTTAAAGAAATCGGCATAAGTCAAATCATAAGACTTCATACTCAGTTTAAATTAGTAAAAACAAGTTCCATAAGTCAAGAAATATTTTGTAACTTATAACTAGTCATTCACTTTATTCTTTCTGAAAGAAAGGAATTAAAATTTGACAGATTCAGTTTTTTTTTTGAAATTCAAAAATCGTTTAAGTAATGGTATTTTTAATCCATTGCTATTTAAAATCTATTGCTATTAATAGTTAGTGTTTAAGTCCTGCACTAATTACAGAAGCACCGCGTACTAACATTTAAATACAGAAACATGTTATTTTAGTCTGATGGCAACATTTTCTCTTCATCATACATTCCATTATTATATATAAAGAATGATTACAATATAAAGCCAGAATATCCACGTCTTAGAAAAAGCTATTAAGTCAAACACAGATAAATACAAATTTGATTACTCTTTATTCTTTTTTTTCTTGACACTAAAGTTAGCTGAAAGAAAATATTACGGTATCTGGCTCTAATTTTTATGTAGTTCAAAAGTAAAAGAAGAATTTATAAGCAACCTTACTCACACAGTTGGCCCCAGGCTTGTCTCCAGAAAGAATGTAATCCCTGACTCTAATGCAAAGAACTTTTAAAGGCTGAGGCATGTAAGTAGAACATATTTCATGGTCAAGAGTGTTCCATATTTCAAATATCTCAGCTCAGTTTTAAAAGCTGCCTTGAAACCTACTAATTGCAAAGGGATACCTGAACACTCACTGCTGATAACCCAGTTTTATGACGCACAGGCTTTCTTTTCAGTAGTTTAAAATGCAAGCTTTATCATTATTATTATTTTAATTCCGAAAGAACAACTGCCATCCAGAAGCAGTCTCCAAGCAAATCATTTTCCTGCTTATTTTTAGCCTCTGTGAGCCCTCTAGTGTCTTGTTTGGAAACTGACTCAGAAATGTCAGGCTCTGGAATTGAAAGGATTGAGTGTTTGCTTAGCAGCAGCCGAATACAACAAATACCTTGTGAAATGAGGAATGCCATCCACCCCTCCTCAGTCCATCCCACATGGCTCAGATTAGAGCATGAAGGGCTTCCCGGGGACTAGGACTCACCTTACCATCTTGACTGTCTACAGAGGAAGTTTTTTTTTTTTTGTCTCCCACCACTTCTGAGAAGGCTTGGAAGTTTATAAAAAAAATAACTTGAAAAATAATAATAATAATAAGCAACCCCCCCCAAAAAAGGTAAGAAACGTTAACACAGCTGAGAGGCCAAATAGAGCAGTGAGGTAGGAGTAGTGCTCATAGATAGAGAAGGACATTTGAAGTGTGCAAGGGCATGGTGCAATAGTTTACACAAAGAGCCCTAGACTCTCTCTGATTGGAGGGCTTTTAAAAACAGGTTAGTGATTGGCTAAGGTAGTTTGCATGTCCTGGCACAAAGGCAGGACTAGTGACCTCAGGGTCTCACTTGGGCTTTTTCTTTTTTACTTCCATGGGAAATAGTATCAGAAGGCAGGCCTACAGGAAGGGGACAGGGACAGTGATTATTTTTCCCACTGTAAAAAAGAAGAGTGTGACACCGGTGGCCTGGAAGAGATAAGGGTTCAGCTTGTAAATCCTAAAAATACTACATTTCACAATGCAAACAACAACAAATGATTAAGGAATGGCTGCGAAGAGAGTGTGTTCCAAGTGAAGAAAAAAAAAAAATCCCAAAAGCATAGAAAACTTACATAAACACAGGCTTTTTTTTTTTTTCAGAAAGTGCTGCCACATGAAGGAAGAAGAAAGAGTAATTCTAATACTTACTGTGCCCTAGCAGTTCCTGTATGCTTTGGCTAAACGTTGTGAGACTTAAAGCACCAAAGCAATTTTCTTTGTGCTCCCAAACTCTTGAAACATACAAGCACAGAATTCCTTCCTAGACAGTAAACGTTAACTCTATGAAACTATGGCAGATCTGGGTAATATATATAGATATAACACATTCTGGAGACTATCCAACCTGGCTCTTTAAAAAAGTCTTTTGATTTTTTTATATAGTAAAAGATAGATTCTCCCCCCTCCCACCCCCACTGGATTACAATAGGGCTCTGCTAGCTGTCTCTAAATCAACCTGCTTGCGTAAAAAAGTGTTTAAAAGGCTGATAATGGGCCCAGGAGGGGGTGAAGGGGTTAGCAAAAGTTATGCAAAATACGTGCTTGCCTGAGGCTCAGAGGTCCCAGATTCAATCCTCAACACCACCATAAACCAGAGCAGAGCAGTACCCCCCATTAAAATAAAATAACTAAAATATGTATTGGGTTGTTAGAAAAGTCATGATGCGTCTTGGCATCAAGAAACATAGAAGATATGTCACGACTTTTTCCACAATCCAATATATAAAAAGAAAGCAAATAAAATTTGTGTGTTAATAAATTTGATAAGACTTCCCCTTTCCCCCTCAAAATATATAATTATTAGAAAAAATCAATAAATTGATCCCCCTATATTGCCATGGAAGAAGGACCAGTGGAGACTGACATATGGAGTGCTCAGAGAATAAACTCCAAAGGGAGACAGTCAAAAGAGGTAGCTCACCGGGAGTCGGGCTATAGCCCAGCGGGTTAAGCGCAGGTGGCGCAAAGCACAAGGACTGGCATAAGGATCCCGGTTCAAACCCCGGCTCCCCACCTGCAGGGGAGTCGCTTCACAGGCGGTGAAGCAGGTCTGCAGGTGTCTATCTTTCTCTGTCTTCCCCTCCTCTCTCCGTTTCTCTCTGTCCTATCCAACAACGACAATAACAATAATAACTACAACAATAAAACAACAAGGGCAACAAAAGGGAATAAATAAATAAAATTAAATTTAAAAAAAAAAGAGGTAGCTCACCATGCCTTGAAATGCATGCTGCCCAGGTCTGAGTACCTTTGGTGCTTTTGGCAAAAGAGAAAGCTCTGGTGTGGTGGTGTTTCTCCCTCTCTCTGTGCCTCTCCCTGACTTTCTGTCTGGATGAAGATGTGCCCCAGAATAGTGAAATCGGGCATGCGTGCTATCCCAGTTCAATAGAAAGGGAGAGAGAATTATATCCAAATTATATTCCGCCATGAGGATAATTTCTGGAACCATCCGTTCCACCCCGGTTCCATGGCTGCCAGTTCTTAGCAACATCGCCCCGCCAGATATTCGTTGGGATGCGGCATCATCTAAGTTCATTTCCCACGTCTACGCTCGACCGGACCTGCCAATATACGCGGATATCTTCGCCCACCCTGTCCAACGCTTGACGTCTCGTCACCCATCTGGTCCCCTACGCCTACACTGAACTTCTCTGTTCCAGTCTCTTGGAGACAGAGTTGGCAGTCCGCTGAGGTAAAGAACAAACACCTCATCACAGACCCCTGCAAGCGTCAACCCGGCTTTGACCTAGCACGTTATGATCGGGCCCTCCTCAATCGCTATCGAACAGGCCATGGCCGGTGCGCCGCTATGTTCCACCGCTGGGGAGCCAGAGACGACCCGAACTGCCCCTGCGGCTCCAGACAGACTATGACCCACATAGTCAACGACTGCCACCTCTCCAGATTCAAAGGAGGTCTCGAAACTTTACATCGGGCTCAACCTGACGCTGTTGACTGGCTATGGAAGAAAGGCAAACGCTAGAAGAAGAAAAGGAGAGAGAAGAACCTAGTTCAGCTCTGAGTTCTGCTCCATTTCTTAGCTGCTGTAATCATGGTAAAAACAAATGCTCTACTGGGGAAGCTGTCTACCACTTCCCAGCCACCTCCTGTCATTCTTACTATATAGTTTGTCCAAAAAATAAAAATCTCACTCAAATGTATACATAGCCCAAAGTTGAAAACATGACACTCTCAAGATACTATGTGTTAAAAAAAAAACACAGCAGCATTCTCCAATCTGAGAAAAAAAATAAACTAGAAAAAAAAAATCTTGGTTGCAAAGTGGATTTAAGACAGTACACTATATTGCAAAATGATTTTTTAAATTTTTATTTATAAAAAGGAAACACTGACAAAAACCATAGGATAAGAGGGAGGGTTACAACTCCACACAATTTCCACCACCAGAACTCCTTATCCCACCCCCCCATAGCTTCCCTATTTTTTACTCCTCTGGGAGCAATGGACCCAGGGTTATTATGGGGTGTAAAAGGTGGAAGGTCTGGCTTCTGTCACTGCTTCCCCACTGAACATGGATATTGGCAGGTCAATCCATACTCCCAGCCTATCTTTTTAACTCACATAAGAAGAGACATGATGGGAGGAGGAAGAGCATCATGGTCATGCAAAAAGATTTTCATGCCTGAGTCTCTAAAGTCCCATATTCAAGAGCTAAGCAGTGTTCTGGAAAGAAAAAAAAAAAAAGGAGGAGGAAGAGAAATGTTAAATAAAAATAGGCATGCTAAAAAACAAGATAATCAGATATCAGGGTGGTTGTTGGTTAAAAAAGAGAAAGAGAAGAATATATATATATATGAATGAAGTGGTACTGGAGGGTCTGGGCAGTAGCACACTCAATTAAGTGCATATATCACTATGCACAAGGACCCAAGTTGGAGCCCCCAGTCCCCACCTGCAGGGAGGAAGCTTCACCAGTGGTGAAGCAGGCCTGCAGATGTCTATCTTTATTTCTCCCTCTCGGCCTTCCTTCTCCCTCAATTTCTGTCCTGTCAAATAAAAATAACAGGGGAAAAATGGTGGCCAGGAGCAGTAGTATTCTATATGACAATAATGATGAGAAAAGCAAAGAAAAGAGATGAAGGGAAGGTTTAAAAGTACTAGCAGAAAAAATGACATCATTTAAAGAGACATAAGAGACTATGTGCATGGAAATATGTTACATGTAAAAGTACTATATATTTGATATATAAATATATCATATATAAATACAGCTATGAGCATCTTTTTAAAACTGTTGTTGTCTAGCCATTCTTTGCTTTGTGTACAGCAGAATGGGTGGAGAGGGAGTGATAACAGCAAAGTTGTCTTACAATCCATCAGACACTGTTAGATACTGTTGTAAATTAGTTCTGTGCACTTGGTGAGTATATAAAGTCCACCCTCGGGTCAGCTCTTTATTCTCACTCCAAAGACTGCTATCACTTCGGACTATACATTTATGTTTCCATAGCACTTTGGGATTTGTCATTCCACTGTCCTCTCAAGATCATAATTGTTTCTTTATCCCCTTTCTTCCTTCCTTCCTTCTTTCCTTCCTTCCTTCCTTCCTTCCTCCCTCTCTCGCTCCCTCTTTACCTCCCCTTCCTTCCTTCCTTCCTTCCTTCCTTCCTTCCTTCCTTCCTTCCTTCCTTTCTCTTTTGCCTCCAGGTCATCACTGAGACTCAGTGTCTGCACCGTGAGCCCACCACTCCCAGCAGCTTAACTTTCCTTCCTTCCTTCTTTCTTTCCAATTTTTCTCCCTCTCTTTCTCTTCTTTCTTTCCTTCTCTCTCTTTCTTTTTCATTTTATTTGATAGAACAGACAGAAACTGAGAGACAAGGGGAAGACAGAAAAAGAGAAAGACAGACACCTGCAGACTTGCTTCACCGCTCATGAAGCATCCCTCCTGCATATGGGGATCAGGGACTTGAACTTGGGTCCTTGTGGCCTGGTAACCTATGTGCTCAATAGGGTGTGCCAACACCTGGACCTCTCATCATTGTTTCCTAAGGTTGTTCTCTTGGGAAAAATTGCAGATGATCAGCAGACTGGCTTGCTCACTTGAGTTGATGAGCATAGGTTAAAAATTCCTTTCTCAGGATCCAGGTTCGAGCCCCAAGGCTCCCCACCTGTAGGGGAGTCGCTTCACAGGCGGTGAAGCAGATCTGCAGGTGTCTTTCTCTCCCCCTCTCTGCCTTCCCTTCCTCTCTCCATTTCTCTCTGTCCTATCCAACAACATCAATAATAATAATAATTACAACAATAAAACAACAAGGGCAACAAAAAGGAATAAATAAATATTTTTTAAAATTCCTTTCTCTCTATAATAGAAACTATTATAATAGTTATAATAGTTTAAAATCTATAATAGAAACAGTGGAAAAGTAAATAATAAGACAATAGTATGGTCCATTACAATTATGTGAGAACCTTTAAAAAAAAGAGTGGTGAAGCAGGTCTGCAGGTGTCTATCTTTCTCTTTTTCTATCTCCCCTCTCCTATCGATTTCTTTCTATAAAATAAAATGAAAATAGAATATATTTTATCCTTAAAAAAAGTTTCAGAAAGGGGTGAGTATACAATATATACTTTGTGTGTTAAGCCTCCCGTGAGTACCCATTTATTGGGGAAACTGATGATCCTTCTTAGCCAACTGAATCCACATGGATCCCAGTCACTTTCAAAGCCAGCAACAAGCAGACATCAGGCTCAACCTGACGTTGTTGACTGGCTACGGAAGAAGGGCAAACGCTAGAAGAAGAAGAATAGAAAAGAGATTAATACTTTTACATCTTGCTGTTTACAATAAAATTTCTTAGTATTTTAGGCATTTACAAATAACAAAGTTAAAGAACAATGTCACCAAAAAAAAAAAAAAAGTACATATATAGGCCCCATTCAACGCCCCTCAAAATTCTAATTTAGTGGCTTTGAGATGGAATCCTGGAATTGGCACTGTAGTTTGAAAACTTCTCATGTGTAGGGTCATAATTCACTCTAACCAGGTCCAGAAAAGGAATTTTTTAAATGTATAGTTCAGTGGTAAGTCTTTGGTTTCACTGTCTTTGAAATAATCTTTAAATTCATGGGCAGGGGTAAACAGTATATTGGTTATGCAAAGAGACTTTCATGCTTGCAGTTCTGAAGTCCCAGGTTTAATCCCTTGCATCACCATAAGTCAGAGCTGAGGGAGTCGGGCTGTAGCGCAGCGGGTTAAGCGCAGGTGGTGCAAAGCACAAGGACCTGCATAAGGATCCTGCTTCGAACCCCAGCTCCCCACCTACAGGGGAGTTGCTTCACAGGCGGTGAAGCAGGTCTGCAGGTGTCTATCTTTCTCTCCTCCTCTCTGTCTTCCCCTCCTCTCTCCATTTCTCTCTGTCCTATCCAACAACGACAACAACAATAATAGCTACAACAATTTAAAAAAAAGGGCAACAAAAGGGAATAAATAAATTAAATAAATATAAAAAATTTTTTTTAAAAAGTCAGAGCTGATCAGTGATGTTGTATTATTAATAATAATAATACATAAGAGTTCCTAGTTATAAGACCCCCCAAAACTTGGCTGTGGTAAGGCTGTCTTCCAAAACCAGGTTAGATAGTGAGACAGACTCTAATTCTCTCACCCCACCCCAAAGAGTGATCTTTCCCCACCCCTTTCAGGTGTATGATTTTCCTGACACCCCCCCCCATTATTGTTGGCTCAAATCATCACACAGACTGCAGATAGATTCATTGTTCCTGTTTCTGTGATGGCCAGACCTTTCTACTGGATCTCATCACCTTTCTAAATCTCTGGTACCCATAGTCCTCTTCCTAGATCCATACCCTTCTAGAACACTAATGCCAACCTCAACCTGAACTCTCGGGTACGACCACTATCCTTATGTCCATATGGAATTTTCTAGCATTTTTGCTCTCTATTTTACCCCAGAGCAGCACCAAGCCAGTTTTTCCTGCCACTGAGAATTACTTAGTTTTATAATCTTTGAAATGTTGTCATGAAAGTGTTAATTGGTACCAAGGAGTTTGTAGTTCCTTAAATAATCAAATATTTCTTTTTTTCCTTTTTTTTTTTGATAGAACAGAGAGAATTTGAGAGGAGATGGCGAGATAGAAAAGGAAAGAGACAGAGAGACAACTGCATTTGCTTCACTGCTTATGAAGCTTCTCCCACTTAGGGTGGGGAGCAAGGGCTCAAACCTGGGTCCCTGTGCATGGTTATGTATTCATTCATCTGGGTGCACCACCACCCAGCCATACAATTCCTTAAATAAAGTGTTATAGTATATCTGTCTTAAAAAGTACATGCAAAAGAAGTTACACCTGTTGTGTTATAATTTTCACTGACTACGTGATTAGTCCTGAGAACATCCTTCCTTCATCAGCAGCACTGCATCTATTTGTGATAGGAGAAGAAATTCAAAGGAAAACCATGTCAATGTAAAGCTCATCTCTCCTGTGTGATGCAATAATCCTATTTACAGGAGCCAAGGTACCTGACATTTCACTCATTTCACTGTGTTAGGTGTTCTCTCCATCTACTCTTGTGACCAGCTAAGAGTCACATGAGCCTCCCTGCCTTTGCCAGTGTAAAAATCTCCTACAATAAGCCACTTAGTCTCATTTCCTTGCCTTCTTCACTTCAAGTTGTGTTTGTGTTAGGGCATGACCAGAAACTGAGGAATATTTTCAGCAGCACACAATGCAGTAAGCACATAAAATCTATGACATTCAACTGAACCTCTATTTGAAATAAGTGTGTGTGGTTCTTATTTCACTCCTTGTTAGATGGTTTATGCATGTTACTTACTATTATCATTTGCTTTATAGTTCTAAGATCTAAGAGTACATAAAGTTATTGAAGAGTTCTAGGAAAATGAGTTAAGTTGGAGGTTGCCTGAGCTCCTTCTAAAAACCTTTGGGTTGACACAATATCTCACCTAGAGAGATTATCGGCTTTGCCATGTGCACAGCCCAGATTTGAGCCCAGCCCAGGTCTTGATTGCATTGGAGGAAGCTTCAGTGCTATGACTTCATTCCCACTTTCTCTATTCAAATATCAGCCTGCAGAGAAGAAACCCCAACAATGACAAAAATAACAACAACAACCCTGTGGGGGGGGGGGGGTGGAGAGAAAGAGAGAAGCAGAAAGACAAAGAGAATGAAAGAGACCACTGCACCAAAACTTATTAATGTGCCGGGGATCAAGCTTGAACCTGGATCACACATATGGCTTCACAAGCAGTAAAGCAGGTCTGCAGGTATCACCAGCCTTCCACTGGATATAGATAACTGAGCTTCTCTACTTCTGCACTGAAGGCTGAAGACATCAATAATGTGCTCCCCACCGCCCCCGCCCCAGCCTTTTCCAACACTACACTTGCAAAATCCAAGACTGATACTGGGTCCTAGGCCATTCTTGGCTTTGGATACAACAACCCATACATGCTACAGTGGTTTCTGGTCTTCAAAGAAGAGTAAAAAGTCAATCCAGCTGTCTAATTCCTTAGGACCATTGCAGGAAACCTGTACAGTGCTATAAATGATCTCTCCTCTCTTCACCTAAGGCAGAATTTGCATAAAAGGAATAAACTCTAGAGAACATTTAACAGAAGGCCTTCTAGGTACACTAGATTAAATTTGGCACATTAGAGACACATTGGAGTTATAAACACCTTTAAATTGGGAGAGAAAAAAAAAGAAGTAGAGAGAAATGGGAGGTCCATTTTCTTTTTTCATTTATCCACAGGAGTGTTGAGGCTTAGATGAGCCCCCCCCACTGTGTTCAGACACGTGTGGCCTATATGCCAAGTTTTTGGAGTGTGGAAACTACACCTTTGGGGGCCTGGCAATAGTTCACCCAGGAAAGCACGCAATGTGCAGTGTCTTGAGATACTGAATTGATTTGATGGCGCCACAATTTAAAAAAGAGATGGAATCTGTTAATAACCCATATCCTGCTCATCACGACTCACCCTCAACCCCCAACCCTAAGGATTCAGCTACTGAGAAAGAATTTGAGGTGAAGATTACTGTTCCACGTACGTTCTGTGTGACAGGGAGGAACTAGCAACACACTGCAGTTTCCAGGCAAGGGAATATGCTGCAGGGTGTGAGAATATCCCATCAACCCTGCTGCTCCCAGGTGTTGGCAAACTGGGGAGCATAGGCAGATCCCCTCGTGTGTGGACCTCATGGTTCTTGTATTAGAGGCAGCAATAAGCTCAGCAGTGAGTCACCATTAAGTAGGAAACATTCATGAGCGAAACATTCATGAGCGAAGGACAGGAAACATTCATGAGCGAAACATTCATGAGCGAAGCTACTGTTCAGTAATGGACTGGGTTATGAGCATGTGAGTGACAAGTCCTGGCATCCCTGAGACATAAGCAAATGGGTATTTTTTTGAGAGGTGTCAGAAGTTGCATTTTATTATTAATTTATTATTATTTTATCCTCCAGGGTTATCGCTGGGACTCGACGTCTGCACTACGAATCCACTCTCCTGGAGGCCATTTTTCCCATTTTGGTGCCCTTGCTGTTGTTGTTGTTACTATTGGTGTTACTGCTGTTGTTGCTGTTGGATAGGACAGAGAGAAATCGAGAGAGGAGGGGAAGACAGAGAGGGAGAGAAAGATAGATACCTGCAGACCTACCTGCTTTACGGCTTGTGAAATGACCTTCCCACCCCCCAACCCCCACAGGTGGGCAGCCAGGAACTCAAACTAGGATCCTTGCACCGGCCCTTGTGCTTTGCGCCATGTGTGCTTAACCTGCTACACTACCGCCCAGCCCCCCCTTTAAAAAAAAAAATGCCACCAGGGTTATGTAACGGGCTTTATGCTTGTACCACATATTCATGACTTCCACTGCCACTCTTTTCTTTTCCTTCTTTCTTTTTTTCTTTGTTCTATTTTCCTCTTCTTTTTTTGTTGTTGCTGCTATTGCTGCTATTGATAGAGATGGAGAGAAATTCAGAGGAAAGGGAGAGATATGAGGAGGGAGGGAGGGAGGGAGAGGAGAGCACACAACATGGCTTCACTATTCCTGAAGCTTCTACCCTGCAAGTGACAACCAGGCGCTTGAAAAAACTAGGTCCTTGCGTATGATAAGATTTACACTCACTGGGGGTCGGGCGGTGGCGCAGTGGGTTAAGCGCATGTGGCGCAAAGCGCAGGAACCGGCGTAAGGATCCCAGTTCGAGCCCCCGGCTTCCCACCTGCAGGGGAGTCGCTTCACAGGCGGTAAAGCAGGTCTGCAGGTGTCTATCTTTCTCTCCCCTTCTCTGTCTTCCCCTCCTCTCTCCATTTCTCTCTGTCCTATCCAACAACGAATTGCGTCAACAAGGGCAATAATAATAACCACAACGAAGCTACAACAAGGGCAACAAAAGGGGGGGAAAAATGGCCTCCAGGAGCGGTGGATTCATGGTGCAGGCACCGAGCCCAGCAATAACCCTGGAGGAGGAAAAAAAAAAAAAAAAAGATTTACACTCACCTGGGTATGCTACCACTCAAACTTGGAGTCTTGTTTTGTGAGCCAAGGATTAAGAGTGCAATTTGAACCATTCCCTGAACATGTACACTCAGCTGACTACGCCACCACATGGTCCCCCACTTAACCTTTATTAGTAACCCCTCCAATACTAATCATTAAAGCTGTATTTGGGAGGTCGGGCGGTAGCGCAGCGGGTTAAGCGCATGGGGCACAAAGCGCAAGGACCGGCATAAGGACCCCGCTTCGAGCTCCCGGCTCCCCACCTGCAAGGGAGTTGCTTCACAGGCAGTGAAGCAGGTCTGCAGGTGACTATCATTCTCCCCTTCTCTGTCTTTCCCTCCTCTCCATTTCTCTGTCCTATCCAACAACAAATGACATCAACAACAACAATAACCACAACAAGGCTACAACAACAAGGGCAACAAAAAGGGGGGGGAAATGGCCTCCAGGAATAGTGGATTCATGGTGCAGGCATTGAGCCCCAGCAATAACCCTGGAGGCAAAAAAAAAAAAGCTGGATTTGAGGGTGTGTGTGTAAATAATGAGTGAATGAATTAATTAATGAATGAATGAAAACACTAAGATGATGAATCATAATTCCCTGAAGAGCAGTTCTCAAAGTGAGGCCCTAGTCCAACACTCTCAGCTTCATCTGGGAGTTTGACAGACATTCTAATCTTGAAGCCAACTGAATAGCTTACCTGGAAAGTGTTCTTGTTTTCCATGATCCAGGTTTGAGTCTCGTCTCCAATGCATTAGAGGAAACAGTGCTGCGGATTCTTTGGCTCCAAGTTTGTCTCTTTCCTATCTATCTGAAAGTCATTCTAGAGTGGTGACACTCCAGTGACAACCACAACAGCAGTAGGAGAAATTCCATTCATGGGGGAGGGGGGTAGCAAAGTGGTTGAAACAATAGAACACTTTGCCTGAGGCTCAGAGGTTCCAGGTTTAAGCCCCAGCCACACTAGAAACCAGAACTGAGCAATACTATGGTAAAAAATAAAAAAAGAAATTCCACCTTTGAACCCTACCCTAGACAAACTGGGTTAGAAGCTATAGAGGAGAGGCTCTGTAATCTGTTTTGTAACAAGCTCTGTAGATGATATCATTCCTTCTGAAGTTCAATAACCACCACCTAAGCTGAGGAACCCCTCTCTCCCAAGGGAGAAAGTTAAAAAAATTGTTAGAAAAGTAAGATGTATGTATGATTGTACAGTGCTTTGGTCCTATTTAAAAGAGTCCTATTTTTTAAATATCTCATTTATTGGAGTACAAAAGAAGAATACAGAGGGCATGGTGGTGGTGCAAGGAATGTGTAAGGCTCCAGGTTCTAGTCCCTAGCTCCTGACCTGCAGTGAAGCTTCATGAGCAGTGAAACGGGTCTGCCCCATTCTTCTCCCCCTCCTCTCTCAATGTCTCTCTGTCCTGTCCAATAGAATGGGAAAAAATGGCCACCAGGAGCAGCGGATTCATAGTGCAGGCACCAAGCACCAGTAATAATCCTGGAGGCAGAAAAAGAAGGAAGAGGAGAAAAAGAAGACGATGATGAAGATTATATTAATATATTCTGCCCAGTCATCTTCATCTATCTAAATCTATAGATTCTAGCATCTATCTTAATTAGAAAATAAAAAAAGGAATAAGATGGTATGGACCCCTCAGGGAGTAATGAAATCAGGCAGGCATGAAGTCAGCTATCAGATGAGTTTAAATAGTCTGGTTCTGGGAACTGGGTGGTAGCGTAGCGGATTAAGCGCACGTGGCACAAAGAGCAAGGACAGGTGTAAGGATCCTGGTTCGAGCCTCCAGCTCCCCACCTGCAGGGGAATCCCTTCACAGGTGGTGAAGCAGGTCTGCAGGTGTCTATCTTTCTCTCCCCCTCTCCTCTGTCTTCCCCTCCTCTCTCCATTTCTCTCTGTTCTAATAACGACGACATCAATAACAACAACAATAATAACTACAACAACAATTTTTTAAAAAGGGCAACAAAAGGAAAAATATTTTTTTAAAAAAATTGCCTGGTTCTCATGACAAGTATCTACCCTTCTTGAGGAGAAACATGTAATGAGTAACCAGAGAGTGGGGCGTCTACTGACATATCTTTAGACTCCTGTATTATTCTTTTCTTATGGTCATTTAAAACATTTGAAGCACTAACTATATAATAGGTAAGATAGGTATAGCGGCTAAAAAGCTATTCAGTGACCTAGCAGACAAAACACATACAGGAGTCTACTGTGGAGTCTGAACTCCCATCTGCAACTCTGTCAAATTCCCACCTTCCTACTCATCTGTCATGCTTAGGAACTGCCTAAACTTAACAGACATATCTGTCTTCAGATCTCTACATTCCCAGTTTCAATATCCCCATTCTTTCTTGTTTAAATATGACTTAATAAATAGATCATGCTAACACAGAGCTTCAAATTTAGCAATTCTAATCATGCCAAATTTGTCAACTGCCAAGTGACAGTACTATGCTGACTTGATTAGTTTTACAGATTATTCATTTTCATCTGAATAATTAACCTACCAACCCATTATAACTTTCAAAATGAACCAAAACTTACTTTCATATTCATTTCCTGGATACTGGGGGGGGGGGGGAGATATTCCTCCTTCCAAAGTCAGAAGAACAATGATTTAAAATTATTTGAATTTCAGCTAGCTTCCAAAAAAATTTTAAAGTTTTTAAATCAACGAATATAATCTAGTATATATGAAAATAGTGGGTTTAGGGAGTCGGGTGATAGCGCAGCAGATTAAGTGCAACTGGCGCAAAGCGCAAGGACCAGCATAAGGATCCTGGTTTGTGCCCCCGGCTCCCCACCTGCAGGGGAGTCACTTCACAGACTGTGAAGCAGGTCTGTAGGTGTCTGTCTTTCTCTCCCCCTCTGTCTTACCCTCCTCTATCCATTTCTCTCTGTCCTATCCAACAATAACGACATCAATAACAACAACAATAATAACCACACCAATAAAACAAGGGCAACAAAAGGGAATAAATAAATATTTTTTTTAAGTGCTTTATCTTTAAAAAAAATAGTGGGCTTAAATAGCATGCAACAAATAGGAAAATCATTACTGAATGAATATACAAATAAAAAAATAACAGAACCCCTCTTATCCTATGGTTTTGTCAGTGTTTCCTTTTTATAGATAAATTTTTTTTAAAAAAAGAGGCTGGGAATATGGTTGAACTGCCAGTGCCCATGTTGAGGGGAGAAACAATTGCAGAAGCCAGACCTTCCACCTTCTGCACCCCATAATGATCCTGGGTCCATACTCCAAGAGGATAAAGAATAGGAAAGCTTCCAATGGAAGGGATGGGATATGGAACTCTGGTGGCAGGAATTGTGTGGAATTGTACCCCTCTTATCCTACTGTCTTGTCGATCATTATTAAATCAATAAAACACACACACACACCAGAAATTATAAAGCTGTTGGAATTAAAATTCAGTAGATAATAATTTTCTTCTGGGGGGGTCGGGCGGTAGCACAGTGGGTTAAGCGCATGTGGCGCAAAGCACAAGTACTGTCGTAAGGATCTCGGTTTGAGCCCCGGGCTCCTCACCTGCAGGGGAGTCACTTCACAGGCGGTGAAGCAGGTCTGCAGGTGTCTTTCTCTCCCCCTCTCTGTCTTCCTCTCCTCTCTCCATTTCTCTCTGTCCTGTCCAACAATGAACAACATCAACAATGGCAATAATAATGGCCACAACGAGGCTACAACAGCAAGGGCAACTCTTTACAGTATATACACATGTTTAAAGTATATTTTAATTAAACAAATAAAAATAAAAGCTTCACCAAACAATCTCACCACTGTGTCTGGAATCTAATAATTTTTAAATGCCTTAGGCAATATCTATGAACTAGGAATGCACCAATGGAAATTTTTGTATTTTGGTGTATATGAAATAATCCTAATGAATAATAAAATTAAACTAGATTGAAATTTATGGAACTTTGTGCCTGACAAAGTTACAGTTGTCTTCTTTATTATTTTTTATTGTTGTAGCTTCACTGCTCAGAGATGCCCTTTTCAGAGAGAGAGAGAGAGAGATAACACAGCACAAAGTTTCCCCTAATGTACCAGGGGTTAGGGTTGAACCTGGGTTACTTAACATGATAAAACAAGCACACTATTCAGGTAGGCTATTTTGTCTGACTTTTTTATTTCAAGGGTATTGTACAGAATTGTACCTGAAAGTATACCTTCATCCTCTCACAGACAAGAGATACCACTAGGTGGTATCTAGAAAGTGGCCATCAAATTGTAACAGGTCATTCACTAATATGCCACTGGAATGTCTATTTTCACCCCCAATCCAGAGGGGCAATGGAAATAAAGTACAAATGAGCTCAAGCTTTTTCAGTTCATGATTCATCTACATCTGCATAGAATCTAGATTCAGGGAGGTCTGTTTTGTCAGTATTACCATTTCCAGTGACCTGGACAATCCAACGATCTGCTAGCAGCACAACTGAACTCCCTTACTGCACAATGTAGGCAACTTCTGGGTCTTTTCTGCATTCCAAGATTGTGTTAGCTGTTAGCTGTATTATCCCACCTCTGAGTTAGGGAAGCTCTAGCCGTTCACACTGCTCTCTGTTTATTTCCAATATTTCATTTATTGGTGGTGTTGTTTCTTGCAATTAGTTGGACCCTTTGGTTTGTCTTGGGATTGGGTTGGGTTGATTTCAAGTAACACACATCCTGAAAACTTAACTCAGGCCCTTATACAAATAAATGCCCTTATCCAAATAAATAAATAAATTGACTAGTGTCATTCAAACATACAGAAGCAGAATAGGTTTCAGTGCAGCATGATCCACCTGTGTTACTCTGTGGTTCTCTTCCCTTTGCCCTTGTCAAATAGCTGGTTTCACCCATTCTCAAGCTGATGTCCCTGATGATTACCAAGCTTCCTGAAGTCACAAGCCTCTTCATCACTCCTTTTCAAGTGTAGCTGAAAAGATTATCAACAGCCAAGCAAGATTTCTGAACTTAATGCAGAAACCAGTCTCTATAATTACAAGAATATTATGCAAGCTTACACTTGGGTTACATTCTCATTGCTGAACTAAGAACTATAGTAACTGATTTGGAATTGTCCCTGGAATAGGATGTGAGATCAATCCCACAGAAGGCCTTAATCTCCTGGCTTTTCACAGTGGAATATGGTTAGCATAGTGTTGGGTAGGCAAACCAAACATCCATTATAACAACAATATATTAATTTTATGTTGCTTCCATAAAACCATGAGATGCTATAAGATAAAGAACAGACATATCTTTGTGTCTTCAGACCTACATCCTGGCTGGCAGACAGTCAGTATTCAATGGTCACATGATGAATGAACAAACAGAAATAATTAATTGTCTTCAGAAATACATTTGTCACTAGCCATTTCTCTAGCCATTTCTCTAATTCTTTAAGTAAATGATAATTATAACGATATGTGCACAATAAGCACTTCATCATTCAGTCACACCCTGCATGGTAATAATTTTTACTTATTGCTTCCTGAGTCTTTCACTTGATTTCAACACATTACAGATTATTTTTAGAAATGCTATTAACACAGACTTCAATTGCTGTCCTGTTTTCCCCTTGAGTGGTAAAGCAGTTGCTATGGAAACAGAATCCAATACCTCTCTGTGGAGCTGCACATCAATGCAGTTTGATGAGAATGGCTGACGTACTATCTCCTACTTCTATTTTATATGTCTGAAGATCTGTTGCCTCAAAAGGAGGCAAGTCATCATGGGACTGAGGCATACTTGATGAAGTATGGGGTTGACAGCTTGTCCAAAGAGATGTAGCAGAGCTCTCATCTGGAAATAATTCCTTAATCAGAGTTGGGGGAAAAAAATGCTTAAATTGACAAAAAAAAATTCCAAGTCACAAGGTAGATTTTATTTAAAGGTGAGAGGAAGAATCATTTTAACTGGTACTGCTCATTTAGTACAAAGTTACAGACTTGAGACCTTTCTCAGAGCACCATGCACAGTGGCTGTTTGAGGCAAAAAGCATACTTTTCCCTCAAGTTCATCTACACAAATACACACATAGGAAGCTTGCAGATCTAATCTATGTAGGTTGATGAAGCCAGGAAAATTAAACTCCCACGCATCTCTCATTACCTAAGGGCAATTCTCTGGAGAAAGTTGGAGTTCCAAACTCTAGCCTGCACATTTCCTATGGCCACATTTCTGGAAGTCCCTTTAGTGTTCATATTCTCCACAGCAGTATACCAATTGTGAGAACACTATCTGGAACCAATGGCCTCAACTACATATGAGCTTGTCACCAGACCCTAAATTCAGCTGGAACTATTTTTTGTAGTGTAAGATCAAACTTTGTCAGCATTCCAGAATCTTTTATTCTGTGACTGTTCTCAAATGGAGTTTTCTATCCTGTTGTAAGGTGTTTGCATAGAGTATATTACTGTGGATAATCTGGAGTTACCCAAAGACATCTCCTGGTAAAAATGAGAATGATGGGGGGCCGGGCAGTGGCACACCAGGTTAAGCACACAGAAGCCTAAGGACCCAGACAAGGATCTGGGTTCAAGCCCCTAGCTCCCCTCCTGCGGGGGTGGGGGGGTGGGGTGGGGGGGTGGGGGATTTGCTTCACAAGTGTCTCTCTCCCTCTCCATCCCCCTCCCACTCTTAATTTCTCTCTGTCCTATCCAATAAAATAATAATAATAATAAAAGATGGCTCCCAGGAGCAGTGGATTCGTAGTGCAACAAGCCTCAGCAATAACCCTGGAGGCAGAAAAAAGAAAGAAAGAAAAACGATGAGGTAGATACAGGGGAGAAAAAAAAGGAAAGTTGGGACATACTATAATATTATACTAAAGCCACTGTATCAAGGGCGCCTAAAGCACAGAGACCTTAGCAAAGCAGGTGAATAGAGCAGTAATAGCCAAGTTATTATCAGTCTTTGAACACGGACTACTAAGAGGCAGGTAGCAAAGAAACACATTTTTCATCTATAAACTGAGGCCTATACCAAGAAAAAAATAGAAACGACAGAAAATAAAATCAGGCTTAGAGCAGTCAAGATTCCACTCTGAATGTTGTGCAACTGCAGTAGAATTTGCAGTGGGGTCTTTTTCTTAATGTATTGTTTTAATACTGAATAGACAAAAACTGATTTTTGGTTTTGATCTTTTTCAATAATCTGAATGCTTGGCTTCCATTACTGACTCTTCCAAAAGAACACTTTTTTTATTATTATTATTGCTGTTGTTCAATATCTTTATTAATAGGTGTTTTCCAGTTTGTTGACTTTTTTGTGAAAGAAAAATCAAGTTGTAAATTTTTACTGCAAATTAAAAACAAAATGAAGCTCCTAAAAAATCTCAACTTGACCAGATTAAAAAGAAACAAACTTAAAAACCTTTAGAGGTTGTGGAGGATAGCAAAAATTATTTGGTGAAACTAATAAAAGCCCCAGTCTGCATAAATAACACAGATATTTTGGGTTATCTGGAAAACGAGCAAAAAAACAAGAGTTTAGGGTCTTCCATGACAATTTTTAATTTATTTCTTATTGCTGAAATCATATAAACTTTTTCCTGCTGGATAACTAGTGGTAGCATTAGTGCTCAGAGTCCAGTGGGGATGAATTCTCATCAGGTAGATCAGATGTTTTGTCTGCTTGCCATTTTGTGATTTAAAGTTAAGGTGATATTTAAAGATGACATTCAGCATATCTACTCTTGGTCTATGCTTTATCTGTCTCTGGGGGAGGGGGTGATAATGAGCTATTGAATTGTCATAAAAGTCACAATGTATTTTTTTTTTTTTTTACCCGTGCAAAAATGTGACTTTTCCAACAGCCCAGTAGGTCAAATTCTCTCAAATGTTTTGTTCTTTTTTTATATTAACCCTCCCTTTTAAATTTTTTAAATATTTTATTTATTTATTTTTCCCTTTTGTTTCCCTTGTTTTTTTATTGTTATTGTAGTTATTGTTGTTGTCATCGTTGTTGGATAGGACAGAGAGAAATGGAGAGAGGAGGGGAAGACAGAGAGGGGGAGAGAAAAATAGACATCTGCAGACCTGCTTCACCACTTGTGAAGCGACTCCCTTACAGGTGGGGATCTGGGGGCTTGAACCTTGCACTTTGCGCCACGTGCGCTTAACCCATTGCGCTACCGCCCGGCTCCCTTAACCCTTCCTTTTATCTTATCTCCATTTCCAAGGAGCACTCTATTCCATTCTATCATTTTTCTAAGAGAAGAGGAGGAGGTCAGTATTGTCAATGCAGTCTGTTCTACATATCGTCAGGTTTGGAAATATATTTTGTTAAGACATGCACAAGCTTCCTGACACTGAACACCTACATAACAAAATTAGACTATACTTGGCCCATTTTTTCCATATAACTCTAAGGCATTCAAGCCTTAGAGTTAGCCTTAGCCAGGTTCTCTCTGCAAGGTGCCAGTTGGGGCTGTTTTATTGCCTTGTTTACTCTAGGCCTATTGCCAAGTAGCTAGGTACATGTCTTGCTTCTACTTGTTTGAACAGTTTTCCAGACCAGCTCTTATTCTCTCTGACTTTGAATTTCTGCCCAACAAATTAAAGTATGAGAGAAAGAATGAAGACAAAACTAGCTTTATGGAGTTGGGTGCAAGCAATTAAATACTTGCATGCTACTTCAGGAAATCAATATTGTGCCAGGCATCATTCTAAGTACTTTACCAATCACAATTGATTTAGTCCATATAACAACCTGATGAGATCCATGCTACTAGCATCCTCATTTTATGGATTAGTGATTAAAAGACTTGTGCAAATGTCCCAGTGAATGTTGTTGCCATTGATTGAGATGATCAATGTAGAAGTGAGAATGCCTTTAAGCCATGTTAGGAACTCCCTTTTCCATTCTTCAAGGTCTAGAGACCAATAACTACCCTCCTATTCAGATGATTACACTTTTGCCTGTAGCTGGTGTCTGTCCATGATATACTCTTATTATGCCCAGGGGGTGCTCTAGGCTGCCACAGGGCTCCTACAGCTTGCTTGGTCTTTTTACGAGAAACTGTATTGTACTAGCATGTGTTTAATGGTCTTTCAGAAAAAACAGATGAAATTTACTGTGGGCTGGGGATACTGCTTGATGATATAGTATGTGTTTTGCATGTATGAGGCCCCAACTCTGTCCCTGGTACCAAAAGTAAATAAATGAATATTTTCATCATAGCCAATTTTCAATATGACATTATTAAGTATGGAATTTAAGAGTGATTTACACACTGTCCATTCTGTTGTAGAATACCTCTAAGTAGAGCTTTTACCATAAAGTGGTGATTCTTGGTTGGTAGCACAAGGGACAAGAGCAGACAGGGCTAGAATATAAACTTGGAAACATCAAAACCATCAGAAGTCTCACGAGTAAGTAGAAATCTAGTATGCACAGAAACGAAGCATCTGAAAACCCTACGAGCAGTGAAAGCAGAGACTCAATACTCCAATAGTATTTTATCAAAGGACAGCTGCTACAGATCATCTGTTTCTGTACCTCCTGGAGGCATTTAAAAAAATATTTCTGATGCTGTTGGGAAATTGTGCAGATGTGGTTCAGCTTGGCAGGGCTCACAAAGCACCCTGCATCCCTGATACTATGGCCCCTCCTTTTATTATCTACATATCAATCTTCTGTTTTGTCTTACAAATGACTAAAGGTCTCCTTCCTAATTCCCCACAGAGTATTGCTAATCTTGCCAGTTGAACCCCTAGCAACAATTGCTGGGAAGGTCCATACCATTCCTGGACCCCTTTGCCTTTCTCCATCTCCTTCCTAACCATGTATGGTATTGTCAAGCCACTTCCGTTTCTGTCTTGTCTCTTCCGTGTCCCAAGCTGGAGGAGGGTGGGCGTGCAGACTGAGAGGCCGGCCATTGCAGTTGGAGCCACGTGGCTTAACCAGATGTGCTACTGCCCAACTTGGGGATGAACAAAGATTTGAATTGTCCTGCCTCCACAAGCTTGGTTCCTGGGTAATCTCTCTTGAGTGCGATGCTAGCCCGACATCTGATGCAATATGTCTGTGTTGGGTCAAACTCTCTTAAGTAATTTATATATAATACCAGACTTGGAAATCTGCTAGATACCAAAAGCAGATGGAGTTAGGATATCAAGAAGTCCCCCAAACAAATAAAAGAGATCTGCATTCAGACAGCACTGACTGGATGGAATAAGACAACAGTAATGAAGCAATCAAATAAATTAAATGCACAATAAAAACCAGTGAAACTTGAACATCAAGAGACATATAAGACAGCTCTAAGTAAAGGCATCCTTCATAAAAATGCCTTTATATACCTCCCAGAAGTTTCTAACTTCCTGTCAAAAGATGTTGAAAAACAATTTATTCATAAAGATAACACGACATTTTAATTTTTTTTAATTTTTTTTATTTATTTTCCTTTTTGTTGCCCTTGTTGTCTTTTTGTTGTTGTTGTTGCAGTTATTATTATTGTTGTTATAGATGTCATCTTTGTTGGATAGGACAGAGAGAAATGGAGAGAGGAGGGGAAGAGAGAGGGGGAGGAGAGAAAGATAGACACCTGCAGACCTGCTTCACCGCCTGTGAAACGACTCCCCTGCAGGTGGGGAGCCAGGGGGCTCGAACCGGGATCCTTACTCAGGTCCTTGCGCTTTGCGCCACATGCGCTTAACCCGCTGTGCCACCGCCCGATGGCCGCCTGACTCCCGACATTTTAATTTTACAGGAGTGTGAAGGATAGAATGAAGAAAGAAAAGATTGGAAGCTATAAAGTTTAAAAGATAAATCAAGCAAAAGATGATGCCATAAGCAGTGGCTATGACAGTAGGAATGAATTACTGAGCTTGGTTTTGGTGATATTTTAGAATCAAAGCTGACATAGCATATTTGAGTGGATACAAAGGAAGAAAATTGGTGGAAAATAAAGATAATTCTCACATCTCTGGATATGAAGAGGAACAAAGAAAAACTAGAGCATATTTCACATATTCAACTAAATTATTCAATAGTTTCATTCAGAGAGATAGACATCAAGGAAAAAAAGAGATGAGAAAGTATATTTCTAACAGAACTCTTAACTGCAAATGAATCTGATCCTTACTCTCAGTGGGGGAAAAGTGATAGGAGGAAGAGGATAACAGGGCTCTGAATTCCAGCTTCATCTGATCCCAGAGTAAGAGAAGGGAAAGGGGAGAGACATTTAGATGAGGTAATAGAGTTATGTGTGGCTTGGAGGGAAAGAGAGGACTGGACCTGGAAGAAAGAAAGGGGGAAATTATGTAGAAATGTAGACAGATAGTTGTAGAGATGACAGCCCATATCTGCAACCTTGGGAGAACTGCAGTGGACTGTGGAGGGATCAGGGATTCAAAACTCTGATGGTGGGAACTGTATGAATTTACACCTCTGCCAACACCTAATTTTGTAAATGAATATTGAATCACTGAAAAAACTAGTAGAGTGCGCATGTTACCATAGACAAGGACTTGGGTTCAAGCCCTGGTAGGTGGAAAGTTTCTCAAGTAGTGAAGCAGTACTCTGTTTCTCTCTCTGCCACCATCTCCCCCTCCCATCTCAATTTCTCTCTGTAGGAAGGAAGGAGGGAAGGAAGGAAGGAAGGAAGGAAGGGAGGGAGGGAGGGAGGGAGGAAGGAAGGAAGGAAGGAAGGAAGGAGGGGAGGGAGGGAGGGAGGGAGGAAGGAAGGAAGGAAAGGAGGGAGGGAGGAAGGGAGGAAGGGAGGGAGAAAGGGAAGGGAGGGAAGGAGGGAGTAGGGGTAGGTAGCATAATGGATAAGCAAACAGACTCTCAAGCTTGAGGCTTCATAGTCCCAGGTTCAATACCCTGTGACACCATCCAGAGCTGAGCAGTGGTCTGGTAAAGAAAGAAAGAAGGAAGGAGAGAAGAGAGAGAGAGACAGAAGAGAAGAGAAGAGAAGAGAAGAGAAGAGAAGAGAAGAAGGAAGAAGGAAATCTGTTTCTTATAGGATCAAAGAGGGGTTAAATGAACACTAGACTATGGTAGTTATAGTGCAGCTATCTCAGAACATATTGATAATATCAGAAAGACAGAGTGAAAGAGACCATAGCATTAAGCTTTCTCCAATGCAGTGGGCACCAGGCTCAAACTTGGGTTGCACACATATCAAAGCCACACACTATCCAAGAAAGCTGTTTACCAGCCCAGAACATATTTTAGCATCCTTGCAGATAGCTTTTCATGTTTTGAGTACAACTACATCCAACCTACCCACAGACACAAGTGTATGAGCTGGATCTAGCCAATCCAAGCACCCCCACATGACTGGCCAGTGAATAGTTCAGGGATGGATCTCAGCTACACTAGTCAGTAGACTTCATGAGATCTGGCTATTAAATTTAACAGACTGTCCTCTTGAGCCTTTTCTCTTTGGAGATCACCATTTAGAAAGGGTGAGAGACAGATGGAGCAGTTTGCAACCTTCTTCCTCACTGTCCTAGAAAAAAAAAAAAATCTGACACCACAGAGTTCAACTGAGACCAAGTTAAATGCTGAGATCAGCAGAATAGTAGATATAAAAAGTGAGCTAGCAGCTCTGAAGCGCCAGTTCCAGACATAAATAGTCGTCTGATTAATGCAGTTATTTATTTGATTATGATAGCTACGTCAGCATCCTCCCAACCACATAGGACCAGGGCCTTGGATCCAGTTCCTTGCACACTCTAATGTGGGTGCTTAACCAGGCGCTCCACTGCCTGGCCCCTAGATTCTTTATTATTTTTTTTTCCTCCCGGGTTATTGCTGGGGCTCGGTGCCTGCACCATGAATCCACTGCTCCTAGAGACCATTTTTTTCCCCTTTTGTTGCCCTTGTTGTTTTATCATTGTTGTGGTTATTATTATTATTGTTGTTGTTGTTGCTGTCATTGGATAGGACAGAGAGAAATGGAGAGAGGAGGGAAAACAGAGAGGGGGAGAGAAAGACACCTGCAGACCTGCTTCACCGCCTGTGAAGCAACTCCCCTGCAGGTGGGAGCTGGGGGCTCTAACCGGGATCCTTATGCCAGTCCTTGTGCTTTGCGCCATGTGCACTTAACCCGCTGAACTAACACCCAACTCCCAGATTCTCTATTTTTGAACTAGCTCTTAACCCTATTTTTCTTTCTTTTTATTTGTTAACATGGAAACACAGAGAATACAATATAGTTTTTTACACTGCCTATACTTTCTATTTCAAATTAAGCAATAATTCTAACTGACCCACTTGGTGTCACATAATAGATAAATTCAATTCATCACATAATAGATAAATTCAATTCATCAGGTTTTTGAAATACTGTGATAGGCTTAATTTGAGCTGAACAGACGATGAACCAGTCAAAACTGTCCCGGTTCTTATAATAAAATGGCAGTACTCAAAAAGTCATAAAGTTAGGAGGAAAGGAAAAATTCCAAGAATAGACATATTATTCCCAGAAGAAAAGCAAATATAGCTCAGGATTCCCTTACGAAAAAGATAATGTTTTAAACATGTTAAATGTGAGTTCCCATAGTGGGCCAAAGGAGGCCAAGGAAATGAGGCCAATTGAAATTATAAGTCAAGTTCTTACAGAACTATCCACACATCTTATTTGATCTGAATGAAATGGGTCATCTCAGAGTATAAACTGAAAATTCTATATATAGTTCTAGCCCACAGTTAAGTTAGACTCTAGTTTCAAAAGCAATTTTTATCACTTGTATGTGACCCAAAAGATGAGAAAGTAGTTAAAGCACTGGGTTTCCAAGTTCAAGGTCCTGAGTTTGATCCCTAGATTGCCTGTACCAGAGATATATTGTGGTGTTCATTCTCTCTCTCTCCCTCTCTCTCATTAATAGAGATTTTAAAATGAACATGAAAAATAAATAGAGTGCAAAGCACAAATTAAGAGAAACAGTAAGGTTTGGAATCCTAGAGCTAGGACCCTAAGAACAAAATATTATAATCTCTGTTTTTCCCCAGTTGTGAAAAAGAGAAGATCAAAGGCTTTGTTCTGAGTGACAGAAATAATGGGGGTGCTATTTACTCAGAAAGAAAAGTAGGGCAGGCAGGAGGTAAATTTGAGTTTCCTTTAAATGATTTAAGGGGAGATGTCAAGTAAGCTACTAGAAATAGAGGGCTGGATTTCAGAAGAGCAATCTGGGCACTCCATTACAAGGTTAATGATAGCAGCAGGAACCATCTTAATAGAATGTCATGTCAACCTGGATAACCTCAAAGACTTCCTGACTTTAATTCTAGACCCACAAATAGATGAAGGAACTTTTGGAATATATGGAGACCACCAGGAGAGTGAAGTTGATGAGTACAACACAGGAAGGGGAAAAATCAGCTATGACAGATGGAGCTAAAGGATCTTAAATGATAATGTAATGTAGAAGTAGCCATAGAATTTAGCGATGCGGGGCCAGGCAGTAGCGCACCGGGTTAAGTGCACACATAGCGAAGCACAAGGACAGCTGCAAGGATAAAGGTTCGAGCCCCCAGCTCCTCACCTGTGGGGCAGGGGTGTAGGGAGTTGTTTCACAAGAGGTGAAGCAGGTCTGCTGGTGTCTATTTTTCTCTCCCGTCTCTGCCTTCCCCTCCTTGCTCAATTTTTCTCTGTCCTATCCAACAACAGTAGCAACAACAACAATGGAGGGGGGGGGAAGAATTTAGCAATGCAAATCCCATGGGTGGCTTTGACAATTTCCATAGAATGAAAGAGGTAAAAGGCAAGAGCTGCACTTTAGTAGTGAACACCAGCAAGAAAGATAGCACTTAATTGGGGCACTACCCTAGAACCAGGGATGTATAAGACACAGTGTCTTGGGACACTGACTCATAGATCTCCATATGAACTATAAGCCACACCTCTTACCCACACATAGGGACATATTTGGGGGGTAGAAAATGGAAAGGTTGAGAGACTACTTAGTAAGTGCTTACTAAGTAAGCGCTATGTTTTGTTGTTTAAGTTCCCCCAAGAGAATGAATACTAAGAAAGCTTCTGTTAAAGTGAATAGGTCAGGTGCTTTAAATCAAAGATGTTTTTTCTTCTTACCAGCAGATGGAGAGAGAGATCAAATCAACTATGGACAAGTCTAAAGAAAGATTTTATCCTCACTTGGACTTATTTCCAGTTTGATTTTTTTTTTTTCTTACTTTCTTTGGGTCAAATTTTCATTAGGATTTCCACTTTATATCCTGGATGCTGAGATGGTGGTTAATGGATATGAAAGCATCAGATCTTAAATTCAGTCCCCAGCACTGCATGTGCCAATGTGAGGAGTGGTCCCTAGGCGACCCCAGGCCCGGAGGGGGTTGAACACCAGGTTCCCTCTGCAAAGAGGTCTGTAGGCACTTCACCCCTCTGCTTACCAGAAGCCGAACAGATCACTGTCCCGCAGTAAAAGAGGCCTCCTGGCCAGACAAGATTAGCCCCACTGCCCAGGACCAGCCTGACCATAAATTCCTTTACTAAGCCACCTTGTTCCCCATACCAGCAATGGACCTCTCCCCAGTATTCCTTATTTGGACTGATCTTCCTCTGTTGGTCCTCTCCTTTTTTGCCCCTTTTCTTCTTTTTCTAAACCATATATAAATCTGTTCTCACCCCAATAAAATTGAGTTGTCTCTCTGAAGCACTCTGGGGAGGTTAGTGTCTCTGCGCGCCCACCCCTGTCCCTCAGGTACCTCCCTGGACTTCCCCGGTGGCCTCCAGCAGCTGAGGAGGTGGTGGGGTTTTGCAGATACAGCCCACGTGCCAAAGTGATGTTCTGCTTCTCTCCCCATCTCTCTCCCATGCTAACCTATAAATCTTCCCCAAAATTCAATATTTACTGAGGTATAGTGGAAAAATTAAAATTGTATATATCTAAGAAATAGAATGTGATGATTTGATATCCATATAAATAATTACAAGCCAAGCTAACACTCTTTTCACTTCACATGGTTAATTCACATGCATGTGTTTTGGAGAACATTTAAGGCACTCTTTTAGCATATTTCAAGTAAACAATACAGCATTATTAACAAGAGCTACTACACTATACATTAGAGCCTCAGAATTATGCATTTTTCGAAACTGCCTGGAACTGGAACATAAATAGACACACTGACCAGTGGTATAGAATTGAGAGCCCAGAAATAAGCCCCCACACCTATGATATCTAATTTTTGACAAAGGTGCCCAGACTATTAAATGGGGAAAGAAGAATCTCTTCAACAAATGGTGTTGGAAAAAAATGGGTTGAAAAAAATGCCGAATGAAACTGAACCATTTGGAATTTACTTGTGATTTTTTGGCCACTGTAGAACTATCTGATTTTGTTTCATGTTATTGAATAATGTCCATGTGAGCTCCCCACATGTGCAGGGGAGTCACTTCATAAGCGGTGAAGCAGGTCTGCAGGTGTCTATCTTTCTCTCCTCCTCTCTGTCTTCCCCTCCTCTCTCCATTTCTCTCCTATCCAACAATGACGACATCAATAACAACGGTAATAATGACCACAACAATGGTAAAAAAACAACCAGAGTAACAAAAGGGAAAAAAATGGCCTCCAGGAGCAGTGGATTCGTGGCACAGGCACCGAGCCCTGGCAATAACCCTGGAGGCAAAAAATAAAAATAAAAAAATTAAAAAATGAATAAATAAAAGTTCAGAGTGAGACCTGTATCTCACAATACTTTGAAAAGTATGTTAAGAATTAACAACTGATGTGCTGAAGAGAGGTATTTTGTCTTGAAAGTTGGCACCAGTACTTATTAGCTTTGTGAGTTCAAGCTAGCTACTCTTTGAACTTGTGTTCTCATCCATAACATGGAAACTGGAGCAGCATGTAACTCAACAGGAATTGCAAGACTTGAACTTGACAATGAAGATAAGAATGCCTGCCCATTCATAGTGAAGGCTCAATAATTCTTAGTTATGATTCATGGTGTTATTATATGTCTCCTAGGAGACTTTTTTTTTTTTTCAAACTCCATCGTTGCCTAATTCTCTGCCTTGTTTAAAGCCCTTGATAGATCTCATCAATGACACTCCGCTAGCACCTTCAATGACTTGCTGCCTATGTCTCCTCAGTGCAATTTGCTTAGTGTGTCTGGCTCAGCCTATCAATAACCAATATTATGATTCAATCAGCTTCCGTATCCTTATGATTTTTATGTTTACAAGATGTCCTTTATCAATAGCCATGTGAGAGAAGGTTTACTATTTGTAAGACCAGGTCCACTTGAGGTCACATATTGAGGTGGCAGGTAGAAAAAGAGAGAATGAGCCCAGAGTCGTATTTTTTTAATTGGGTCAAGGGTAGGAAATTAAGGCTTTCATATGCTATTTATTGGAGAATCAAAATATAAAGTAAAATTTGGAAGTCTGAAAGGAGGGAAATAAACAAGTGAATCAGTCACTCAGTTATTGAAATGCATCATGATCTTCAAAATAAAGGAATCTCACTCAGTAGGATTATGAGGTAGGGGTACAGCAGTTTGGTCTTTGTCCTTTATCTACCAGTCCTGTGACTGACAATGTGCTTACTGAGACAGACCCCGTTTTGAAGTGGATGCTCTCTTTGAAGTGGATGCCTCAGTAATCAAAGCTTATATCAGGTTCCAATCCCTGTGGAGAGCAGTCTGGAGAATTCTCAGAAGGCTAGAAGTGGACCTACTCTATGACCCTGCAACTCCTCTCCTGGGCATATCTCCTACGGAATCAAATACACCCATCCAAAAAGATTTGTGGGGACCAGGTGGTGGCATATCTGGTTAAGTGCACATGTTACAGTGCACAAAGACCCAGTTTCAAACCCCACGTCCTCACCTGCAGGGGGAAAGCTTTGCCAATGGTGAAGCAGTATTGCAGGTCTCTCTCTCTCCCCCCACTTCCCTCTCAATTTCTCTGTCTCTATCCAATAAATAAAAATAATTCAAAAAGATTTGTGTATACCATGTTTATAGCAGCACAATTTGTAATAGCCAAAACCTGAAAGCAACCCAGGTGTCCACAACAGGTGAGTAGCTGAGTAAGTTGTGATATATATATACACAAAGGAATACTACTCAGATATTAAAAATGGTGAATTCAGCTTCTTCACCTCATCTTGGATGGAGCTTGAAGGAATCATGTTAAGTGAGATCAGTCAGAAAGAGCAGGATGAATATGGGATGAACAGAACATCTTCAAAGCCTAGAAAATAAGATAATGAAAGACTTCCTCTGAAATTCTCATTAGACCCCACCAGACTTTTGCCCCTTGGAGGAACTGTATGTCCAAAAACATGGGTACGGTGTCATCTATACATCAGTAATACCAGTCGGTTTTCTTCAGACAACTTTGATAGCAGTGCTTATAAGTTAGGGAGAAACTACTGACAGAAAAACAAAGAATATGGGAGTGGCAGCACCTCTGAGTCCTCCCTACTATCACTGGCTGGCATAATTACAGGGTACTTGAATACTGCTGTGGTCATGCTGCAGGAACTATTGCAAATTTAGCATTAGAAACAAAAGAGACTTAATTTTATATACTTAGGTGAGCTTTACTTCCAACTTTCTTGCATTACATTTTAAAAATCTGATACAGGTCAGATGGTGGCTCTCCTGGTAGACAGCACACATTACTAGGTGCAAAAACCTGGGTTCAATTCCCCAGCACCTACCTGCAGTGGGGTGGTTTTGTAAGTGGTGGAGCAATGCTGCAGATGTCTCTCTTTCTCTATCTATCTATCTATCTATCTATCTATCTATCTATCTATGAAAACAATAAGGAAAAGAAACGGCCACCAGGAGTGGAGTTGTTGTGCAGGCATATTATATGTGTTTATGCATTTTGACCAAAAGTTTCCAGGAAGAGACAGTGACTGTCATCATTATTTTTGACCTACTGTAAGTTACAATAATATAATGAGAAAGTAAACCCTTAGTTGGACTAAGAAAGTAAGAAATCTTTGACAATAATCATCAGTCCAGGAAAGAAAATTCACTGCTTTTAAAATGAGGGGAAGCCAAAATTGAGTTTTCTTTCACTTTACTAAATTCAGTCGATCAAAAAGAGAATTTTGATCAAAAAGAGAATTTTGCTTTCTTCTTAATGATATGAGTATGAAAATAATATGACAAAGACTTCTGCATCAATTGAGAAGATACTGAAAAACTTAGAATACTCTGATCTCTTAAAAAAAAAAAAAAAACTCCCTCCCAATTCTTCTTCTCCCTCTCCTCCTCCATTTATTTATTTATTTATTTATTTATTTATTTATTTATTTATTTATTTATTTATACCAGGGTACTGTTTAGCTCTGTTTTATGTTGGTACAGAGGACTGAATCTGGGACTTCAGAGCCTCAGGCATGAGAGTCTCTTTGCATAACCATTATGGTATCTACCCCCTCATTTAAAAAATAATATTTATCTGATTTACTGCATATGAAAGAGAGACTATCACATGGCAGAGAGAAGGAAACAGAGAAAAACCAGAACACCATTCTGATACATGCATTGCTGAGAATCAGACTGCTGGGAATCTCACACAGGAAAACTATATACTTTACCAGTTGAGCTGTTTCCCCAGTCACCCTAGTCCTCATTCTTGACTTTTAGTCATGTTTTGTGTTTTACTAGGAAGCAAGGAAAATGACTGTGAGAGAATGTGTGCCTTCCAGCAAACTGCATGTAAACACTAGCAGTGACCCACAGGGCACTGAAAAGACCATTTCCTTTGCATTTGCACTAGATCCTCTCTGCTTGCATCCACACAAAGGAATTCATTGATTGCTGGTAATTCTCTCTCCATAGCAGCCACCCTCAAGCACAGTCCCCAATTACACTTGTCTCTTGGTGTCCTTAACTCTATTCTATCTTCTTTTACACAGATCCAAGTAAGGCCAGTATGACCAATAGAATACTGTAGAAGGCATGTGCATGACTTCAGAGGCGAGGTCACAGAAGACCATGACACTTCCTCCTTGAGTCTCTCACTCTGAGGAAAGTCACACCATCTCATGAGAATATTCAGAGTCCTATGGTGAGGCCCACAGAACTAAGAGCTAATGTTTCCCACCAGCAGCTGGAATCAACTTGTCAGTCATGTAAGTAGGCCATTTGGATATGGAATCTTAGGTCTAACTACATCTTCAGACAATGCTCAACTCACAAATACTTCAGGTTCCTTTTGGTTTATTTATTCACTTTTACGTAAGATAGAGGATGAACAGAAACCAGAGCACTGTTCAGTTAAGAGATATGGAGGCGCCAGGGATTGGACCTAAGGCCTTTGGATTCAAGCTGCCAAATTAGTCACAGAAAAACAGAGACTAAATGCCCATGTTCTTGAAGTCACCTCATTTGGAGACAATTTGTTAGCGATAGTAAACAATACAGCCCCTGTGATCCAAATACTTGTGACGTCCTCATATTCATCAGAGGAAAAGCCTGAATCATTTAAGATCTCTCACATCCTATTCACCCCTTATTACCATCCCGACTTCATCTTTTACCATTCTCCTTTTCAACATCCAGTTTGCTATAGTGGTCTCTTTGTGTCAGTGATACGTCAGGGTCTCTCTACTTCATTATCTCTCCCCTCCCTCCCTTCCTTCCAGTTTCAAAGGGTCTCCTGTCAGTGAAACCTTCCCTGACTACCCTCCGGAACAAATCTACTCATCTTTGATGGCTATGTTTAAACTCTACACCTTTCACTTCGAGTTATTTGTAAATTTCCTTTTTTTTTTTAATGTTTTGTTCCTATTATTTCATTGTAGGTTCTCATTCTATACTACTTCAAAAACATTATGAAGTCAGTATAAAAATGTTTTCTTAAACTCAGAATAGGTGGTTAAAACTATCATTTTAGTGTATTTTCCTATAGAATTGTAAACATGTATTTATTTATTATTTTAGAGAGAAAGTGAAAGAGACCACAGCACCAAACAAAGCTTCCTTCAGTGTGGTGGGGTCCAGGCTTGAATCTAGGTTGCAACATGTCAAAGCAGCAAGCTATACAAGTGAACTATTTCACTGGCCAAGAATTATAAACATTTTTAAGGCAAAAACTTTACTTAGTTATTTTTTGTGGAGCACTTATTTTCAAAATCAGCAAAGGTAATGGTTTTCTCATTCACTGTGGTTAGCATTACTGTAAAATATTTTACATGAAAATATTCTTTGGGTTAGGATAGGCACGTTATTTCAACACTAACTCATCAATTCTAGTACCATCATATGTTTTTCCTGATGTAAGGCTACTCGTGGAAATTTCAATTTTTTTCCATAATGTAATAAGACATTTATTGAAAAGTATGTTTGTTAAACTGGATCCTTCTTTTCCAAAGAAACCAGAAAGAGTGTTTTTAAACACTATGTATGCTTATGCTAGCTAATGAATCAGTAGCTTTTTTTTTTTTTTCTACCTTCAACTCGTAATTCCTATGATGGACTGCATTTAACTGACTTTAGAATATTGAACCAGCCTTGCATGGTGATCATGGTGATAGTTCTATATATATAGTGGAGTTCTATTCGCTCATTTTTTGGTTTAAGTTTTTGCACTTGCATTCATTAGAGATGCTGATATGCAACTGTATTTTCTTACATTACCTTTGTCTGGCTTTATATATATATTTTTTGATAGAACAGAGAGAAATTGGAAGGGGACGTGGAGAGGGAGAGAGAAAGAGAGACACCTGCAGACCTGCTTTACCACTTGTGAAGCCCTTAATCTTCATACTATGTGTGCTTAACCTGGTGCACCACCACTCAGCCCCTCCTTTGTCTGGTTTTAGGAAGCACTTCTTTCCCTATTTTTTGAAAGAGAATATAGATAATAAACTTTCCTTAACTATTTGGAAGAATCCAACAGTGGACTTATCTAGAATTGTTTTTTTTCTAATTTGGAAGATTTTCAAATTGTTTAATTAGTTAACAAATACAGGATTATTCAGATTATTTCTCCTTGAAGGAGTCTTGACAGAGTGTGTCTTTCAGAGGATTGTTTAACTTCATGTAATCTATCTAGCAAATGTATCAACATAAGATTGTTAACTAAATATGCTTTTATGAACCAATCAATAAAGCTTAAGAAAATGATTTTCAGAAACAACAGGTCAGTACAGTAAAATATCAGGCTACAATATCAATGTGCTGATACCTGTCACATTTTTATATGAGAACAATGTAACCAAAATAAAGAAAAAGAAAAATGGAGATAACTTTAGAAAAAATCAATATTCCTTTATTATCCTTTTGAGATCCATGGAATTTATAATGATGCCATCCTTTCATTACTAATAATTGTAAATTGTGGTATTCTTTTAATTAGTTTGGCTAGAGATTTATTGCTTTTATTGATATTTTTCAAGTAGCGGTTTCTTCATGAATTTTCTCTGTTGATTCTAGTTTTCAATTTCATTGATTTTTATCACAACATAATTTATTCTTATGCTTATTTTGGATTTAATTGCTCTTCCATTAATGTGAGTAATTAGATTATTATGGTGAACACTTACTTGGCTGGCCTATGGATTCTGTACTATATATATATTGTCATCCTCTGAGTTGTACTTTCACTGTATCCCACACATTTAGTAACAGTTTCATTTTGATTTACTTTGAAATATATTTTGCTTCAGGTATTCTTCTGTATAAGTGACTTGGAGGTGTGCTGATTAACTTCCAGTATTTTAAAATATTTTTCTAGCTTTCTGTCTCCTTTTTTAAAGTGTGTGTGTGTGTGTGTGTGTGTGTGTGTGTGTGTGTGTGTGTTATCTATTCTTTTAAATGTTGTAAGACATTCTTTATGGCCCAGAAAGTGATTGTCTTAGCTTATGCTATGTTAATCCTGAGGAGAATGTATACTCCTGTAGTTGGAAAAGTTGTAGAGGAATCTTTATTTTTCAGTTTATTTAGTTTTGTTTGTTTGTTTCTTGTAATGACAGAAGTTCAACTCCTAATAATTTTTTATATACATTATATCTAGTGACAACAAAAAAGGATGAAGTACACAGATGTTATCATTAACATCCATATACTTGGAAACTAAATTTTAGAGAGACTAGATTACTTTTCCAGACACAGAGGGCAAGTTAGCCTAGATCTTCTAGTGTTTGCCTAAAATTTCCAATATAGATCTTTACAATAAGGCATTAGTGTGTGTAAAATAAATTAGAAAGAATTATTTTTTTTAGTTTAAGTGAGGAGTGTCCATATTTGAATTGACTCTGTGGCTTGATATGAAAAGCACTGGACTGGGGTTTGGAATGTATCTCATGCTAGGAGCAAATTCTTTGCATGAATTAGGCCACAGTTGAAATCCTGGTACCACTACCAGCAACAAAAATCACTAGCTGGGAAAATCCATAAAATCCATATCCTGAATTTGCAACAATGTGAATCTGAAGAAAAAAAGGACCAGCCAATCACTGAGTTCTCTTATATAAATCAGTAAGTAGGACAATTGTAGGTTTTGTTTAGATCCTGTGTTTCAATACAGTTTGAGTGTTCATCTGTCAGAAAGTGTGTGTGTGTGTGTGTGTGTGTGTGTGTGTGTGTGTGTGTGTGTGTGTGTGTGTGTGTTCGGGGACTTTATCAAAAATCTTTCTGAAAAACTAAATCAACCCTTTCCCTTAAGTGAAAAAAAGGGGGGAGAGAGGACTTGCCTTTTGTAATGTTTATGTTTTTAGAAGTATTTATCTTAAAGGGAGGTACAGAGAGAGGAGAGAGAGAGAGAGAGAGAGAGATCAGAACACTGACCAGCTCTAGTTTATGGTTACACTGGGGATTGAACCTGAGACCTCAGAACCTCAGGCATAAGGTCATTTGCATAACCATTACGCTATCACCCCAACTCACCATCTTTTTTTAAATGTCATGACACTTTACCATCCATTTGGGGGGGGGGGGAGTCTCACACTAGTATGTGAATCTGAGTGAAATTTCAAACCAAGCCCTTTTAGGATCCCCAGCTTTTGACAGTCTTAATGTTTTTCCCTTATAACTCCACCACCATTACCAACCACTGAACTGTCTGAATTAACCATCACTTTCCTCAGAGAAATCTTTCTTGAACTCTCAGAATAGGACAAGCCCAACACTTCCCCTTTCTGAAACTGTCAGTTCATATCTGTTCAAGATATTCTGGAACCTACAAGAATGTAGTGTTTTGTTATTGTTTATTACTACATTCCTAGAGAAAACAGTCTAGAACAGTTCTGCTCAAGAGAAAGTTCTGTGGTAATGGAATATTCTAGAATTTGCTTATGATGCTTCCAATCATATAAAGAGCTCCCATTACAAGTGACTTATGGAATTTTTAAATTCAGATGTAAATATTCAATGCTAAAGTGACTACATATCTATCCAGCAATGAAGGATTAGACCAATGTTTCTCAAGATCTAAATCAGGATACCAAACAATAAAAAAAAATGTTAATCTACTCTCCAAGTGATTCCTACTAGTGAAAATAAAAAAAACCTGCCCACTGTTTATCCTGAACGCAACTTTCAAACCTAAGTCTACATTATTATCACCTGGAAGAGATGTAAAAGGAAAATAATTTCTGAGCCACTAACCCACACTTTTATTTCAGCCGATGTAGTGTGGAGTCACAGTCAGGCAAAGTCACCCTTCAGGCCCCAGTGAAGAGTTTCACCTTCCCCAGATGTCAGTTTTCCACTGCCACCTCATCTGCAGTGAGAAAATCTTACTTGCCATAAGATACTTTTAAAGAGATCACATTCAAGAGGCTGGGTGGTGGTGCACCTGTTTGAACCCATCCAATATAGTGCACAAAGGACCCGGGTTCAAGGACTCAGGTTCAAGCCTCTGGGCCCCACCTAAAGGGGAAAAGCTTCATGAGTGGTGAAGCAGGACTGCAGTGTCTCCTATGTCTCTCTCCCTCTCTATAACCCCTTCAGTTTCTGGCTGCCTCTATCCAATAAAGATAATAAAAAAAAATTTTAAAGGCATCACATTCATATAACTTTTACTGTATTATATTTTCAAGTTATTGCACTATTGTGGTTAATCTCCTACTGTAACTAATATTTTAAAGCATTTAATGTATATTATTTTTTTAACCAGAGCACTGCTCAGCTCTGGCTTATGGTGGTGTGGGGGTTGAATCTGGGACTTAGGAGCCTCAAGTATGACAATCTGTTTGCATAACCATTATGCTATCTACACCCACCCGAGAACTTAATATTTAATGAGAGACTATTGCACGGCTCAATTCTGGCATGTGAGATGGTCAGGGATGAAACCTGAGACCTTATGTATCAGTTCCTGTGCTCTGCCAGATGAACTATCTCCCCAGATAGTGTGCCTGATTAATTAATTAAATTTTATTGCATTTACCTATAGGAAGAAGAAAACAGTATAGTAAGGGATCATAACCACCCTTAGTTTCAGGTTTCCATTGGAGATCAAGGGAGATAGCCCCTTCTCATGAAGGACTACTGTATTAGTGTTTACAAAACAAAACAACAAAGACAAGAAAACAAACAAACCCTCTTCTTCTAGCATTTGCCCTTCTTCCGTAGCCAGTCACGTAGCCAGTCAACAGCGTCAGGTTGAGCCTGATGTAAAGTTTCGAGACCTCCTTTCAAAGCATTTGATAAACACAGTCAATCTCCAGAGGTCATAGATGCTCCTACTACATTGAGTAGAGATTAGATAAATCATTTCTGTGCGCTTTTTTCTTTTTAGTATTTTACAAAAAAATTTTAATTTATTTATTCCCTTTTGTTGCCCTTGTTTTATTGTTGTCACCCTGGTTGTTTTACTATTGTTGTGGTTTTTATTATTGTTATTGATGTCATCGTTGTTGGATAGAACAGAGAGAAATGGAGAGAGAGGGGAAGACAGAGAGAGGGAGAGAAAGACCTGCAAACCTGCTTCACAGCCTGTGAAGCGACTCCCCTGTAGGTGGGGAGCCAGGGACTCTAACCCGGATCCTTAAGCAGGTCCTTGGGCTTTATGCCACATGCGCTTAACCCGCTGCGCTACCCTCTGTGTGCGTTTCTAAAGAAGTCTTAACTTATAAGTGAAATGTGACATCACGAGTGAATGATCATTGTGACATTAGGGGCTCCAATGAAATTCTTGATACTCAGTGAAAAAACCTAGGACTTTTTTTTTTTTTTTACAGAAATGTGAAACTGCTTGATTTTTTTCTGTTTCATCCACAAACAGTACAAATATTACTCAGCCCTCTGACATCTGAAGAGGGCTACAAGCTCCAGAATTCCCCACTTGTCGCTTCTCGAAATGCACAAAAGCTCTAGCTGACTAAGGAAGAGCACTCACTGCCTGGTAACTCCAGTTCGGTGACACACAAGTCACATGACCATGCACTCCAGCAGAGCTGAGGTAGGAAGGTTTCCCAACCTGCTGCCTTCTGGGGGTGGCTTTGTGGAGGGCCTCTGGGTCTCTTTGCCAGAGCCCCCACTTCCACCCCGACCCCTGGTCCGCCCAGTCATTGTTTAGGTAACTGTCTCTGTAGGAAGTAGAAGCTGACTGGTCACTGATGAGAGCCCAGGGAAATTTTCTGGGTCGAAATTTACGGGATCGCTCCCCGCCCCTGCGGCTAACGCAGAAATAATTGTCCCAGCAGAACTTCTCAGTCACCCGCAGATGTGCGGGGAAACCTGGCACAGGCTTTGCACACGCGCTGCAGAGAAACGAGGGGGTTTGAGCCGTCAATCCCAGCGCAGTGAGTACAACTACTCAAAAAAAAAAAACAAAAAAAAAAAAAAAGGGAAAGCCAAATATCTTCACTGGTATTGGGTTGAGGAGTTGGGAAGGGGAGGTTCCCTGAGTTTTCAAAACGTGTCCATGTTCAAAAGACACGTCAAGGCTCCGAATAAATATATTCAAGCTCTACTGATTTTAATCCAGGGACAAACTAGCAGAACTTGCTAGCAGAGTGAAGGAAATGAACATGAAACTAAAACTGAAAACTTAGTTGAACTAGAACCAGCAATATCTGTCCTAACTTATCACAAAACTAACAAAGTTCTGCACAGAAATGTAGACCACTTAAAGAAATCTACAGGAAATGTTTTAGTAGTGAGACAAAAGAACTAGCACAGCAATGAATGCAGTTAAAAGAAATAAAAGTGTCACAGGGGCAACAAAAGGGAAAAAAATGGCTTCTAGGAGCAGTGGATTCATAGTGCAGGCAACAAGCCCAGGCAGTCACCCAGAGGCAGAAAGAAAGAAAGAAAGAAAGAAAGAAAGAAAGAAAGAAAGGAAAAAAGAAAGAAAAAGAAAGACGCAAAAGGAAACATTTCAATACCACTTTAACGTAGAAAACAGTAATAGTTTGATAATTTAAGGATTTGTTAAAAAAAAAAAACAAAAAAACTTGGGACTTGGGTGCTTTGCTTTTCCACAGTAATGTCATTGTTACAGTAGAGGTAGCCACATCCTGAAAGCCTATTGTCACTCTACCTTGAAATTAGAGCACTTGCTTTCTGAAAGCTACCAGAGCTGCACACAATAAACTTCATTATCTTCAGATAATAGCAAGTGGTGAAGCAGTGTTGCAGGCGTCTTTCTGTCTCTCTCCCTCTCTATCACCCCCTTCCCTCTCAATTTTGGGCTGTCTCTATCCAGTAAATAAAACAAAGATAATAAAAAAATTTTTTAAAAAAAGCTTTTGCGTGTAAGGCACTGATAGTTTGAAAGTCTCTGCTCATCTCACTCATTTGATTATCGCAGCAACATATTGAAATAAACAGTCCTAGTTCAGAAGCTTTCTCATCATACCAAGCCACCTACATGGAAGAATTTTTTCCTTTTTAAAAATATACATATTTCTTAGTTTTTTATTATCAGAAGCCAGAAATCAAGAGAGAAGGAAGAGATAGGGAGAGACACAGAGAGACAACTGCAACACTGCTTCATCACTCGCAAAGTTTTCCCTCTGCAGGTGGAGACCGGAGGCTCAAACCTGCATCCTTGTGCATTGTAACATGTGTACTCAACCAGGTGCACCACTACCCAGGCCCCCCGAATTATTTTTCTAATATTATAAGAAGTATATCAGGGTGCAGTGGTGGCTTACTGGGCAGAGCAGACACATTGCCATGTGAAAGGACCCAGGTTCAAGTCACTAGCTCCCACATGTAAGGAGAAACTTCACAAGTGGTAGAGCAATGCTGTAGGTAGTTCTCCTTGTCCCTTTCCCTCATTTCTATCTCTATCTCCCACTCGCTCTTAAAAAAAAAAAAAAAGGAAAGGAAAGAAAAGAAAAGAAAGAAAGAAAGAAAGAAAGAAAGAGAAAAAAGGAAGGAAAGAAGGAGGGAGGAGGAAGGAAGGAAGGAAGGAAGGAAGGAAGGGAGGAAGGAAGGGAGGAAGGGAGGGAGGGAGGAAGGAAGGAAAGAAGACAGGAAGGAGAAAGGAAGGAAAGAAGGCAGAAAGGAGGAAGGAAGGAAGGAAGAAGGAAGAAAGGAAGGAAGGAAGGAAGGAAGGAAGGAAGGAAGGAAGGAAGGAAGGAAGGGAGGGAGGAAGGAAGACCCACTTGCAGGGGGAAAGCTCTGTGAGTGATGAAGCAGGACTGCAGGTGTCTCTCTCTTTCCCTATCCGCCCCTTCCCTCTTGATTTCTGGCTGTTTCTCTCCAGTAAATAAAGATAATTAAAAATTAAAGTATCTAGATCATGACTCTCAAGCTCTGAAGATAATATTTTAATTGTAGGTTAGTGATGAAAAATATGGACAAAATTGGAAAAAAAATTCGGGAATGTGGTCTGTGAAATAAAACACAGGCTTTAATTACCTCCTATTCATTTGGAAGGAGTAATGGCAGACTCAAAAGGCATTATCAATATCATTTATTAATCACAGATTCATAACCTCTTTTTAAAAATATGCTAATTTATATGAGACAAAGAATATATGCTTCTCTGGTCATAGTTTCAGGGATAAGACCTAGGTCTCTAGGTTTTAAAAAGCATGCTCTTAACTTCTGGACCACCTCCTCAACCATCATAATCATGTGCTTTATTTTTATTTCTTTTGTTGCAGAGACACGAGCAAAGTAAACCCAGTCAATGTGAACCAGTTTGGCTGCAGGTGGTACTGGAGCCATGAGCAGTAATGAAATGGACCTAACCATTGGTTTCATCTCCTCTTCTATAGCTATAATTTTGTTTGGTTCCAACTTTGTACCTCTTAAAAAATATGATACTGGTGATGGTAATTATTCTTCCTTCATTGTTAACCTTAAGTTAGTTTTAAGTGTGTGTGTGTGTGTGTGTGTGTGTGTGTGTTTTCTGGTCTTTTTAACAAAAAAGTGTGTTTGTTTTTTACTGCTTGGTTTATGGTGGTACTGGGCCTTGAACCTGGGGGCTGAGAAGCTCAGGCATGAAAGTTGTTTGCATAAACGTTATGTTGTTTCAATGCAGAAGACTGTTGAAAGAGGTGTGGGGAGGGCTTTAGAGTCCTTGTGTAGGATGGTAGAAAAGTATCTCAGTTGATGAGAATGTTTTATAGGCACATATTTGATAAGAAATTGTACCCATGTATCAACAATTGAACTGTAAGCCATTAACTCCCCAATTAAATAATAAAAGAAAAAAATACAGAAATGTTGATTTTTTTCTGTATTCATTTAATCTTTAAATCACCAATGAGGACACTTCAGAAATGTGCAAATAATGTTGTTAAATTGATCTGAACCACTAATGCCAATTTTTTTTTCAGGGATGTTTCTCCAGTGGGTACTTTGTGCTGCCATATGGTTGGTTTCTCTGGTGGTCAATATTATATTACACTGCCCTAAGTTTTGGCCTTTTGCAATGGTCGGAGGCTGTATTTGGGCAACAGGTAATGTCTGACATAATTTATTCTTTAATCATTGAATACTATAATCAAAATAACCATCACTCATAAAAATACAGGACAAACCATAATTCTGAATAATTCACATATATATAGGCAAAATGTTTATTTTTATTCAGATTTCCATATTTTTTATATATTTCCTGTCTAGTTCCTCATAATGATTTCTTTCTAAGTTCCTGATAGAGAATAACTACAGCAAAAATATTCAGTTATCCTCTCTGGTCAAGCATAACTCATATCATTATAAATGCTCTAGCCTTTTTCTCTACCTAATTCATAAAGAAATATTTATTAAATATTAGTCTCTACTAATGTCATTTTTAGAACTAGTCCTTAAAAGTAAAACAATTATAGACACATCATTTGCGAAGGACTAGTGTAAAAAAAAAAAAAGGCTTTCTTCAATGGGAGAAACTATCAATTTACTACTTTTAATAAATTAAGTGTTTAATAAATTAAATATATCTATTTATAAGTTGATAATTTGCTGCCAACATTTAAATGATCAATATCTAGAATTAAATAACTATGGTATATAGCTTTGCTTGACCAATCAAGAATATTCTTTTTATTTATTTTTAACTATGTATTTTATTTTCGTGAGAGAGATACAGAAAGAAGGGTGCAGAGAGAAACACCAGAACATTGCTCAGCTCTGGCTTATGGTAGTGCGAGGGATTGAACCTGGAAAAATATTTTCTTATTTATTCTAAATTGAAGGGCAAAAGTTCACTCAAATTTATACTAGAATTTGAATTACTGCACCTCACTTGCTATTCAGTGTGACTATATTTGTAATGGCCAATGGGGAGAGGAGAACAGAAAAGACATTCATTCATTCAACAGACATTTATAACCACTTTACATTCACCGAGTAGGCTCCACTGGAATTCAGAGAGGATAAAAATCTAACAGGAGACATGTTATAGACAGGATTGGTGTAGGTTGTGGTATTTCATTGGATAAATGGAAGAAATGAAAGGGAGCAGTTGATGATGTAGTGACTTTTTTTAATAGAGATCAGAAATGTGTTGGTACCTTGAAGAAATTAGGGAAAACAGTGATTTTGAAAGGGAGAATGAGGAGATCTGGTAGTGGTAGCCTGGCTGAGCGCACAGGTTACCATGTGCAAGGACCTGGGATCAAGTCCTGGCTCCCCACCTGCAGGTGGGGAGCTTCAAGTGTGTCTCTTCCCCTCCCCCTTCATCTTCCCCCCTCTCAATTTCTTTCTGCTCTATCAAATAAAGGGTGTGGGGTAGGAGGGAAAATGGCTGCAGGGAGTAGTGGATTCATTATGCAGGCACCAAACCTCAGCGATAACCTTGATTGCAATAATACATATAATGAAAATGAAAGAGGGTTAGGATTAGAATGATATGTTGTCAGCTTAGGGCCTTCTGACTTGGAAGTTTCTAGTGTCTCCAGGGTGGGACATCTGGTTGCAGATTTCTTACGGGAAGTTTGGAGCACAGCACTACATCTAAAAGCAATGTATTAGATCTAGTAGCCCAAACAAAGACGCTTTAGGAACATGTTTAAGGATAGATAGGTTCAGGGGAACCAGACTCTAGAAGATTTGATGAAAAAGAGCAGCCAGGAAAAAAAAAAAAAGCTAATGATATAAGTAGGAGGACAACTAGGACAGAAATGCATTTTGGAAGCCTACAGAGGAAATCTTTTTAAGAGGAGATTGAACATAAAGCAGTGAATACAGGAATCCAGAGGACAAGCCAATGAACATAGACTAGAAAATCAGGGGCCATCCAGAATCCAAATCTACCAGTGATTCAAATCTAGGAGGACTCACTCACTAACTCTATCAGTGATAATTTCTGTTAACAGGCATCGAAAAGAGACTTGAAGAACATTGATACTGTTAAGTAGGGCGCCAATGTCACATTTTTGTTTACAGAACTTTTCTCTAAGCCTAGAACTTTCACATCATAAGCATGAGCTTTTTATACCCAAATGTAATTATTCTTCTAAGTGAGGAGCTGTGTTTTACTAAATTTGTTCAAATGCCACATGCTTTATAGTTAAAATGTAATCACAGTGTTTTATAATGTATTTATAAGAAATAACACATTCCTTCTGTGTGTTTTATCTACAGGAAATATTGCTGTAGTCCCAATTATCAAAACCATTGGTCTAGGCCTTGGAATCTTAATCTGGGGATCATTTAATACCTTAACAGGTTGGGCAAGCTCAAGGTAACACAATTCAAAGTATTTCTGCTACGATATTTTGCTTTCATACCCTAAGTAAGCAAGTTATAGGGATTGGGCTGATTGGTAGGAAGACTCATTGAATTTTATTCTCACAGAAATTACATCTGCTAAGATAACATATAAAATATCCACCTTAATTATTTCTGTTCTAAATGCAAATGAATACGGATACTTGATCACGATTTAGTAAAGAATTACGTCTGGGTTCCAAGTGGTAATACTTTTCTTGAGCCAGAAGGCCTGTGACCCCAGTTCCCTATAGTCCAATTATTATTTAACTTTGGTTGTGTGGAGAAATTAACAGAGTGGTAGAATTCCCAGAAAAGGACAGTACCTCCACTGAGAGAGACTCAAGGTATGGAACAGTACTTAATATTTGGTTTGGGTGAGGTCTTCCAAGACTGTATTTGCTCAGGAAACTCGCCTGTTCAAATTAACATTTAGGATTTGATAACAATATTCTCTGCTTTGAAAAAGATGATTCATATACTGCTGAGCTATGACATAGATACAGTGTCAAGAGGAACTACAATGAGTAATACAAAGTGGCAATTCCTCTGTTAGAAATGCCATTCTTGAGACAGCCTATTCTGTCTCAAGCTGATATGTCAAGAGGCTGAGTAATTGCTGGAAGTCACAGAGCTAGTATGCCAGGATTGTCCTCTAGTTCTAAAGCAGCACGTATACTGATATACACATACATAGGCCTCTAAAGCAGGGGTAGGGAACTTTTTCTCCCAAGGACCATTTGAATCTTCATAACATCATTTGTAGGCCATATAAAATTATCAACTTAAAAATTAGCACTTAGTGGGAGTCGGGTGGTAGCGAAGGTGGTACAAAGCACAAGGACTGGCGTAAAGATCTTGGTTCAAGCCCCTGGCTCCCCACCTGCAGGGGAGTCGCTTCACAGGCGGTGAAGCAGGTCTGCAGGTGTCTATATTTCTCGCCCCCTCTCTGTCTTCCCCTCCTCTCTTCATTTCTCTCTGTCCTATCCAACAACGATGACAACAATAATAACTACAACAATAAAAAAAGGGGCAACAAAAGGGAATAAGTATTTAAAAAAAGCAAAAAAAAAAAATGTAAGGGGTCAGGCAGTGGCACACCTGGTTATAACCGCTCACATTACAGAGCACAGGGACCCAGATTCAAGCCCCTGGTCTCCACTTGCAGGGGAAAGCTTCACAAGCGGTGAAGCAGGGCTGCAGGTGTCTCTGTCTCTCTCCCTCTAGCCTCTCGATCTCCTTTCCCTCTCAATTTCTCTGTGTCTACCCAAAAATAATTAAATAAACAATATAAAAATTTTTTTAATTAGCACTTAATGTTGCTATGAAAAAAAGCTCCTAGGGTTCTTGAATTTTCAGTCTTGCCTATCACTACCTTGGCAGGGCCAGACCAAATGATTGTTGGTCCATGGACTTGAAGCCCCTCCGCCTTGCTGTAGATGGTGGGTCACAGCCAGCAAGCCACCACTCAATCTCTTAATCAATTTTATTGGAGTGTTACCGGATGCATCCATTAAAGTGTCATATGAGGCTCCTTTTACACTACAATGGCAGAATTGAGTAGATGCAAGAGGTTATGTGGTTCTCAAAGCCTAAAATATGTACACTCTAGGCTCATAAGGGAAAATTGCCAACCTTAGTTCTGTAGCTGAACTGGCCTATATGGTCCCCGAAAGTTACATGTGGCCATTTATTTAATTTTTTGATTTCTTTATTGGGGGTTAATGGCTTACAGTTGACAGTGAAATATAATAGTTTGTACATGCATAACATTTCCACATAACAATAAAACAACCCCCACTAGGCCCTCCTCTGCCATCATGTTCCAGGACCTGAACCCTCCCTCCCCACCCCAGAGTCTTTTACTTTGGTGCAATACATCAAACATGTGGCCATTTATGTTAAAAGTAATTACCAGTTGATAAAAGTAAAATTTTAGTTACTCAGTAACACTCGCTACTTTCTTATTTCTTAGTTTTTGTATATGACCAACAATTATACTTTACAGTATAGTTAAAGAACATTCCATTCTAATATACTTTCTACTCTATTGGAATCTATTGCCCTGGTCAGCATTAAGATTACCAATTCAAATTGAAGTTAGGAAAATGAATAGAAAGGAGGATATTATTTTTACCTTATTTTTGGACTCAGACATTTATTGAGTCCATTCCTGTCCCTTCCCCATTTTATTTTATTTTATTTTATTTAAAGCATTGTCTGGGTTGTGGTGGTGTGGGGGATTTGAAGCTAGGACTTAAGAGCCACAGGGATGAATATCATTTTGCATAACCATTATGCTATCTTCTCCACTCTCTTCCTAATTTCCTGTCCTGCTTTTTGCAACCGAGTGACAAGTTCCTTTTATCTCTTCATTTTCCCCCCTCTTGCTCCTGGGTAGTTTGTAATAATTATCAATAGTGAACACTACGAAGTTAACCAAGCAGTCACTTAAGTCGATTTCAATACTACATATGACTGCAGGCAAGTAATTAGTCACATAAGCATTCAATTAATCACATGATTCAATTAGTCACGTAAGTCTAATGTTTATCTTTCTTCTTCCTTGTATTCACAAGTACTTTTATGTAGACTGACCCATTTAATCTTTTAAGAAGACTGTAGAGTATCTATAATTATTCCATTTTAAAACTAGAAAACTGAGCACAGTGAAGATAAGTAATTTATTAAAGTAATTTATGCTAACTGCGGTTCACTAGTGAGGGACTGAAGATCTGAACCTAAGAACCTAACCTCAAGTGCATGTCCAGAAACACTACTGTACTGGGGGTGGGGTGGGGGAATTGACCAGCCATTTGTTCCCCCAACGTTTAAAAGTTTGTTGGGGAGTCGGGCGGTAGCGCAGTGGGTTAAGCGCACATGGCGCAAAGCACAAGGACCGACATAAGGATCCGGGTTCAGGTCCCCGCTCTCCACCTGCAGGGGGTTGTCTTCACAAGTGGTAAAGCAAGTTTGTAGATGTCTTTCTCTCCCTGTTTCTGCCCTCCCCATCTCTCTCCATTTCTCTCTGTCCTATCCAACAACAATGACATCAACAACAACAATAATAATAACCATAATGATAAACAACAAGGGCAACAAAAGGGAAAAAATAGCCTCCAGGAGCAGTGGATTTGTGGTGCAGGCACTGAGCCCCAGCGACAACCCTGGAGGCAAAAAAAAAAAAAAAAAAAGTTTGTCACAGTCTCAAGAATTAAGAGAACATGATTTTTAGGAATTTTAAACTCTGGGAAAATTGAGAACATTCACATGTTAGGCCAACTGAAAGAGAGAGAGTAAGACAGAGATAGAGAGAGAAGCTCACAGAGCTCTTACATGTTGATGGGATGCTTACCTAGGGCTGATAGCCAGAGAAAGAGAGAAGAAAGGTGGGCGGGGCGGGGCGGGGCGGGGCGGGGCGGAAACATCTTACTCACATGTTGACCTAGGCAGAGAGAAGCGATGCCACACCTTCACCTTTCCAAACCACACCTGTCACCACTCCAGTTTCCTGGGCAGTACCCCCCAGGTTCCTGTCCCTCAGCACTACGAGGAACAATTTTTCATGCAAACAAATCCTGTACTTGCTCTCTGACTGTACAGTATCTGGGATGGCTCTGAACGGATTTTCAACAATATGTGTTTTAATGTGATTTTCTCACTTACCAGGTTTGGCTGGTTTGGAATGGATGCAGAAGAAGTACCCAAACCTCTACTAAATTATATCGGAGCTGCACTATCAGTAATAAGGTACTCAGCCATATCTAATGATTTGGTTATTTTTCTGATTATTTAGGGTACTTTTCTAGAGATTCAGTTGTCTTTAACTATTTTTTTTTCAAAACCAACTTTTTTTTTTTGTCTCCAGGGGGTCATTGCTGGGGCTCAGTGCCTGCACCATGAATCCACTACTCCTACAGGCCATTTACTTTTCCCCCTTTTGTTGCCCTTGTTGTTGTAGCCTTGTTATGGTTATTACTGTTGTTATTGGTGTCATTTGTTATTGGACAGGACAGAGAGAAACTGAGAGAGGAGGGGAAGACAGAGATGGAGAGAGAAAGACACCTGCAGATCTGCTTCACCGCCTGCGAAGCTACTCCTCTGCCGGGGGCTCGAACCAGGATCCTTATGTCAGTCCTTGTGCTTTGTGCCACATGCGCTTAACCCACTGCGCTACCGCCCAACTCCCTCTCTCATCTTTTTTAATACAGTTAGAGTCTGGGTGGTAACACACCTGGTAGAGCACACAAGTTACCATGCATAAGGACCCCAATCCAAGTCTCCAGTCTCCACCTGTAGGGGGGATGCTTCAGGAGAGTTGAAGCAGTGCTGCATCTCTCTCTCTCACTTCCTCCCTCCCTTTCTATCTTCCTCTTCCCTCTCAAGTTCTGCCTCTATCAAAAATAAAAACCAAAAACAAATTAAATGTTTTAAATGTTAGGTATCGAAAAAAATATGTCCTAATCCAGTTAAATAACCACTTCTTCAGTATGAAAACAAACCACCTAAGTACATATTCTTAGATGCAACTGTGTCCACTTGTGTGTACTATGTAAGGATGACCATGACTTTGAATTTCTATATGGCAGAATTCGGTCAGTAAAACTTGAGTAGTGATTAGGCCACATTAAACACAGTCCTCTTTCCTGTCTGGGCTCCATTGATATTTCTTGTCAGTGTAATGGATAGCACTGCCTGAATCATTTGACTTTTTTTTTTCCTTCTTGGAAAGAACACTGTCTTTTCTCTTCTTCCCCCCTTTAATGGCTTTCTCCCAGAACAATCTCTTTGTCATTGAAATGTTGCCTTAAAAAGTGGTTCCAGGCCAATTGGAGAAGAGATAACATAGATTATTCTAAAATAGCAGATTCCTGACATTTTCGGCTAGAGGCAATTTTACATATTTTGTACAATTCACACAGCATTCTAGCTTTTAACAACTCCCTCAAAAACCATTTATTTACACCCCAAAATTGCTATACAGACTATCTTAGTTTTGACTTTATGGTAATCTAAGGCAAATTTACCCTGTCCTTCATACACTGTCTTTTATCTATATTCTTTTTTTTTTCTTTTAGAAAGAGTAGTTTCTCTAAAGTTATAAACCAATTATTCATGTTCTACCACTTCCACTTATGTGGTCTTAGGAAAATCACTTAATTTTGCTAAATTTTAGTTTCTTCATCTGCACTGCAATAATAGCACCAATATCATTAAGATATTTTGAGGATTAAATGAAATAAAATATGTTAAGTGCTTTGTATAATGCAAGGCACATGAATGTATATTAGGTAGTTTTCATTATAACTACCAAATACCAGCCTTATTAATAGCTATTTCACGTTGTTGTTTCTCCTTTGGGCATTTGCTGTAACTCTGGGTCAAACTAGTCAGTGTACCTGGAAGCATGCAGCTTGGAACCATCTTGCTAGGACGGACTCATGACCAGCACAACACAACTGTTCCTTCTTTTGCCTGTGAACATTTCCCAGTCATAATGACTTTTTTTTTTTTTTACATTTTACCATTCCCTGCTAGTTCATTTTTCTTCTTGTAGTCCCATTCTATCGAAAGTACTAGCCGATTGGCTGTGGTCATTCCTTCAAGTTCCAAATCTCAGTCATAATTTTTCTTATACCCTGACATGTCTAATTTTTTTTTCTGAATATTTCAAGATTTTCTTTCCTTTCATTCCTTACTACCTACTTACCTATCAGTGATTATAAAATCTTCACTTCTATTTTTTTTCGTTTTCACTTCTGCTTTTTGTCAGTGTGACTTGCTTGTATCAGCTATCAAATTAGATCATGTCACTCTTTTTTTTAAATTATCTTTATTTATTTATTTGGATAGAGACAGCCAGAAATCGAGAGGGAAGGGGGTGATAGTGAAGGAGAAAGACAGAGAGACACCTGCAGCTCTCCTTCACCACTTGTGAAGCTTTCCCCCTGCAGTTGGGGGCCGGGGGCTCGAACCCACAGCCTTGCACACTGTAACATATGTGCTCAACCAGGTGCGCCACCACACAGCCCCCATGTCACTCTTTTATGAGAGAATCTCTGAAGGCTCTCCACTAGGCTCAGGCTAAATCTGTCTCCTTCATTTGATAGGTCCTCCTCTACGGCTACTGACTCAACCCTTCCTGGCAGATCTTTCTTCTAATCAATTCACTGATTCAGAAGTACTGATCACACTCTACTCCCAGACAATTTCCCCAGTCCAGAATGTACTTTCCTTATCCTTACTGGCCACTCTGAAAATAATCAATTCAAATTGATTATCCTGTGTGATTTTTCTTGATTTTTTTCTTCCTAATTAGAATGAATCACTCCTAAACTTTCACTGCATTTTGAACATTATCAAAATTCCCAGGGTCTACTTTATATTATAGCTAACACACTCTTATCCTTGAACTAGTCGGTCCTGAAGAGCAAGATCTATTATTTTCTTTGTACATTAATATCTCCAAATCATTATTAATAACTTTCCTACATGGTGGCTTGACACAGAATAGATGCTTGCTCAATAAATGTTTGCTGAATTCATTTATCAGTACAAATATATGTGAACTTCACTAGTAGGAAGATATATAGGCAAACTGGAGAAGCTGAAAATGAAGAGAAATTCCCTTGTGTATAATGTGTTGATATGTATTTTCAAGTTCTCCATGCACTTGACTATGGTCATAGCCTTTATTGTGGAGCTTTGATTTTGACATACCAAGTTCTGTAAGTCTACATCCCAAAAGACCTTGTGATTTATTTGATTTTATGTAGATATATGCACAAGAGAAATCTCATGGCTTGTCTTTATGTGGTCTCCACTATGCCCCTTCTTGACCTACATAAATTGGGATTCCCTTGACATAAACTGTTTTGTGACTTCAGACAGTCACAAAGGCGAAAAACCATGAGATTATCTTGATTTCTTTTTTATACTCTCTATACCTGCCTCCCATCTATTTACTGACGTATTTTGAGATTTTACTGTGTACCAAAAAGTACAATAAAATTTTTGTATGTTTTATTAAATTCTCACCACAGACCTGTAAAATCGGCACATCACTGCTTACTTACTTTAAAGATTTAGGCTCAAAGAGATTTAATGAGTTGTTGAGGGTCATATAGCAGTTTGAAGAATTTAAAGGCCATTTTTTTTTTTTTTGGATAGGACAAAGAGATATGGAGAGAGGAGAGGAAGACAGAGAGGGGGAGAGAAAGACAGACACCTGCAGACCTGCTTCACCGTCTGTGAAACGTTGCCCCCTGCAGGTGGGGAGCCAGGGACTCAAACCGGGATCCTTATGCCGGTCCTTGGGCTTTGCACCATGTGCGCTTAACCCGTTACACTACCACCCAGCCCCCTTAAAAGCCATTTTTATATGATGAATAATCCAGTACTATTAGAAAAACACCTGGTCTGTAAAACAAAAATAGTTTTCTAATCTATAATTTCAAGAAGGAAATGCAACTGCAATGTCTAATATTAGTTTTGAAAATGACATTTAGGAATAAGTACACACACACATACGTGGAGCCAGCTTCTATGCATTCCATCTTACTGAGTTTTTAATCCTTTTCAAACCTTGGAAAAGTCACAAGATGTGACTTATAACTTCTACTAAATTAGAAAACCTTTAGAGGAATAAAAATGATCTCATGCATTTTTAGGAAACAGTGTAGATTGCAGAATGGCTATTCTCAGTGCTAACGGAAGTCAGAAGAAGGTTTGCTGAGGACGGACCTTGGGGAAAGTTCTCTTCTCTCAGGCAGCCACTGAACTCTCCTTGAGTTTAAACAGGAAAAGGAGAATATGTAGTCTGCCCCATTAAGGAAGAAACAAACAAGCGCAAGTGGTTGTGAGACGCTAGAGATATGGAGAGCACAGGCAGTAAAAGAAGTCCGCGTGGGGGAATTACGTTGAGATAGGTTGAGTGGAACTCAGTGCAGACAGCAGTAAGAACCCAAGTGGATAAGCTTCATATAAAAAAGGAACATGCTCTGAAGTCCCAGGTTCAATCCCCTGCACCATCATCATAAGCCGGAGCTGAGCAGTGCTCTGATAGAGAAGAGAAGAAAAGAGAAGAGAAGAGAAGAGAAGAGAAGAGAAGAGGAGAGAGAAGAGAAGAGAAGAGAAGAGAAGAGAAGAGAAGAGAAGAGAAGAGAAGAGAAGAGAAGAGAAGAGAAGAGGAGAGAAGAGAAAGGAGTAGGCAGTTATTAACATTATTAACATATTTGAGAGCAAATAAGAGGCTGAAGTAGAGAAGCTACTAGGAAATTAGCTAACAATGAAATGGTTTAATTTTATACAAAACTATATAGATTATCATATCTTCTAGATATAAAACAGAGTATTGAATATGCTTTTCATGAGCTTTTCATTATGGCAGATAGCATAATTGTCAATGAAAAGCTAGACTTAGCTTAGCACATAATCAATAATTAAAGCTAGACTTAGCTTAGCACATAATAATAAATATGTGTCAGTGACAGCACTGTAAACCATTAATCCCTCAATAAAAATAACAAAAAAATAATGATTTTACACTTGGTTAACTGTGGTACTTCAACCTCATATATACTTAAAATCTTCACATATCATTGTAAATTTTGAACCATGCAGTTATATTAAAAGAGGAATGTCAAAATATATACATTTGTCTAATATTTAACTTATTTTATCATATTTGCATGGCTCAGAAGTTAACATTAATTGAAGCATTGTCACAAAGATACTGTATATAAATTGACAGTACATTGTGAGATAGATGTTAAGTGAGAGGAAAGTTGTTAGGCTTATGAGTGTGTGTTTATTTCTTAAAACGTACCCAGAAGATCCTTCCATGCCAACACACAGAGAGCATCTTCTGTGCCTTTTATACAGTTGCATACTATTTCATGTTGTACTCATGCATGTGAGTGTATGTATGTTATAGGAACAAGAGCCTGGGGTGGGCATTCTTGCAACATCAGTAGAGAATCCTAGAGTTATTTTCAAGGTATGGGTAAATATAGAGTTCTGTCTCTGGGGGGCCAGATGGTGGTGCACCTGGTTGAGTGCACATGTCACAATGTGCAAGGACCAGGGTTCAAGCCCCTGGTCCCCACTTACAGGGGGAAAGCAGGGCTGCAGGTGTCTCGCTTCATCTCTATCATCCCCTTCCCTCTCGATTTATGGCTGTCTCTATGCAATAAATAACAATAATAATAATAATAGTGATACTATTTTTCTGATTAGACTAACAATATGTCTGCCTCGCTGAGGATTTTGTTAAGCTTTTGACATTATAAGAGGTGAGATGTAGGGGGCTAAGCAGCACCACACCTGGTTGAGTGCACTTGTTACTATACACAAGGACCCAGGACCCCCCAAGTCAGTCCTCATTTGCAGGGGAAAAACTTCATAAGCAGTGAAGCAGTGTTTCTCTCTCTCTCCCCCCCCCATATCCCCTTCCCTCAGATTTCTATGTATCTGTCCAATAAATAATAAAATATTTTTTAAAAAATAGGAAAGGTGTACTATTTTATTTATAGAACTATTTATTCATTTATTAATATGTATTTATCACATGACTCCAAAGTGAAACAGGACTATAAAGATAGGAATATGAACTGAAACAGGAAAATCAGGAGAAAGAGCTCTTTGGGTGTGAGGAGGAGTGTACATACTGAACTTTTAATCTGTTGGAATTGAGAGTAACAAGAGGCACTGATGAAAAATGGCTGGAAGTCCACATTATATCATTCGAGGATTTCGACTCTTTTCAAATGCAAGTACATTGAAATGGACCAGGGCACTAATAAATATCACTAAAATTTGTGTGTGTTTTACAGTGCTTTTGTATTCCTGTTTATCAGAAGTGAAACACCGAATAGCACATGCTCCACAGACACCACACCACTAATCACAGAACGTGTAAGTATAGAATTAGAGAAAACTCGCTTCAAAGTACAGGCGAAAAGGGAACTGAATCGACTATGAATAGAGTTGGAGCAGGTGAGAAACGTTGTCACTGTTGTTACTCAGTGCTCTATAAAAATCTCTTCAAATGTTTGTTGTTGCTTGGTGGCCATTAATATTTGCACAGTTGACCTCAACAAGCACACTTTAGTAACTATAGATGTTTACAAGGAGATGTCTATATAGCCCCCAGATTTGGAAAAACTTAAGGGTTTCAACTATAGGAAAACCCTGGATAGTGCTGAAGAATAGAAAATTCACTTTCGAAAGTAAGAAGAAAGAAGTTTCCAAGGATAGAAGCACACTAAGGTTAAAGATGCATAAGCAGTAAGATTGGTTAGCATACAACCATGACCCATTAGAGTTAGTGCCTTGTCGTGAAAGGTAATGTGTTTGACAAACACACACACACACAAAGAAAAACCTAGACTTAACACATGAAAAAAATTAAATTAACTATTTCTTACAAATGGAACATACTTATAACATCAAGATATTCCAGCCCGGGATAGAAAGACAGCATAATGGTTATGCAAAAGTATTTCATGCCTGAGGCACTGAGGTCCTGCATTCAAGCTTCAGCACCACCATAAGCCAGAGCTCAGCAGTGCTCCCATGTCTCTCTTTCCATCTCCCCGTTTCTCTCCCATTGAAAATAAATAAGTATAATTTTTTTTAAAAAAAAAAAAAAGGTACTTGAGCCAAAGAGCAGACAGCTGTTTGCAGTCAATAAAAAACATCACTAACTTGCTCAGAAATTATTGATTTAGAATATTAGGACAGCAACTAGAGATATAGTTCACTAGGTAGTGCATGTCCCTTGACACTACACCATAGGAAAGGTGCTACCGCACCACAGGAAACTCCTGTGTTGCGCTGCCTCTCCTTGTCTCTGTCTCTCTCTGAATGAAAATGCGGCCTAAAGTCGGGAAACTGGGCATGTGTGAGGCCATGGTTCCGCAATGAAAAGAACAGGAAATGCTAAGATTCATTTAAAAACTTTACTGACTAAAGAAGTATGCATCTGTTGCTCTTAGCCATTCCGTGCAGAATAATTCAAATCTGGATTTCCCTTAGTGGATATCCAGTTCCCTTACTGACGTGTAATTTGAATATTCATTATAAATGAGGACTGATAAGATTATTCGTTTTTATATCACATATTTTACGGGTGTATCAAAAATACCTGTACTTTTCTGGGCTTTAATAAAACTGTATAAAAACAGTCAGTAATCATGTTTTTGCTAATTTCTTTTTTAATTTTTTATTTATTTTTATTTTTTATTTAAGAAAGGATTAACAAAACCATAGGGTAGGAGGGATACAATTCCACACAATTCCCACCACCCAATCTCCATATCCCACCCCCTCCCCCGATAGCTTTCCCATTCTCTATCCCTCTGGGAGCATGGACCCAGGCTCATTGTGGGTTGCAGAAGGTAGAAGGTCTGGCTTCTGTAATTGCTTCCCCACTGAACATGGGTGTTGACTGGTCGGTCCATACTCCCAGTCTGCCCCTCTTTTTCCCTAGTAGGGTGGGTCTCTGGGGAAGCAGAGCTCCAGGACACATTGGTGGGGTCTTCAGTCCAGGGAAGCCTGGCCGGCATCCTGATGACATCTGGAACCTGGTGGCTGAAAAGAGAGTTAACATACAAAGCCAAACAAATTGTTGAGCAATCGTGGACCCAAAGCTTGGAATAGTGGAGAGGAAAGTGTTAGGGGGGTACTCACTGCAAACTCTAGTGTACTTCTGCTTTCAGGTATATATTTTGCAGTAGTTTATGAATACGTGTGAACATAAGATCTCTCTCACAGAAACTGGTGTATATCTAGGTTTTGGGACTTTGTTAGAAAGTGAACCACCTGAGATGGAATTAGAGTATACTATGAAAGGAAAGGTCTCACCCGAGTAATGAAGCTGAAGGGTCGTCATTCCACACGTGAAGTCTCTGGACACAGTCTGAAGTGAAGCATGTTGAGGTGGCAATCATTGTGTTGGTTAGGTTGTGATCGGCAGATGCAATATTATTTGATATGGATTGAGAGAGGCATACGGTGCTAATTTCGATGTAAGATTATAAGTGAAGCAAAAGTTCTCTTGGTCTTACTTAAAATAAATATAGTTTTCAGATTCTCTTTGTGGCTCTTTAATATTTGTGTTTTTTTTTTTTCAAAGAGATAGAGGGAGTGAAAGAGACCATAGCACCAAAGCTTCTCTTAAAAAATATATTACCTTTATTTATTTATTGGATAGAGACAGCCAGAAATTGAAATTGAAAGGGAAGGGGATGATAGAGAGGGAGAGAGAGAGAGAGAGACAGATACAACAGTGCTTCACCACTCACAAAAGCTTTCCTGCCAGTGGAGCTCAAACCCTGGTCCTTGTATATTAAAGCATGTGTGCTCAACCAGCTCCATCACCACCCCCTCCACGACCCCCCCTCCAAGGTTCTTTCTTTCAATATGGTGCAAGGCGGTCCCAAACCTGAGTAGTGCACTTAGTAAACCAGCATACTATTCAAGTGAGCTACAAAACACCCTTATATTAAACTGTGGGAAAAAATACAAGCCAAAATTTCCAAATGCCAAACTATTCCACATGAAAGAGAAACAATTAGAAGTATTAGATTCCAGAGATAGCAACAGAATCATGATGTATTGGGGTTAGGTGAGGTACACTTGGTTGAGCACACATGTTACCTGGGTTCAAGCCCTAGGTCCCCACCTGCAGGGGGCAAGCTTCACAAGTGGTGAAGCAATGCTGCAGGTATCTCTCTTTCTCTCTCCTTCTTTATCTTCCCTGCTCTCTGAATTTCTCCCTTATCAAATATAAGAAAAATAAAATATAAAATACTACAATGCAAAAAATCTTTTTAAAAGAGCTAGAATGTATATTGCAAAGTATTTTAATATTTTTCATATTTTAACTGTATGGAAGAAAAAATGCTGAAAGAAAACACTGTGACAAGAATGATTACCAGTTGTATGGTATTTTGTATTTTCATGTTGCTTTATACCAATGTTTTGAATAGGTGGTCAACAGTACTCCAGATCCCTGTCCAGATTATTCCTGGGTGAATAAACTTTCTACAGTACAACATCGCATAGTGTAAGAGAAGGTTTGGTTATTCTGCTTCTTTTTTGATTAAAACAGGGATTACCAGAGTGGCGTGATAGTAAGCTTAAGAAGAAATTGGTAGCAAAACTTTTGGCTTCCTTCGTTTTGTAGTAGAGACATTTTTCTTTTTATCATTTACTGAATTTTAGGTGGTGAAATTCTTGGTCTCAATACTGTGAAGAATTTCTACGTTAAGCTCAGTATTAACCACTATTATTGTTGTTACTTGATTGACAAAGAAATAGTAAACTATGTAAAACCTTGTTACCCTGAAGAATATATAACATTTCCTCTGTTGTATATAGAGCAAGTCCTTGGGCCGGGTGGGAGCACACCTGGTTAAGTGCACACATTATGTAGCACAAGGTGCCAGGTTAGACACCCACCCCCCCGTTCCCTCCTGCAGAGGGAAAGCTTCACAAATGGTGAAGCAGGGCTGCATATATGTCTCTGTCTCTCTCCATCTCTATCTCCCCTTTCTCTATTTATAGCTATCTCTATCCACTAAATAAAGATAGTGACAAATTATTTAGAGTAAGTCTAACAAAATATAGAGCAAGTCTTCATTAAAAATCCTCGATGGGTTCTTGGAAACTGATTTTTTAAGCAAAATGAGACAACGAAGTCGGCTTTTCAAAATGTTGTTTAACGATTGTTGTAGACACTAACTAGCTTTTTTTTTTTTTATCAACATGAAAAAGCTATGTGGAAATGGGGTCAGGTGGTAGCGCAGCAGGTTAAGCACATGTGGCACAAAGCACAAGGACCGGTTTAAAGATCCAGGTTCGAGCCCCCGGATCCCCACCTGCAGGGGGTCACTTCACAAGAGGTGAAGCAGATCTGCAGGTGTCTTTCTCTCTCTCTCTCTCTTTCTCTCTCTCTGTCTACCCCTCCTCTATTGATTTATCTCTGTCCTATTCAACAATAATGACAACAATCATCACAACAAGGGCAACTAAAAGGAAAAAACAGCCTCTAGGAGCAGTGGATTCATGGTGCAGGCACTGCGACCCAGTGATAACCCTGGAGTAACAAAACAAAACAAAACAAAAAAGCTATGTGGGGAAAAAAATGCTACTTAAAGACCTGCTATGCATGTTCCTCAGTGAAAGGGAGGCAATGCCCTGACATAATACGTGTTCCGTAAATACCTGGATCAATTAAGAGAGTCAACTAACAAGCTTTCTCAGAAATATTTTATTTTTGCTACAGAATGAAATAGATCTCTCGAAACATTCCTTTGACAAAACATCACCCTCATTAAGGAAATTGGTATTAATAAAATCATTTTTAGTTATCTCATGATTACCCAGGTCTGGTCTGTGTTTGGGACACTTCTCAAGACAATGTCCAGGCTAGACCATGATATATGGTTGACTAATGTGAATAGAACTCATGGCCAAGGTTGGCCCTGACAGTTCCAATACCGCTACCAAAACAGACTTTTAAGAATCTGTTTTAATTCTTGAAATGGTTTTAGCCTAAAATTCTATCCTGTTCCATACCATCATCCTCTGTATTAAGTTCAAGGAGCTATTCCAAAATATTGAACACCTCTCTCCAAAATTCACTGGGAATATTTGCTTCATGCAGACAGGGCTAAAAATCTAAGGATTGAATCTACTCTAGTGCTTAATGTGATGCACTATTTACCTGAAATATCGATGTTATTTGATTACACCAGCACTTTCTCTTGACCATGGTCAACTAAGGCATAGATAAATCTGTGGATCTCAATAGCTGTTTTGAACAGACAGTGTTAATAGTCTATCTTATTCCCGTGATAGATACTCTAGCACTTCTAAAAAGCATATAGAATAGTGTACACAAGTACTTAATAACATAGCTATGTTTATGTAGGGAGTGAGATAGCAGTGTTCTCACACAATGATAATTTATGGTGATAGTTCTTTGGTAAATCATGAACCTCCAACATTAGACATTTGCAGGACTAAAACTGCATTCTTGGTCTAGATACCACTTTGACAACTTAATTCTTTGAGCTCTGCCAGTTGGGGTAAATGGGTGGTCTTTGTGCATAACTTCTAGTGATTTTCATGTTGAAGCATGCTAAGTTTATGATTCCATTTGTGTATTTGTAAGAAATACTACTTTGGGTCAAGGTTAATAGAGATTTATTTGTCTTTTTAAGGGGCTGTAGTCTTGCAGTGATATCTGGAATACTTTATGGATGTACGTTTGTGCCAGTCATTTATATCAAGGACCACAGCAAACAAAATGATAGCATTTATGCAGGGTCAAGCCAGTATGGTGAGAGTAAACAGTTATTTTACTTTATAATTAAACTCAATATCAATTTTATACTTAACATTATAAAGAAGCTGTGTTCATAGCAAGTACTGGTGCATAAACTCAATATTAATTTTTTTCATTGTAAAATCTGAAAACTAGAAGTTATAAAAGACTGTTATGTGATCCTTAACATGCATATATAATCAACTTTGGTCATAATGCATTACAACTACTCAGACTTAACACATGCTCTGTAGCTTTACAGTAAGATTTGGAGATTATTTTTTAGCTAAATGGTCTCTGGGGAAATAAGTATTCTCTTAGAAAAATCTAAAATGTAATACGTAGTACTTTATAATGGGTCATTCTATATGCTACTTTGCATTTGACCAACAAAATTTTCTAAATAGGTTAGACCTTAACCTTTAAGATTACGCTTTGAATTTTACTTGATTTCACTTGATTTTAAAGTACTCCTCTCTTTCTAGTATTAGAATTAATTCCTTGGGCATAAACACTATAATACCCTTGTACAGACCAAAAGGAAATGAAATCTACTTCAGGATTCCTATAGTTTTGTTGCTATATGGTTTCTAGCCATAAGCAATAATAATAAGGTAATTAAAAATAAAGTTCTAAATCAGACAGTAACGAAAATAAACGTGATCTATGGTTACATAAGGGAGAAATGTAGAAGGCAAAAGTTGTAAGAGAAAGACTGATAATGAAATGGGCATTTGAACTCAACTTTAAAATGGTGAATAGACTTTGAATAGATACCACAGTTTCTTTCTTCCTTTCTAGTCAGCCCCATCAACAGTATTCAAAACCTTTACGAAGTTCTTTTTTCAAGTTATATAAAATACTTTTTCTGTTGTTACTCTTTTCACTTTAAAGGATAAAAACTTATAGGTGGTGGCGCAATGACTGGCCTAAGGATCCTGGTTTGAGCCCCCGGCTCCCCACCTACAGGGGAGTCGCTTCACAGGTGGTGGAGCAGGTCTGCAGGTGTCTTTCTCTCCCCTTCTCTGTCTTCCCCATCTCTCTCCATTTCTCTCTATCTTATCCAACAACAACTGCATCAATAACCACAACAAGGTTATAAACAACAAGGGCAACAAAAGGGAAGACAAATAAATAAAATTAGAATGAGAAATGAGTCTAAAGGTTTTGTACCACACTTCCTAGAAATGAGCCATTAAGTTAACTCTATGGTTTCTTGTAGCCACAAGGAAATTAGCTCAGCCCTACCATTCAGTGAACACAAGCTAAAAGTAACTGATTATTCATGAGTACTGATAATTCATGAGTATTCTCTTGGTACAAATACAAAGAACCCAACATATCCTCAACAGTTTCTTCACATAAAAATAACAATTAGTTCGTAGATATCACAACTCAAATATAGTCTTATTGAACTATATACTTTATTTCAGCTTATTAAAAAAACCCAGCAAGAAATAATTTTTAAAAAATTGGATAGAACAGAGATAAATTGAGAGGGGAGGGGGAGATTCTAGGGAGAGTGAAAGATAGACACCTGCAGCCCTGTTTCACTGCTTCTGAAGCTTACCCCCTGTAGGTGCAGAGTGGGAGCTTGAACCCCTATCCTTGCGCTTAGTACTACATGTGCTTAACTGGGTTCACCACTACCCAGCCCCAGGGTTAATTTTTTCTTTTTTCCTTAACAAATGTGTGTACATAGTGCATACCTGTACAAGGCCATGCTCCATTTATATTATATTAACCCAATTAGCTTTTATACCAACCTTTCTAGTTAAATACTTTTTTTTTTTTTTTTTTGCTTCCAGTGTTATTGCTGAGGCTTGGTGCCTGCACCACAAATCCACTGCTCCTGGAGGTCATTTTTCCCCATTTTGTTGCCCTTGTTGTTGGTACTGTTATTGTTGTTGTTGATGATGTTGCTGTTGTATAGGACAGAGAGAAATCGAGAGAGTAGGGGAGACAAAAACGGGGAGATACAGACACCTGCAGACCTGATTCACTGCTTGTGAAGCAATTCCCCTGCAGGCGGAGTGCCAGGGGCTCGAACTGGGATTCTTGGGTGGGTCATTGCACTTGGCACCATGTGCGTTTAACCCACTGGCGCTACCGCCCGACCCCCAGTAAATACCATTTTTAATCCCTCTTATATAATTGAGAAAATTAAGACACAGAAAATATATTCATTGCCTCAATTCTTAAGTTGGAAAGCCACACCCAGGTGGTCTGTGACTTCAAGAGCTGTACTGTCCCGCCTTTTGTGGTAGCTGTGTGGGATTTTAGATTTTTAAAAAACAAAACAAACTCTTTGACCTTGAAGCTTTCCTTCCTAAGCATGGCTACCTGTTGCTTGTCACAATTTTAGATGAAACACTGGGCCCAGTGTGATTTCCCCAGCCAAGACGCTAGGGCACACTTGATTCAAAGTGTCATCTGCCAACAGTGACATTAATGTTGCTGGGACAGTGGATCCAGCACCATGTGTAATTAGCTTTTCTGTATAATTAAGTTTATAGTAAACAACTGAATAAAACTCTCTGCAATAATTTCCTGAATATCCCTTTGTACAGCTGTCATCTACAACAGAGATACTTATCTTTGGATTAATTGACTGAAAAGGCTATAGGATTAACAACACCCTCAAATATTTCTGCAGCGCCTCCACCTGTAGGCTCCTTGGAACTACAATTGCTAAAGTCATCAGTAATTCCACTTGAATATCTCTTCCTAAAAAAAGGAGTTAAGGGGGTCGGGCGGTGGTGCACCAGGTTAAACGCAGGTAGTACGAAGCACAAGGACCCGTGCAGGGATTCCAGTTTGAGCCCCTGGGCTCCCCACCTGCGAGGGCAGGGTGTCACTCCACAAGTGGTGAAGCAGGTCAGCAGGTGTCTATCTTTCTCTCTCCTTCTGTTATCTCCCCTTCCCTCTCAATTTCTCTGTCGTATCCAATTAAATGGAGGCCAAAAAATGAGTTAATGTTCCTTGTTTCATTTTTTAACTTTCTAAGGTGGTCTTAAAAAACAACAACAAGCAATTTAGATTTGATCACAGAGACTCATTTATTAAATGTTTCTATGTTTTATATGGTAATGTTTTATATAAAGAAAATATAGAAATCTAGGGTGATAAAATATAATAGTGTTCTTGATTTTGGTGAGTTTGCTTTATTTTTAGAAACCTAATTATATTAGCGATGACTAAAATGATATGCTGGAGAGTTTTATCTGTATTTTCAGATATAGACTATGTTTTTGCACACTTCAGTGGCATCTTTCTTACCAGCACCGTCTACTTTCTGGCTTACTGTGTAGTCATGAAAAATAATCCTAAACTATATCCTGAAGCAGTCTTACCAGGTGAGAGTATCTACTACATAAATTGTTCCTAATAACTAAAAGTATTGTCCTTGATTCGTTTAGCTTAATCATCTTCTGGAAGCCAAGTTATTCTCTCTGTTCTCTCTCTCTCTCTCTCTCTCTCTATTTGTCTTTATTCCCTTAAATGCTTTGACCCAGGTCACTACCAAATGCTACTTAAAAACCTTGAAATTAGATATAGGAAGCCAATAATTATCACAAAAACTAAAGCTTGAAAAATAGTGACTGTAAGAACTTTCTCTGGGAGTCGGGCAGTAGCGCAGCGGGTTAAGCGCGCGTGACGCGAAGCCCAAGGACCAGAGTTAAGGATCCAGGTTCGAGCCCCCAGCTCCCCACCTGCAGGGGAGTCGCTTCATAGGCAGTGAAGTAGGTCTGCAGGTGTCTATCTTTCTCTTCCTCTCTGTCTTCCCCTCCTCTCTCCAGTTCTTTCTGTCGGATCTAACAACAACGACATCAATAACAACAATAATAACTATAAAAACAATTTTAAAAAGGGCAACAAAAGGGAAAATAAATATTAAAAAATAAAAGCAAAGAAATCTTTTAAAAAATAACTCTCTCTATGTTAAGATATCTGTATTGACTTTATTATCTCTTCTTCATTATCTAACAATTCTTATTAAAAATCAGGGTGCTGTAACTCCATTATTATTATTGTATTGGAATTTTAATTTGCTGGGTAAAAGTTCCTCCAAAAAGTTAAAACTATTTTAGAGTTTTAAAAATAATTAACATATTTTTAAACTATGTGTATTAAACATTAATGGCGAAATGTACTTTTTACTAGCATAATCTACCAAATATTTACTAGGTGTAATTAGTTATTTGGGTTTTTTGGCAAAAGGTGTATAATTCAGTACTTATGCATGGCAAATATTATCTGTCACTCATTTAGGAGTTTGCAGTAATTAAATTTGGAACTTAGATCAATAATAAAAATTTCATGAAAACAAAATGAAGCATAAATTTAAGCCAAGGTGTGCCCTCTTATAGAAAATGATAGAATATTTGCTGAATGCCTATCCAAAGTATCCTTAAAGTTTTATTAGGTGTTTTCATTCTTATTCTAGGATTTTTCTTTCCCTCATTAGCTATAGCATTGCTATAAGTTTCTCTTATTTTTATGTCAGGATTTAAAGAAAACAGTGTTTGAAGAACATATCCAGATACAGCATATTCCCTAGGCCCCTCCCCATTCTTGATCTTTACCTCAACTGTCTATTTAGTGCCAATAAAGTGAAAAGTGGTTGCTAAATATACCCACAGCAGTCAAGAGGAGAGAAATTATTTAATTTGCAAAATGATCAAAATGTTGTAGAACAGCTAGTATCCATAAGATAGCTTGTAGAACAGTATCCATAAGAATGCATTTACCATGTCAGGCAGTGGCACGTTAAGTGTGCACAAGGACCCAACTTCAAAGCCTCTTGTCCGTCACTTGCAGGGTGGGAAGCTTCACAAATGGTGAAGTAGTACTGCAGGTCTCTCTCTCTCTCTGTCTCTGTCTCTGTCTCCCTCTTTATCCCCTCCCCCGGCCAATTTCTCTGTCTCTATCAAAAACTAAATTAAATTCAATTTTAAAAGAAATGCATTTACATGTGGAGTTAACATTCCTGCTGTGTTTGAAGTGTTAATTTTGGGAGAAAGAATCGGTGTATCTAACGTATATTGTCTGTGTTTCAGGATTCCTGTCAGGAGTCCTTTGGGCAATAGCTACCTGCTGTTGTTTCATAGCTAATCAATCTCTGAGTGCTGTGGTTAGCTTTCCAATCATAACTGCGGTGAGTAGTTGAATTATTTCTAAATTTTGTGTTTCAAAAGTAAATCCAGTTTTTTTTCTTTTTCTTTTTCTTTCTGATGGTATCTCAGTGAATTACTAAAGAGCATCTCAGAGTGGTTATGCAAAAAAGATTTTCATGCTTGAGGCTCCAAACCACAGGATCAATCCCCAACATCATAAGCCAGAGTTCAGCAGTGCATTGGGGAAAAAAATAATGGGACTTATTTTTTAGTATGATTAGTATAATAGATTCACAGATAAGATGACACCCTTAAGTTTCCATGTCCTTTTTCACTTGGGGGACATTTCTAAAATATCACTTTAATAGATTTGTTAATCCTTACCTTTTAATTTACTTGTAGTTTTTGTTTGATCATCTTACCAGATGTCATTTAGTACAGTTTATCACTTGCTATTTATAATATACTACATAAGTTTATAAGGACTTTATAAGTATAAAAAATACTTCTCTTTATGTTATCACACATAAATCTCACAATGACCTTGTGAGACTGAAGTATGACTTCAGAGTCTTTTTCATGTGATACTTCAGTATTTTTAAGGAAAACTTAAAAAAAAATACAAAAGTGTAAGTGCTCTGTGATGCCAGTTATCATGACATGTATTACATGCTACTTATCTGGGTATAGCATACAGTTAGGTGACAGGAAGAAAAATATAAATGTTTCCATTGATGTCGATAGAACAGATATTGATAGCATTGTAAATGGAGGCAATAGCTTAAGAGAATTGTTTGAAGTCACACAATTACTAAGAAGCTAAGTTTTCTTAAGTACAGAGTTGACTGTATTCAATGCTACTTTCATGTGGAATCCAAACTAGGTTTTGGCTTCAACTTCGTTATGGTCCTATGGAGGACATATTCACAAAGGAACTGGTTAATTTAGGAACTAGGAGATAGTGCACCCAATCATGTGGAAAACTCTGGGTTCAAGTCCTAGCACCTAGGAAAGCTTTACAGATGGTGGCACGGTGCTCTGGTTTCTCTCACTCTCTGTCTCTCCCTTTTCATCCCTATCTGTTTCTTTCTCTCTGGTATGAAATTAAAATTTAAAAAAACTGGCTCTGGAGAATGGAATCATAAATGCATGAAACTGTAATACCAGACATATAAAAATATATACATATAGGGATTGTTTCAATTGGGTGTGTAATTGAAATATCTTAGATTGCTATCATTTTCTCACTTATGTCCCTTCCTTCTAAGCTTCAGAATCAACAAATATTCATTAACTTAATTTTTTTCAAGCTTCAGAATTACCCTCTTATTTTCATTTTATTCCTTTTCATCCTCTTTTTCCAATATTCCCTTTCAATCTTCATCTTCTGTTCACTAACATCTATTTTACTCACAGATTTTCTGTCTTCCCACAATACTGTGTTTTTAATTAATTAGTTTTATGTTATATATAATTACTGTGTAGTAGCATGAGTTTAAAATATTTTTAACTGTCTACTGCTTCCATTTGCACATTATTTTGTGAGGCCCAAAAGAAAATATTAAGAATAATTCTGATATGATATCATTTCATGAAAAAATGGTTTTATTTGTTCTTCACTTACTTTATTAGTCTCATTTCTAGTATGCTAAGTAACTACCTCAACATTTGCTAATAAGATACTATGAAAATAGAACATTAGTAGTCCAGGAGGTGGCGCAGTGATAAAGCTTTGGACTCTCAAGTATGAGGTCGCAAGTTCAATCCCCAGCAGCACATGTGCCAGAGTGATATCTGGTTCTTTCTCTCTTCTTTTATCTTTCTCACAAATAAAAAAAATCTTAAAAAAATAGAACATTAAAGAAAATATTATATGGCAGCACCTTAAAAGAATGAAAATGAAAACTATGGAGAAAAATGAACTATTCATTTTTAAATATATATATATATTATTGATTTTACTTAAGAGAGAGAGTAGTACAGAAAGAAAGACCAGAGTTCTGCTCAGCTCTGGCTTATTGTGGTGCTGGGGATTGAACCTGGGACTTCAAAGTCTCAGGCATGATCATGAGTCATTTTTATAACCATTCTGCTATCTCCCCAGCCCCAACTATTCATTTTTTGCTTACTGATGTTTGGTTTAATTCAATGTTAATTAAAATTGAGTTTACAGTTTTCCCTGACAATATCGTTATATCATTTTTATAATAGAAAGTTATTTAACATCTAAGATTTGCTTTCCATTTTACTATATTGACAGAATATAGTCATAGAAAAATATTCAGTCTAATTAAAGTTCTAATTTCCATTTAAGGGCCCAGGACTTGTAGCCGCTTTGTGGGGTGTCTTCATTTTTAAAGAAATACAGGTATGTACAAGAAAGGGTACATTTAGAAAGCAGGGATAGATCCAAGCAAGGCAAGTGCATTGTTTTCTGAAAATTTAACACAACTTTTAAACCCAGGGCAGAGAATACACAAATGGATTTTCTATTCTATATCCAATGTGAAAAATTTTGTCATTCCACATTAGTAGACAAAATACTTAAGATACGGTAATCACTAATTATTTCACCCCTGTGAGAATGTTATACATCAGAAACTACAGTAACAACAAATGCTGGAAAAATTGTGGGGACACAGGAACCCTACTGCAATGCTAGTGGGAATGTAAACTGGTCCAACCACTGTGGAGGGCAGTCTGGACAACTCTCACTTATAATGCTATCTTTAACATTTTAAGAGGACTAGCTGAGGGCTGGGTGGTAACACACATTTCCTCCCCCACTTGTGGGGGAGGGCTGTCTAGTGATATTGCTCAATGTAGCTGTCTCCTTCCTTTTGATGTTGATAACTGAGGTCCTCATTGACCTTTACTGACTCAAGTGATTGCACCAGTTGTCTCATTTATAAGGTATGGTTTGAATTCACGTAAGTGTCTTCGCTCTTTGAAGGAATATTTATTGAGTGCCTAGTGCTGGTTTCTAGTTAAACGTTACTGTCTTTTAACTGAGAAAGGCGTATTAGGGAGTCTTAAAAGTCTCAGTGCATGATCCGAGATAGAAATAAGATAAAGTGAGTTGTTATGGATCAGGCAGGGGTTTGTTGTGCTGTCTTTCACTGTAAAATGTATATTATAGTGATTTCACATAGTGTTCATGTGTATAGCAAATCAGACTGTTCAAATGGCCACAACCCAGCATACATAAGCCTCTCTAGTCATTAAAGACATTTAAAATTATTTATACTTAAAAAAAATTGCATTCAGTTAAAGAAAAAGGGGGAGTGGTAAAAATATTTTGATTATGCATTAACTGGCATTAATCTTATGAACTACTAATATCGAGGGGCTGGGTGATAGTGCAGCGGGTTAAGCGCACACGGCATGCAAAGACCAGCATAAAGATCCCACTTTGAGTTCCCAGCTCCCCACCCGCAGGGGGGGTTGCCTCACAAGCAGTGAAGCAGGTCTGCAGGTGTCTGTCTTTCTTTCCACCTCTCTGTCTTTCACTCCTCTCCCAACTTCTCTCTTATCCAGTAACAACAAGGGCAACAAAATGGGGGAAAATGGAGTGGTGGATTTGTAGTGCAGGCACTGAGGTACTTCTGCAGGTAAAACCAAAAAAACCTAGTAATATCATTTAATGTTAGACTAGCATAAAACCTCCATGTAATTTTAAGATTATACTTCTAAATTTAGACAGGTACTCACTGCTGTCTTTATGATGCTCAAATCTTGCTTTAGCAGCCTGGGTGCTATTTTTAAATGGAATGTATACAACTTGGAAATCATTCAAAGGGGAATGAGACATGAGAAAACTTGAAGTCTTTCAAATTGAAAAATGGTCAAAGGAGCCTTTTTTTTTTTTTGACCAGGCAAAAAAGTCACTTCAGGGATACACAAGAAAAGTATTTCTCAATTTTTGAGGGTTTACTTGTGGAAGAGAGACTAGAATTAATCTGTGTCCCTGCCCCCCAGAAGTAGAATGTGCAGGAAACAAAGCATTTCTACTCAATATGGAAAACTATTTCTTTGCTACTCTGAAGCCAGACTGGCTACACTGCAAAGTGGTTCTCAATGTTCCCATCTTTAAGGGGTGCGCCGCTATGTTCCATCGCTGGGGAGCCAGAGACGACCCGAACTGCCCCTGCGGCTACAGACAGACTATGACCCACATAGTCAACGACTGCCACCTCTCCAGATTCAAAGGAGGTCTCGAAACCCTACATCAGGCTCCACCTGACGCTGCTGACTGGCTACGGAAGAAGGGCAAACGCTAGAAGAAGAAGGAGGGCAGTGCAGCCATATGCAGATCAAACATCGTTTATCTAGTTCTTGCTTTGGAGCAATCTTCATCTCTCCCTCTTCACTTCATCTTTCCCCCAGAAAAATCAAACTAGGCCAGGAGATTTTTCAGCCTATCGGAGTACTAAATGATATTCCAGAAACCTCAGTGATGGCAGGTTCAACCCCCAACAATCATTGATTCCAGTGCTGACAGTGATCTCATTCTCTCTCTCTCTCTCATTTATTCACTCTCTCCCTGCCTCCTTTCATTCTCTCATAATCAGTAAACAAATAAGCAAACCTTAAAAGAAGAAGGAAAAGAGGAAGAAGGAGAAGGAGAATGGGAAGCGGAAAAAGGGAAGAGAAAGAAGGGGAGGGAGAAAGAGAAGAAGAGGCTGCGCTCAGTTAAGCACACATAATCCTAAGCACAAGGACCCCCACAAGGATCTGGATTCAAGCCCCTGTTCCCCACCTGCAGGGGGATACTTTCACAAGTGGCTAAGCAGGTCTGCAGGTTGTCTTTCTCTTTCCCTTTCTCTCTCCCCTTCCTCTCTCAATTTCTCTCTGTCCTGTCCAGTAAAACAGAAAAGATGGTCACCAGGAGGTGTGTTCATAATGCCAGCACCCAGCCCCAACAACAACAAAAAAATGTAGACACCAATTAGTATCCAGTCTAGCCCCTTGGAGTCTATTTACCATCTTCAAAAAGGTGTGAGTTTTAACAAATGCAGATTTGGTCTTTTTATCATATCCAGATGCCCAATCCTTCGGTGTCCTTCCATTGCTCAGAAAAATAAAAGCCCAAATATATTGTATGCTGTAAGGTTCCCATATACTTGGAACCTAAAGTTCTTTTGCTTTGTTGTAAACACTAGTCTATGTAATGTACCACTTGGCGCTGATAAGAAACTTGTACGTTCATCATCTTAACCCTGGCACAGGTCGCTGTATAGGATTTATAGTGGGAGCCCACATGTATTTACTGAAAGGATAAATCAGTCAGATCCGGTGGTAGTGCAGCGGGTTAAGCGTAGGTGGTGCAAAGCATAAGGACTGATGTAAGGATCCTGGTTCGAGCCCCCAGCTCCCCACCTGTTGGGGGAGTCACTTCACAAGCGGTGAAGCAGGTCTGCAGGTGTCTTTCTCTCCCTCCCCCTCTCTGTCTTCCCCTTCTCTCTCCTTTTCTCTCTGTCCTATCCAACAACAATGACATAAATAACAACAATAATAACTACAACAATAAAAAACAAGGGCAACAGAGGGAATAAATAAATATATTTTTTAAAAGATCTGGATGAGTATGTGAGAGGCTAGCAAAAGACAAAGGAGAAAAAAAAGAAAAAGCCTATGTGTAGTTCAACTAGATAGTAAGGTCCCTAGTGATCTTCAGAGTGTGATTTCTGTGTATTTCATTCACACTTTCATAATGAGAGTTATTCTTTATTATCCAGGGCCTACAAAACTACCTATTGATGATATTTGCATTTCTCATCATCTTGGCTGGCATATTATGCACCGTTTTCTCTAAACTCTAACAACGACAAGACCAGCAGATGGCAGCAGTGGTTAAGAGAGCACTTCTAGACACTGGAGAAATTGAGCTGTGTTCATTTCTAGACAGAAACTGGATCTCAGTGCTTCTTCTGAGTGGGTAAATAGCTTTCCTTTTCACATCTGAGAATGAACAAAAAGTGAGTCTGGGGGGTCGGGCGGTGGCGCAGCGGGTTAAGCGCACGTGGCGCAAAGCGCAGGGACCGGCGTAAGGATCCCGGTTCGAGCCCCCGGCTCCCCATCTGCAGGGGAGTCGCTTCACGGGCGGTGAAGCAGGTCTGCAGGTGTCTATCTTTCTCTCCCCCTCTCTCTGTGTCTTCCCCTCCTCTCTCCATTTCTCTCTGTCCTATCCAACAACAAAGCAACGTCAACAATAGCAATAATAAACCGCAACGAGGCTGCAACAACTAGGGCAACAAAAAGGGGGAAAAATGGCCTCCAGGAGGGGTGGATTCATGGTGCAGGCACCGAGCCCAGCAATCACCCTGGAGAAAAAAAAAAAAAAAAGTGAGTCTGTCTAGTATAAAAGCAGGTATTCTTCTAATTAGCTGTTTATAAAGGCAGGACTTAGGTCTTCATGGGATAACTACAATGCCTATATTCTTGTAGCCTTACATCTTCCGCCTTCACTATGGATTTGATGTGGTATAATTTTTATAACAATGTTGAGTTCATATGCAAAGAGCTTACAGTCCCCATTTCAGTCATATTTGCCTCATTTATGAAAAGAAGAAGAAAAATATGGGAAAGAGGTAGACGAGCAGAGAGACTTATAGTGGCATTTAAATTACAAAGTTGCCTGAATTTTTTGCTAGCAAAAGTAAATGTCAGAGGTAGTAACTGAATGTTTAAAAGGCCATCTCATTATTTTTAGCCCAAACTTACTTTTATTTCAAGTTAATATTGCCTAAAACAACACCTGCCACCCATCATAGCTCAACATGCTTTTGATTATCTCCAGATAAAATTCATTATCAGGGAACAAAAGTTTCCAACAGCTGAGAGTATATGGGGACCAGGTGGTGGCACACCTGGTTGAGCGCACATATTACAGTGCTCAAGGACCCAGGTTCGAGTCCCCAGGCCCCACCTGCAGGGGAAAAGCTTTGCAAGTGGTGAAGCAGGGCTGTAGGTGTCTGTCTCTTTCCCTATCTCCCTCTTCCTCTTGACTTCTGTCTGTCTCTATCCAATAAATAAAGATAATAAAAAAGAGAGTATATGAATAATACAAGCATACTCTCAGTTGTTGGAAATTTTTATTCCCTGATAATGAATTTTATCTGGAGATAATGAAAAGCATTTTGTACATACATATTATATACATGTATATAATATATATACAAAATCACATTTTCATAAATACATAAATATATACTATTCCAAATATGAGGGAAACTACAGTTGCTGAACTTAAGTTCTGCTTGACCAGAGTGAACATTTAAAGAAAAAAATACTTCTCTGATTTTGTATGTATTTTTTCTGAAATACATCTTTCTAAAATGCCTCCTTTAACTAGAGGTTTTCTTCCTGTTTTAACTGCTGGTTTCTTCTGAGCAAAAGAAAATAATAGACAATATTAGTTTGAATTAAAAAAAAACCTGCTAGTACACAACTTACATTCTCTGTGTGAGAGCAATTAAAAATGATACTAGGCACCTTTTTGATTGTTGAATTGCTAATATAAATATTTGATTGTAACCTCATGTAAAACTCATTTAATTTTAAACTGAAATGCCATTCTGATAACTAGATATACTGATATGATAAAAATTTTAATTAAAATGTTTTCAGTGTTTATATTTGATAGCATATAATCTCAGTTGAGATCCATCATTTCATGCAAGGTGCATAATGTGAAAAAAGCAGTTGCAGAAGAAAAATTAAAAGAAAATATTATTCCTCCTATATAGTTTCCAGTAGCAGATATGCCTACAGTATGAGTAAAAGTAGTGTGGAAATAAATATGTCTCTTCAAAATCATTGCCAAACAACAACATAGAGGATAGTGAGCAATTGCCAAATCTACTTTCTTTGTTCAACTTGGATACACACACACACACACACACACACACACCTATCTCTCTTAAGGATTTGAACTTTTATTTTTCCTTGTTTAGTCAAATGGTCAAATTCTTGTGTTTATTTTAACTTTTTTATTTTATTTTTTTGTTCCCCTCACCTTACCTAAAATTATATCTTATTCTTATCAAAGAGATCCTGCCCGCTGAATACAGATATGGTAGTGCATTTAAGAAGGGAGCTATCTCTGTGTCTGTTCAACAGTTTCCTAATGAAAATTGGAGCGCTCTGCCTGCCACTGAAGACTGGTCTGCAGTTCCCACTAGTAAGACCACTAAATCAGTGGGAACAACTACTCAGTTTTCTTAAGCTATCTCTGACTTTGAAAATGACAATAAAGTTGATGGAAAATAAGCAGTTTCTGAGGGGAAAAGAATGAACGCGGAGGGGTGGGGCTGGGCAGTAGCGCAGCAGGTTAAGCACAGGTGGCACAAAATGCAAGGACCAGCATAAGGATCCAGGTTCGATCTGGCTCCCTACCTGCAGGGGAGTCGCTTCAGAAGCTATGAAGCAGATCTGCAGGTATCTATCTTTCTCTCCCCCTCTCTGTCTTCCCCTCCTCTCTTCATTTCTCTCTGTCCTATCCAACAACAACATCATCAGTAGCAACAGTGAAAATAAAGACAACAAGGGCAACAACAAGGGGAACAAACTGGGGGGAAAAAAAGGCCTCTAGGAACAGTGGATTTGTAGTGCAGGCACCGAGCCCCAGCAAAATGAACGGAATTATCAGCACAATAAGTACGGCACCCAGATTATGAGAATTTTCTTCTGTTAACAAAAATTCCTAATAGAGTTTAAAGAATTAATAGTACATAATTTCCCTTTGTTATGGGATCTTTTTATTCCTGTTGTACTTTATTGTTTGTACTTAATAGTGGCTAACTACTAGATATTTATATGTCAATACTGCTAGAGATTGAAAAAGGCAAATTGCAGAACCATAAACATGACTGATAACAGCTACATTTTTAAATCATGAAGTTATTTCTATAAATACAGGTAAGAATAAAACGTTTAAAAATAACATATGCCAGTTCATTAGCATTTGCTTCGACCAAAGATAAATGAGCCTTGTGAGCTTATTTGTAATTATCGATAATACATATAATTTCATAACATGAATTCAGATATGTGTTCTTTGAAATGTGTTAAGAATAAAAAATGTTCAGGAGCATAGTCGAACTGCTAAAGTAATTAACTCTGGGTAAGGAAAGTATGGATGAATGTCATATTACTTCTTCATTCTTCGTAGCACTGTAAATTGTTACAATAAGTAAGTAACGCGAAGGCACACAAAATAAAACAGAAAAGACAAAGTGCACTGAGCCTCAGTAAATATATACCTTTTGGTATGCATCACTATAACTTAGGCAAAGAACATTTCTAACAACCCCTAAAAGTTGCCTTGGGTGCCATTACCGTTGATTCCCATGCCCCAGATTATCGGCAACCTGTATTCGGCCAGTCTGGACTACTTTCGCCTATTCTAAATTGGCATAGAAGTGGAATCATATAGGGCCTGAGAAGTAGCTCCTTTGGATAGTGTGCTGCTTCACCATTGAGCCCTCAGAGCATTAAAGACAGATTCACAGCACTGAAGGGAACTTTAGTGCTGTGGTCTTTTTCACTTTTTAAAAAAAAATTTCTTTATTGGGGGATTAATGTTTCACATTCGAGAGTAAATACAATAGTTTGTACATGCATAACATTTCTCACTTTTCCACATAACAATACAACCCCCACCGCGACCTCCGTCATCCTTTTTGGACCTGTACCCTTCCCCGCCCCCACCCCAGAGTCTTCTACTTTGATGCAATACATCAATTCCAATTCAGGTTCTACTTGTGTTTTCTCTTCTGATCTTGTTTTTCAACTTCTGCCTGGGATTGAGATCATCCCATATTCATCCTGTTTCTGATATTTTTCATTTAACAGGATTTCTTCAAGCTCCAGCCAAGATAGCCTGAAAATGGTGAAGTCACTGTTTTTAATAGCTGAGTAGTATTCCACTGTGTATAGATACCACAACTTGCTCAGCCACTCATCTGTTGTTGGACACCTGGGTTGCTTCCAGGTTTTGGCTATTACAAATTGTGCTGCTAACAACATATGTGTACACAGATCTTTTTGGGTGGGTGTGTTGGGTTCCTTAGGATATATCCCCAGGAGAGGAATTGAAGGATCATAGGGTAGGTCCATTTCTAGCCTTCTGAGAATTCTCCAGACTGTTCTCCACAGAGGTTGGACCAATAAACATTCCCACCAGCAGAGCAGGAGGGTTCCTTTGACCCCACAACCTCTCCAGCATATTGCTGCTACCTTTTCTGATGTATGACATGCTCACAGGAATGAAATGGTATCTCATTGCTGTCTTTATTTGCATTTCTCTGACAATCAGACTTGAAGCATTTTTTCATGTGTTTCTCATCCTTTTGGATCTCCTCTGTCGTGAATTTTCTGTTCATGACCTCTCCCCATTTTTGTATGGGGTTATTTGTTCTCTTGTGGTTGAGTTTGGCAAGCTCTATATATTTAGGTTATTAGCCTCTTGTCTGATGTATGGCATTTAAACATCTCCCATTTTGTGAGGGGTCTCTTAGTTTGGGTAGTAGTTTCTTTAGCTGTGTAGAAGTATTTTAATTTGATGTAGTCCCATAGGATGATGCTTGACCTAGTCTTCTTTGTAATTGGATTTGTTTCATTGAAGATGTCTTTAAAATTTATGGGGAAAAGAATTCTGCCAATATTTTCCTCTAAGTATCTGATAGTTTCTGGTCTAACCTCCAAGTCCTTGATCCACTTGGAATTTACTTTTGTATTTGGTGAAATATAGTGGTTCAGTTTCATTCTTCTGCATATTTCAACACATTTTTTCTAACACCATTTGTTGAAGAGACTCATCTTTCCCCATTTAATAGTCTGGGCACCTTTGTCAAAGATGAGATGTCCATAGGTGTGGGGGCTTACTTCTGGGCTCTCAATTCTATTCCACTGATCAGAATGTCTATTCATGTTCCAGTACCAAACATTTTTTTTATTTTGTAGTCATTATTGTTGTTGATGTTGTTGGATAGGACAGAGAGAAATGGAGAGAGGAGGGGAAGACAGAGAGGGAGAGAGAAAGATAGACACCTGCAGACCTGCTTCACCATCTGTGAAGCGACTCCCCTGCAGTTGGGGAGCCGGGGGCTTTAACTGGGGGCTTTAACCCACTGGGCTACTGCCCAACTCCCACCAAGCAGTTTTGACCACAATGGCCCTATAATACATTTTGAGATCTGGCAGTGTGATGCCTCCAGTTCTTTCTTCTCAAGATTATTTTGGCAATTCTAGGTCTTTTCTGGTTCCAGATAAACATGTGTAGCATTTGTTCTATTCTCCTAAAAAATGTGGTTGGGATCCTGATGGGGATAGCATTAAATTTGTATATGGCTCTGGGTAGTATAATCATTCTGATGATGTTAATTCTTACAACCCATGAACATGGAATATCTTTCCACTTCTTTGTGTCTTTTTCTATTTCCTTGAGTAGTGATTCATAATTTTCAGTATACAAGTCTTTCACTTCTTGGTTAGGTTTATTCCTAGATATTTTATTGGTTTTGTTACTATAGTAAAAGAAATTGATTTCTTAATTTATCATCTTCTAACTTAGTGTTTGCATAGAGGAATTCCACTCACTGACTTTTGAATGTTAATTTTGCAACCTGACACCTTACTGTATTGCCTGATGATTTCCAAAAGCTTCTTGCTGGATTCTTTAAGTTTTTCTATGTATACTATCATGTCATCTGCAAATAGGGAAAGTTTGACTTCTTCTCTTCCAATCTGTATCCCTTAATTCCTTGCCTCTGCCTGATTGCTATGGCAAGAACTTCCAACACTATGTTGAATAATAATGGTGATAGTGGGCTGCCCTGTCTAGTACCTGATCTGAGGTGAAGTGCTTCCAGTTTTTCATCATTGAGCATTATGTTGGCTGTAGGTTTGCTATATATAGACTCCACTATCTTCAGGAATTTTCCATATATTCCCATTTTTTGTAGTGTTTTGATCATAAAGGGATGTTGTATTTTGTCAAAGGCTTTCTCTGCATCTATTGGTATGACCATGTGGTTTTTGGTCTTGCTTTTATTGATATGGTGGATCATGTTGATCAATTTACATATATTAAGCCAACCTTGCATGCCTGGGATAAACCCCACTTGGTCATGATGAACAATCTTTTTAATATACTGCTATATCTGGTTGGCTAGAATTTTGTTCAATATTTTAGCATCTATGTTCATCAGAGATATTGGTCTGTAGTTTTCTTTTTTGGTTGTGTCCCTGTCTGTTTTTAGTATCAAAGTGATGTTGGCTTCATAGAAGGTGGAAAGGAGTATCTTGTGTCTTCAGTCTTCTGGAATACTTTTAAAATTAGAGATATTAGTTCTTCTTTGAAGGTTTTGTACAATTAATTTGTAAAATCATCCGGTCCAGGACTTTTATTTCATTCTTTCTCTCTCTCCTTCCCTCTCACACTATCTAAAATAAGGTAGAAGAAAAAAAAAAAGAATCCTATAGTCTATAACCTTTCGAGTCTGATCATCATCTGATCGCTATGATAATCAGTCAATGCTTATCTAAAAAAATTATAATCAAGGGCTGGTTGGAGGTGTACCTGGTTAAGTGTGCCAGAACTCGGGTTCAAGCCCCTGGTCCCCACATATGGGGGGCTGGGGGAAGGAGCTTCACAACAGTGCTCAAACAGTGATGCAAGTGTCTTTCTCCCTATCTCCTCTCTCCTCTTGATTCCTGGCTGTCTTTATCCAATAAATAAAGATAATTTTTTAAAGATTTTATTTATTAATTAATGAGAAACATAGGTGGAGAGAGAACTAGGCATCACCCTGGTACATGTGCTGCCGGGGACTGAACTCAGGATCTCATGCTCAAGAGTCCGATGCTTTATCCACTGCGCCACCTCCCCAATCACAATAAAGATAATTAAAAAAAAATAAAACAATTACAATCTGTTCTCAATTATTTTCTCCCATGGGGAAAAACATTTATGTCTTCAAAAGAATTTTAAAAATTTTATTTTTTATATAGTCAGAGGTGCTAGGATGGGGGGGACCCACAGCACCAAAGCCTTCTTCCATGCACGTGACCAGGTTTGCACCTATGCTGTGATCACTGCAAAGCATGGTACTAGCCAAGTGAGCTGTCTTGCAGGTTCCTTTTATTTTTGTTCTCTGTGTGTGTGTGTGTGTGTGTGTGTGTGTGTGTGTGTGTGTGTGTGCGTGTGCGTGTGCGTGTGCGTGTGCGTATGCGTGTGCGTGTGTGTGTGTGTGTTTTACCTTGTCATCATGTCTTCATAAAAGCTATTTGCATGGTTCTGCAGTTGTCAGAGGACTACTTTTTTTTACTACTGTTTTATTTTTCAGATAGGAGGTAAAAGGCAAAGAGGGAGAAAGAAGAAAAAGAGAGATACCATAGCACTGCTTTCCCGCTCACAAATCTTTACATTTTTATGATGCTCCATGTGGTAGCCATAACCCAGATCCAAACTTTACTCATAACAAAACATTTATTCCCTGGAGCAAACCAGCCACACACCCCTACACACACACTTAACAATTAAAATTGTTATAATGAAGTATGATGTGTTATGTGCCAGAAATTTCCTGTTTTAAATTACTGGTATAGACCAGAAGAGTTTTAAGCTTTGTTTGAGTGTTTGAGTTCATCTCAATTCCATAATCTATCTTTTTTTTCATAATGTCTCCTTTAAGAAATTGTAAAATATAAAATTGTTTAATCTAGAAGATCTATACTTTATGAATGATCAGAAAAATATATATTTTGTATTTCCTACAACATAAAGGTCTCTAAATTCTGGAGCTGGACAGTATGAATTCACTTTTTTTTTTTTACTAGTGTGGCAAATTCTGTGCACTGAGTTTTTGTGTGTGTGTGTGTGTGTGTGTGTGTGTGTGTGTGTGTGTGTGTGACACACCTTGATAGTAAAAAAATTCAAAGAACTGAGTTACTAAAAAGAAAAAATGGAAGAAAGAAAGAATATCTTTTTCACTCCTAGAAGGAAAAGAGAAAATTTTTAGAATGGATATTGATCTGATCTGATAAAGACTTTCCAGGAGGTAAGGTGAAAATGCTTTAAAATTTCTATATTAATTTTTTTACAAAAAAAATAACAATAAAACCAAAAAGGCATCAAATCACCTTGTTTGTTTTTGGCTCAAAGGACTTAACTTTCACATTCTGAGTTGTCTCCAAGAGGCTTATAGCCAAAGCTGTTTTCAGATTCACAGAAAGATTATTTCTTTATCCAGTCATAAAATCTCCAACACAGTTCATGTTGACAAGATCCCATGAAAACAAACAAAAATTCTAACTTTCCAATGGAGGTTTTTCAACATTTTTTAATGACTTAAATCCTGGAAATGAGCTGTAAAGGAAGCTGAGAATAGTTTCTTGGGTGGAGACAGTAGGCTGTAACAAGTTATAGAAGTAACTTTTTTTTTGCCTCAGGGGTTATCTCTGGGGCTCAGTGCCTACACTAGGAATCCAATGCTCCTGTGGCCTTTGTTTGTTTGTTTAGGACAGAGAGAAACTGAGAGGGGAGGGGGGAAAAGAGAGGGAGTGAAAGATAGATACCTGCAGACCTGCTAGGTTGTGGGCTGGAACTGGGATCCTTGAGCAGGTCCTTGTTCTTTGTACTATGTGGAGTTAACCCTGTGTGTGCCACTGCCCTGTCCCCACCCCCGGCCCCTAGAAGAAACATTTTTTTCAAACATTCCATGTGGTTTTCTATAGAACCTATAGCCTCTCCTAAGGCACTGACAGCACTTTTTCTTTTATGATTTTTTTTCTTTATTGGAGGATTAATGGTTTACAGTCTAAAGCAAATTACAATAGTTTGTACATGTATAACATTTCCACATAACAATACAACCTCCACTAGGTTGTCCTCTGCCATCACGTTCCAGGAACTGAACCCTTACCCCTATTCCAGAGTCTTTTACTTTGGTGCAATACAACAACTCCAGTCCAAGTTCTGCTTAATGTTTTCCCTTCTGATCTTGTTTTTCGACTTCCGTCTATGAGTGAGATCATCCCATCTGATTTATCTCACTTAACATGATTCCTTCAAGCTCTATCCAAGATGGGGTTAAAGAAGGTGAATTCACCATTTTTAATAGCAGAGTAGTATTCTACTGTGTATATATACCACAACTTATTCAGCCACTCATCTGTTGTTGGACACCAAGGTTGCTTTGGCTATTACAAATTGTACTGCTATGAATATAAGTACACATCTTTCTGAAGGGGTGTGTTTGATTCCTTAGGATATATCCCCAGGAGAGAAATTGCTAGGTCATAATCTTCTGAGAGTTCTCCAAACTGTTACCCACAGGGTTGGACCAATTTTCATTCCCACCAGCAATGCAGGAGGGTTGCTTACCCCACAACCTCTCCAGCATTTATCCTTTCTGATGTATGACATTCTCACAGAAGTAAAGTGTTAACTTACTCTTATTCCTTACCTCCTTTACTTTCATCTCTAAATCCAATGTTACATCTATTAGTCTGCTTTATTTTTCCCAATACTCACTGATTCACTATTAATTTTTTTATTCGGTCATCATTTTAGATAATGTCTATATTTCCATATTCAGTTTTACTAGTCCTCCTTCAGTTTCCATCGACTGTTAATTCATTCAGTACATTTTCATCATATATCATTGTTTACATTTCAACTGACTTTCTTTAGTAGGGTGGTGGTGCTTTACTTTCTCAAGTATATGGAGCGTATTTACAACTTCTATTTTTAACGTTGATATCTATTTAATCATTCATGACATGGGTACATTACTGTACTTTTTATTTGGCTGTAAGGCACTGTGGATTTTTAAAATTATTGCCAGGTCTTCACTGCTCAGGGATAACTTTTTCAGGGAGAGATAAAGAGACCAAGGAAAAGAGTTAAAGAGACCACACCATCAAACTTCCCTCCAGTGTGGTAAGGGCTGGGCTTGAACCTGGGTTGTGCACATGATAAAACAGCACTCTACCCAAGTGAGCTATTTTACCAGTCCATACTGTGAATTTTATGTTGAATTCTATGTATTTTTTTTGTGTGTGTGTACATTTAACAGAGTCCTAGAATCTCTAGCTTCACTTTAAGCTCCATACATTTACTCTGAAACAGCCTGATTCCCAGAACCCTTCCTTTTACTATTTGTTAAACCAAGTCACACAGCACTCTGGTGGTGAGTGCAGTGCGGCACTAACACCTGTAACTTTATAATCTTGTGAGCTACTACTATGTAAGTCACCAAAAGTTGGATATATGCAATATTTTGTCTAGGGTAAATTCATCCCACAACAAATTACCCTTCTGAGTACTTTGGTATTCAAATACCTTTTATATTAGGAGGGTTGTTGGTTTTAGTGTTTGGGTTTCTTTTTTTTTTTATTTTGTTTTTGTCCTTTTTCGTTTGTTACTTTGGCTGCAGTGAATGTGAAATCTTCCAAAATCTAGAACATTCAGGGGATATTTTCCAGCCACTCCTTTCCTTTCCCATGGGTCTTTGCCCAAGCTTTAGTACTTTTCTCCCACACAGGAGTTATCCTTAGACAGCTGAAAGTTGAGAAACCCTTTGCATATGTCTGGAAATCTGGGCCTTAGGATCAATCTTTCCTTTCTTCCCTGCCTTTCTTTCTCTGTCTCTCTTCCTTCCTTTCTTCTCCTACTCTAATACCGTACTCCATATATTCTATCTGCTTTGACTTTCTCACATTTTCAACTTTCTACTTAACTCAGGAAAACCAGGGGACTTTATTTCCATTTCTCCTAACTTCCTTTTCTGTACTGCTACCTGTAAACTCTCCAGATTAGAAAACACACAGATAAACAAACAAACAAAAAAGGAAACTTTTAGAACTCAGTTCATGTCACCTGATGACAGGGCTCATTTGTCATGGGCTGTTACCAGCATTTCTAGAGCTAGAGAATCAATGTTCTATATTCCAGTTGGGTTTCAGCTGCTCCAAAGACAACTAAGGATGGCAGAGAGAAAGCTAAAGCCCTCTTTACTCAGTTTTTATTCTATTCATCCTTTCAACAGATTGATGAGGCCCACCCACATTGAGAAGGGCACTGTGGTTTGTTCAGTCTGTGGATGGATTCAAATATTAATTTTAGCCAGAAAACAACTCTACAGACACTCTCAGAAAAGCATTTAAGCAAGTATCCTTATATTCCATATGGTGTAAATCGTATCACATATTTCCCTAGTTTGTGGCTTGCCTTCCTGTACGTAATATTTTCAAGGTTTAAGTATTGTGTGCGTATCAATAATTTGTTCCTTTTTATTAACTAGTGGCTTTCCATTGCACATTACAGATATAACACTTTGTCCATTTTTTTTAACATGGGTATGAGGTTATTTCCAGTTTTTAGCTACTAATAACATTCCCATAGAAGACAAGTTTGTGTCTATGTGCCTTCATTCTTTTTAGGTGTGTATGCTGAGAAGTTGAAGTTTAGGGTCAAGGTAAGTGAACATTAAGAAAAAAGTGTCCCCTGGTACTCAGCTAGGACTCAGTGTTCTGTTGAATGTAAACTATTTCACAGTACACCCACATTAAACAAGGTCACTGTGCTCAGGATGAAACAAGACAAAATTTGCAATCACATATAAACACAGACAAAACATACTGTACAATTTGCAAATACCACTTCTGACTAAGTGCATGACTGTTGTTACATTGCCAGTCACAGTTTTGATAAGTCTCCCTAGTTTCCCTTTTCCCAAGATGAAATGTATAGACACCCCATCAGAGAACTACCCACAATTTCTGAGAGCATCTAATTCAGAGAGAAGCTCAACTTCTTTAAACTTTCCCGGAAGAATTCAATGAAAAATTCAGTCCCCAGATGTTTTTTTCTACCACTCTCTCAGCATGTGTATGGAAAGGGGACATATGAAAATCCACCACAGGAAGAAATCAGCAAAATTGACCTACTGAGAACTCCCTGGATAAATAAGGACTTGGGCCCTTCAGATATTCATGTTTATGAGTATATATTTGTGCAGACATACTAGTTTAACTTGTGAGCTTTCTTAAACACAGAGGGATACAGAAAAAAGATACATTATATATTTATAGATATGCTGACATATAAATATATGGCTAGAGCAACTTTAGAGACAGCAGATAAAAAGCAGTAGACACCTAGACCTTGTTTTAATCTTGTTTTAAACCAAACAGGCTAGCTCAACAAGAGATTACATATGCTGAAATATGTTTGATACACTAAATTAGAAGAAAACATACAGAAATCAATCCTCTTCACTAAAGCAAAAACAATAAAATATTTGGGAATAAAGTTAGCAAAGGAAGTGAAGGACTTATACACTGAAAACTGTGTATTACTGTTCAAGGAAATAGAGAGAAAAAGAAATGGAAAGCATCCCTTGCTCATGGATTGAAAGAATTAACATTGTCAAAATGACCACCCTACCAGAACTATATACAAGTTTAATGCCATACCCATCAAGGTATCAACAAACTTCTTGTTTAAAAAAAAATATCTTTATTTGTTGGATAGAGACAGTCAGAAATCAAGAGGGCAAGGAGTGATAGACACCTACTTCACCACTGGCGAAGCTTTCCCCCTGCAGGTGGGGACTGGGGGATTGAACCCAGGGGGATGCTCAACCAGATGCACCACCACCCAGCCCCCCGACAAACTTCTTTAAAGGAATAGAACAAGCGCAGTGGGTTAAGCACACATGGCATGAAGCACAAGGACTGGCCTAAGGATCCCGGTTCGAGTCCCTGGCTCTCCACCTGCAAGGGGTCACTTCACAGGCGGTGAAGCAGGTCTGCAGATGTCTATTTTCTTCTCCCCCTCTCTGTCTTACCCTCCTCTCTCCATTTCTCTCTATGCTATCCAACAACAGTAATAACAATACTATTAACAACAATAATAGCAACGATAAACAACAAGGGCAACAAAAGGGTAAAAAATAGCCACCAGGAGCAATGGATTCATGGTGTAGACACCAAGCCCCAGCGATAATCCTGGAGGCAAAAAAAAAAAAAAGAAAAAAAGTTACAAAAATTTATCTGGAACCAAAAAAATCACCAGGATTGCCAAAGCAATCAGAACTAATCAAAGTAATCAAAACTGCCTGGTACTGGAACCAAAATAAACACATAGACCAGTGTAATAAAATTGAAGATCCAGAAATAGGCCCTCCACATCTATGGCCAACCTTTTAACAAAGGGTCCCAAACCATTACATGACAAAAGGAGAGTCTCCTGAATAAATGTTGGGAAAAATTGGATTGAAACATGCAAGTGAATGGAACTGAACCATCAGGTATCACCATGCACAAAACTCAACTATAAGTGGATCAGTGGCATGGACATTAGGCCAGAAACTATCAAATACACAGAAGAAACACAAGGCACTTCACGATCTATGCTTCAAAAAAGCCCTCCAGGATTCAAATCCAGTATCAAAGAAACAAAAGCAAAAATATACCAATGGGACTGTATCAAACTGAAAGCTTCTGCACAGCTTCTGCACAGGATATCACCACCCAACAGAAAGACACCCTACAGCATGGGAGAAGATCTTTATACAACACACCTCAAAGGGCTAGTAACCAAGATATAGAAAGAGCTCAGTAAGCTTAGTACACACAAAAGAAATCTTATTAAAAGGGGTGAAGACATGGAAAGAAATTTCACCAAGGAAGAGATCCGGAGGGCCAGCAGATACACGAGAAGGTGCTCGAAATCATCTGAGAAATGCAAATAAAGACATCAAGGAAATACCACCTTGCACCTGTGAGAATGCCATACATCAGAAAGGACAGAAACAACGAATGCTAGAGAGGATGTGCAGAAAAAGGGACACTTTTGCATTGCTGTGGAAAACAGTCTGGAGATTTCTCAGAATCCTAGAAGTGGACCTGCCCTATGACACAGCAATTTCTGTCCTGGGGGTTTACCCAAAGGAAACAAAAACACCTAGCAGAAGAGACCTATGTACACCTCTGATCCAGTGTCAAGTGAATTGCTTAAAATACCGGTTTATATAGAGGACGGAATGTTACTCAGCTGCTAAAAACAATGAAGGTCTCTCCTTTGTATCATCTTGGATGGAGCTTGGAGAAACCATGTTAAGCAAGATAAGTCAAAAAGAGAAGGATAAATACTGAATGAGATAAGTAGGACTTAATATATGGGGCCAGAAAAGAATGCAAAGTTAAGCATAGACTAAACAAGATGTATTGCATCAAAGCAAACAACTCTGGGGAAGGAAGGGGAGGGAAGAGTGGAGAGAACCTGGGAGGTCTTGGTGCATGATGAAAATGCACACGTGTGTCAACGAATATACTGTAAATCATTAACCCCCTCAATAAAAGAAGATTGTAAAATATCTTATGCAATTCCTTGAATTACAGCTAAAAAACAAAAGAAGATATATGCTTGATAATAGTATTTTGGTTTTCATAGTCTTGCAGCATTTCAAACTGAATGACTCATGAATTAATGTCTGAGATTTATCATAAAATGATTCAGGGGTGAGATGAAGTAGATGAGATTTCTGATGAAAAAAGTAGGACTCTTACTGATAATCAGCATAGCAGAGAGGAAAACCATCCATTAAAGAGGAAAAAACTCAAGAAAGGTGAGGGAGAAAACTGGAGTGTGAGGACCAGTAGCAGAATTATCCTGGAGCCCAAGGTAGAAACACCTGCCTAACCCTAACCCTAACCCCTAACCCCTAACCCCTAACCCCTAACCCCTAACCCTAACCCCGTAGGTGAAGGAATCCCCCATCATTGACCTGAGAAGCAACAATAAACCAAAAAGGTGAAGTCACTTGGCAGAAGTCATCATGGTAACATTTGAAATAATACCTGTAACTGTTTGGGGGCTCTATGTTGAATTCCACCCACCATATTATTAGAACCTGAGGGCAGATCCCTGATGAGAACACTATACACTCCTGAAAAATGGTTGAGCTAGCTAAGATCTGAGACAACGTCCACTCCTGTTAAACAAAAGAACCTACCTACTCCCCTCCCACACCTACGTACTAGAAAATAGTATCCAGCAAGCACCCTGTGCACATCCCAAGATCTAACCAGCTCGCAGGTGGGTTCTGCTGCATGCTGTGCACTCGTAGGAGCCTGTGTCCTGCCATACTACACTCCTGCCTCTGTCCCCAGACTCAAAACAGAGGTCACCCCACCTCCAGCACGGGGTTATCGGGAGTGTACAGCAAGGAGTCCTCTGCCAGGGCTCTGCAGGTTGGTCAGGCCTTGTTTGCCAGCAGAGACTAATGCTTCTGGAAAAAACTCCAAGGGGCTAACTACAAATAAGCTGGAGTTTCACAAAGGGCTCGGGCTTCTAGGTAATTTGTCAGGAACAAAACTAGCAATTACTTTTGGTACCTGCTGCCCAGCTCTTGCCTGAACTTCTGGGGTGGGGGGTTGTGGGGGGGACTCTGCCTGCAGGAAATGCTGAGGTTGGAGTCAGGTTGTAAGTGGATCAATTGTAGTCTAAGGTTTCTGTGAAAGCACAGAGGATGCTACAACAGCAATGGAAATTGTAGCAAAAATAAATAGGACTACATCAAACTAAAAAGCCTCACTGAGAAAAATCATTATACAGGAGAAAAAATCTACGTAGGAAAATATATTTGTATATCAACCATCTGACAAACGGAACAAACCCATAAGACTCAAAAACAAAAGTTGAATAAATTATCAAGAAATGGGCAGAACTGAGTAGATATTCTCCAAAGAAGATGCAGAGGTGGGCGGAGGGGGGAGGTTGTGGCACTTCTGGTTGTGTCCACATCATAGTGCACAAGGACTGGGGTTCAAGTCCCTGGTCCCCACCTGCAAGGGTCATGAAGTAAGGATGAAAGTCTCTCTCCCTGTCTGTCTGTCTGTCTGTCTATCTCTCTATCTCTATCTCCCTCTCCCCTCTCAATTTCTATTTATCAAATAGTAAATAAATAAAAATATTTTTTTAAGAAAGAAAATATGGGGGCTGGGTACTAACGCAGCAGGTTAAGCACACATGGTGCAAAGTGCAAGGAAGGGCATAAGGATCCGGGTTCCAGCCCCCAGCTCCTCACTTGCAAGGGGGTCACTTCGAAAGCAGTGAAGCAGGTCTGCAAGTGTCTTATCTTTCTCTCCTCCTCTTTGTCATTTCCTCCTCTCTTGATTTCTCTCTGTCCTATCCAACAACAACAACATCTATAACAACAATAACAATAACAACCACAACAGGGGCAACAAAATGAGAAAAACAGCCTCCAGGAGCAGTGGATTTGTAGTGCTGGCCCCGAGCTCCAGTGATAACCCTGGAGAAAAAAAAAAAAGAGGAAGAAAAGGAAAGGAAAGGAAATGCACAGATGGGTAACAGACACATGAAAAAGTATTATAAACAAGGAAATCAAACTACAATGAGATGTCACCTCACAACAGCGATAATGGCATATATTTAAGGGGGGGGCAGGACTAGGGAGACAGTACTACTAGTGGTTACAAAAAAGACTTTCATGGCTGAGGCTCCGAGCTCCCAGGTTAAATCCTCAACACTGTCCTAAGTCATAACAGAGCAGTGTATTGGTCTCAGCTTCTTTCCTTCTCTCTTTCTCTTATTAAAAAATAAAAAAAAATTCACCACCTGCAAGGGAAAGAAAGCTTCACAAGTGCTGAAGCAGGGCTGCAGGTCTCTCTCTGTCTCTCTCCCTCTCTACCTCCCCCTCTCTTCTCTATTTCTCTCTGTCTCTATCCAATAATAAATATCTTTGAAAAAAAAGAAGAGAAAGGTTTAAAAAATAAAATAAAAAATATATTAAAAAAAACAAACAGTAGGTGCTCATACAGGTATGGATAAAAAGAACACTTATATACTCTTGGTGGGACTGAAAACTGCCCAAACCATATGACAAACAGTATGAGGGATTCTTGAAATGTTAAAGTGATCTTCCGTGTGACCTAAAAATACTAAACTGATTTACTACAACCAAGAAACAATTCAAATGTCCAAGGATGGATATAGTCAATGAAGAAGATACGGTATATACACACAATGGAATACTACTCAGCTAAAAGAAAAGATGAAATCTTACCATTTGCAGCAACATGGAAAGAGCTAGAGGAGTTTCCTCAGCTTAGTGGACTAAGCTGAAGGAGACAAATGCCAGGTGACTCCACACAATAGAAAGCAAGAGAATAAAGTGAAAGCGTAACACAACCTTGGTTTCTGACTGCAGAAGTGGATTACCAGTAGGGTAAGGATAGGAGATCGAGTGGTAGAGAGGATGGCAGACTGTGGTAAAGGGATGTTGGTATTTTGATGGTGGGCACGATGTGGGTACTGTTTGATGAAGGGTACTCCAGAAACTTAGACATTGTTATAAACCATTGTTACTTCAATAAAAACAATGCATGGTAGACTGAAAAAAGATCTTATCACTTCTTATTTGGTTGACTTTTGGTACTCATTGTTAACAATTTTTAATTGTAATTTTCTCTGCCACAAACTGAAGTTCTGTGTCATTATCCTCTTACCTATTAAAGTGCTAACTTTTCCGTCCTATATTTTATTCATTCTAGATTTTAAATTTGCTCTGGTTTAGTTTACCGCCTGCAAAACGGCTCAAAAGCAAATCTTAACTGCTGAGCTTGGATTTCATTTCTTTTTCATTTCATTTCAGTTGCCCTCTCATACAAAACGTGAACAATATTAATAACTTTCTTTACCTTCCCCTTCAACCCTTATTATGTCTTCTCAAAGATAATGTTTAATTAATTACAATCATATTAATCATGATGCACATTTCTAGTCTATCTCTCTGGTTTCCCATCAATAGCCTAGGTAGCCAGTACAATATTTTTACAAACTAGGTACACAAAAGATATTTATTGTATGAATTAAAAGTAAGTTCAAAAGACCTTATTGTTGCTACAATAGTAATTGCATACCATGTACTTAGGAATTACATTGAAAGAAGCAGTTTGAAGAGACTGGCATACTTTAAGGATGACTCTTTAGTCACTATCAGGCCACCCCATCAGCTGGGGCCCTAATAGGGAGTCCTGAGATTCCCAAACAGACATGATGGACCAAGACCTCAAATAAATCCCTCTCTCCATTGTTACTGGTCATAAATATCAAAAACAACACAACAGACCCCTTTGTGGACCCCCATAGGATCTTGCCCTCAACTTGGATCAACAATTGTAGAGAATGTTCCATCCTCTGAAGGGAGGCTGGACAACATACTCTACGCTACACCTGAGGAAGATGGGTCCTGATATTGGGGCAGGTTGGAACATTCCTAATTATGACCACAGAATGTGAGCTCAGATCTACAGGGATGCAGAGGTCACGTAGGCTCCTAAGCTGAATATGGGCTCCAGATCACAGCAAATCGATGGGGTTTACAGTCAACAATATTTATACACCTTTCCCATATTTGAGATCTTTTCCTTGATCCAGCTTTCTGGTCCTTCTGCCAGCCATGACACCACCTCCCCAGACAATAATTAGGATCCATCTGCATATCAGATTTCAAGCTCAGACAAAAAAAAAAAAAAAAGAAGTATAACCACAGGCCCATTGGAATATAACTAAAATATGCCTACTAGCTATCTACAAAACGGAGGGCCCCTTAACTCTTCATCTGTACTATTCCAGCCTTTAGGTCCATGATTGGTCAACAACTTGTTTGGCTTTGTATGGTAACTCTCTTTTCAACCACCAGGTTCCAGATACTAGCATGATGCTGATCAGCCTTCCCTGGACAGAAAACCCCACCAGTATGTCCTGGAGCTCTGCTTCCCCAGACCCCTTCCCCACTAGGGATTGATAAAGACAGGCTGGGAGTATGGGTCCATCTGTCAACGCCCATGTTCATCAGGGAAGCAATTACAGAAGTCAGACCTTCAACCTTCTGCATCCCACAATAACCTTGGGTCCATACTCCCAGAGGGTTAAAGAACAGGAAAGTTATCAGGGGAGGGGATGGGATACGGAGTTCTGGTGGTGGGAATTGTGCGAAGCTATATCCCTCTTATCCTATGGTTTAGTCAATGTTTCCTTTTTATAAATAAAAAATTTAAAAAAGAAGCAGTTTGAGAAAAACTAAAGCATGTAAATTTAAGGCAATTCACAATCTCAGGGTTGTTTTAATAATTGCTGATACATAATTTTTCTTTATTTAATATTTGATAGAAACTGAGAGGGGAGGGAGAAATACGGAGGGAGAGAAAGAGACACCTGTAGCCCTGCTTCACCACTCATGAAGCTTTCCCCTATTACTTCCCCCTATTATACTTCATCTTTTTATACACTCATCAGTCTTTGGGTACTTGGGTTGCTTTCATAACTTGCCTTCTATAAAGCATGTTGCAATGACAAAAACTTTTTATTTTTATTAAATATTTTCTTTATGTAATTATATTTATTTATTTATTAAATAACAGGTGGGGACCAGGGCTTTGAGTCTTTGTGCAATGTAATGAGTGCGCTTAACCAGGTGCACCACCACTTGGCCCCTGCTCACATATCATCTAGACAGCAAATTTAACGGGGAACTATTCTGAATCCTCAATCATTAGAGAACAAAAAAAACCTCTGAAATAGCTTTAAAGGATTTTTATGAGCAGAATTCAAAGTATTTAAATAAAATTATTTGTATTTTTCTTTTAGGTTCACAGAATTGTCAGTAAAAAGGAATTATACTGGCTCCTATATAAAATGACCAGTATAAGAACTGAAGCGGAGACAAGTATATCTGAATGCAAGCTTTACATTTTTCTAGGTAGAAAAAAATATTATTCTAAACAACTGTGAAATAAAAAAATCTTACAGTTTTTAAAGTTGTAACACATCACGCTTTCTTCCTTAAAAATGAATACCACACTTGAAAATATGTATCTCATGATTGCAGAGGACCTAGTGGGGGTTGTATTGTTATGGGAAAAACTGGGACAACTTAATGCATGTACAAGCTATTGTATCTGCTGTCGAATGTAAAACATTAATCCCCCAATAAAGAAATAAAAAATAAATAAATAAAAATATTTTTAAATGAAAAAAAATGAATACTATAGAAAAAGGGACATAGGAACCAGCTGGTGGTGCACGTGGTAGAACACACGTTACAATGGCTGTTCAAACTCCCTATCCTACCTGAAGAGGGAAAGCTTCTCTCTCTCTCTCTGTATTATCCATTATTATTATCATTATTTTCCCTTTCCTCTCAGTTTTTCTATTCTAAATAAAAAAATTTCTGTCACTATTCTAAATTTTAAAAAAACATCATTTTTTTACTTTGGATTTTTTTTTTGTGCTTTGTTTCTTAATATTCCACATGTAAGCAGGATTATCTGATATTTGTCTTTCTTCTGGCTTGTTTTATTTAGTATGCACACACCTAGCTCCATCTGTATTATTGCAAAGGGCCATTTTTTATGTATTTTTATTGCATTGTACACATATACTTCATCTTTTTATACACTCATCAATCTTTGGGTACTTGGGTTGTTTCCATAATTTGCCTACTATAAAGCATGTTGCAATGACAAAAACTATTATTATTTTATTAAATATTTTATTTTTTAAATTATATATTTATTTATTCATTGGAGACAGCCAGAAATTGAGAGGGAAGGGGGTGACAGAGAAAGGAGAGAGACAGAGAGACACCTGCAGCACTGCTTCACCACTCGCAAAGCTTACCCCTGCAGGGGGGAACTGGGGATTCAAACCTGGGTCCTTGCAGATTCATTGCAAGATGTGCGCTCAACCAGGTACGCCATCACCCAGCCCCCCAAAACTATTTTTAAATGGAGATAGCATAGCTATTTTCGCAACCAACATTCATGCACGAAGCTCAGAAGTCCCAGGTTCAGTCTCTGGCACCACCGTAAAGCAGAGCTGAGTCTGATTACAAGAATATTTTTAATAGAAGTAATACTATATTTCTAACGCACACTGTAACCTCAAAAAAAAAAAAAAAGCCATTGATTCTGGGATAAGATTCTAAAGGTTGGTACCAGGATCAGCAGACACACGAGGCTCTGAATTTGATTCCTGACATCACATAAAATAGCAAAACTGCAGACTGGGAGGTGGTGTGGTGTCTACAGTGTTGGTCTCTCAAGCATGAGGTCCTGAGTTCAATCACTGGCATCACATTTGTCTCAGTGATGCTTTTGTTCTCACTCTCTTTCTCTCCTTCATGTTAATATTTTTTCATTATTATTATTATTATTATTTGCCTCCAGGGTTATTGCTGGGGCTCAGTGCCTGCAACATGAATCCACTGCTCCTGGAGGCCATTTCCCCCCTTTTGTTGCCCTTGTTGTAGCCTTGTGGTTATTATTGTTATTGTTGATGTTGTTCATTGTTGGATAGGACAGAGAGAAATGGAGAGAGGAGGGGAAGACAGAGAGGGGGAGAGAAAGCTAGACACCTGCAGACCTGTTTCACTGCCGGTGAAGTGACTCCCCTGCAGGTGGGGATCCGGGGGCTGGAACCGGGATCCTTGCACAGGTCCTTGCGCTTTGCGCCACGTGCACTTAACTCCCTGCGCTACCGCCCGACCCCCTTTTTCTTTATTATTAGACTGGAGTGGTTAATGGTTTACACTACGGTTGTTGGCACCTGGGTACACTTTCTCATCTTCTCATGATAGGTGTCTACAGAAAACTCCCCTCCCCCAGCTTAGGTCCTTGTCTACCACCAGGCACCAGGCCCCCAACCCCTTACCCTCCCATCTTCCCAGTCCAGCCCACCCTGCTGCTCCTTTCCTGCACCACTTGCTCAGAATCCTTTGCTTTGATGGAATACACTAAGCCCAGTCCAAGGTTCACTTTGTTTTCCCTTTCTGTCCTCATTCCTTAACATCCACTTAGGAGTATTAAAAAATAATAATAATAATAATAATAATAAAATAAAATGGTAAAGTAATTATTTTTTCTTAAAAATAATCAAATATTCTAAACCCTGATGTCCTAAAATAGTAATGCAGATGTCTGTGCTCCAAAATTTTTATTTTTGTGTGTATGCTAAACTATGAATGCTAAACTAAGGCATTAAATTCTCTTAAAATTGATTAGTCAAAAGAAAGTCAGGATAATATTATTCCATATTATTTCTGCATAAACTATAACATAGATTAGCACCCCAGCCTCAGGTATAAAATTAATATCATCCAAATGCAATTACTACATATAGTCCTTTTCAAAGAATAGTCATCCATGTTAATAATTGGTGAAATGTTGTAGAAAGGTGTTAGTTAAAATGGAATGTTTACACGAAATGAATCATCTGGTTGCCTTACCTTTAGAATTAATGTGCATTAAGTAATCACTCAATTCATCTGTATAAATAACATGTTCAGTTTGTCCACCAGAGGCCAGCATGGACTTACTTGTAATAGTCTACTGAAAAATGTGAAATTTTAAATTAGATTTGGTCTCTTTTTTCCCTCTCTTCATCTCTCCTCCAAAATTACTATACTTTACCATTCGCAGTTTTCTGATATCTAAATTAAGAAATAATAATATTACCCAGCTTGTATCTAACGTGTGTCAGTACAGTCTTAATATGACATCTATTCTTCACTCACTGGGTTTTTTATTACTTTCTAAAATTTATTATTTAAAGATTTTTATCGCTTGATTTTCTGGAAGTGGAATGCTTTACGAAAACTACATCTAATATTAGAGTTATTTACACAGTAGAGTGTGTTGTCTTAGAATATCCAGAACAGAGAAGAATTCTCACAGACAGTGCTCCAAACACTGGTGAATGTTGCTAAATAAATACCAGGAAGAAGCCACACTACTCTCTGACCCAATGACAGGGACATCATTACTAAATCATTAGGTTGAATAGCCTCATGATTCTCTACGATGCTCTAGTAATTCAAGTTCATTAGACATTTTAGGTCACAGAGACCTGGGACTACTTGCCCTGTTACTTTTGAAGACCTTTTTGTAACCAAGAAGCTGGATTGTTTCCCAATAGGCTATTAAGTCTCTATCATTTTCTGTAATTAGATGGATTCTGAACACAGTTTCACTATCACTGGTCGACTGGTTTGAGGAAGGTGTGTCTTCAGTTCCTGTCCCTCTGGGGAAAAGAATGATGTCTTAGTAAGGTTAATGTCTGGCATAAAGTGAGGTAGCAAATGAGTCTGGTGTTTATCTCAGATCTTAAATGCCAAGTGGAAAATTACTATGAACCAAATTCCATGGAAATGGGAAGAGTTGGACAAGTCTTAAATTCTCAAGTTACAAACACTTCTCTCCACTTCCACACAAAACTCATTTTGAAACCTGTCTTTCCAGTTATCTTAACTGTGACGATTCCTATTGAGGTTCCCGAGTTTGATCATACGTATGTGCTGTCTTAGCAGTGAAACTTCTTCATTTTAATATGACAAAAAAACATTTCTTAAATATCCACTGAGAAAATATATCAACTAAATCTCTTGAAATTTTTTTCTAGGACGTTTTAGGATTCAAAACTATAACTTGGGGCAGGTGCAATAGCACATTTGGATCATGCGCTACTTTACCATGTGCCTAATCCAGGTTCGAATCTAACTCACACAGCACTGAAGGGGCCTCCAGTGATATGGTCTCTGTCACATACTCTGCTTCTCTACCAGTAAAATTAATTTTATACAATTTTAATTTATAGTATACTTTTTATATCTAAAGGGTTATCCCTTTTGTTTCTTCTGTTTATTTTATTTATTTATTTTTGCCTCCTGGGCTATCGCTGGTGCTTGGTGCCTGTACTATGAGACCATTGCTCCTGGAGGCCATTTTTCCCAATTTTGTTGCCCTTCCTGTTGCACAGATTGTTGTAGTTGTTATCATATCTGTTGTTGTTGTTGTTGGATAGGACAGAAAAATCGAGATAGGAGGCGAAGACAGAGAGGAAGAAAGAAAGACAGACACCTGCAGACCTGCTTCACTGCCTGTGAACCAACCCCCCTGCAGGTGGGGAGCTGGGGCTTGAATTGGAATCCTTCTGATGGTCCTCGCGCTTCGCACCACGTGTGCTTTACCTGCAGCACTATCAACCACCCCCCCCAATACTTTTTGTATTTTTATTTATTTATTGGAGAGAGACAGAGAGAAACTGGAATAGGAAAAGAAGATAGAGAGGGAAAGAAAAAGAGAGAGACGTGCAGCATTTCTTCAGTGCTCCTGAAGTTTCCCCTATCACTTTAAAAAAATGTTCTGGGGCCTGGGCTGTAGCACGACAACTTATGCACACATGGCGCAAAGCACAAGGACCAGCATAAGGATTCTGGTTCAAGCCTCCGACTTCCCACCTGCAGGGGGGTCGCTTCACAGGGGGTGAAGCAGGTCTGCAAGTGTCTTTTTCTCTTCTCTCTGTCTTCCTCTCCTCTCTCCATTTCTCTCTGTCCTATCCAACAACAATGACAGCAATAACAATAATAACAACAACAACGATAAAACAACAAGGGCAACAAAAGGGAAAAAATAGCTTCCAAGAGCAGTGGATTCGTAGTGCAGGCACCGAGCCCCAGCAATAACCCTGGAGGAAAAAAGAGAAAAAAAAAGTTCTGCTTGCTTTGGTGTTCAGAAGTATTTTAAATGTATGCCAATGCCTATATGTAATTGAATCAATTTCTCTACCATGTAATCATTTTCTGTGCTGGAACTATAGAATTACAATCGCTATGTCTTAATAAAAGACTCAAAATTACGTAGCTTTTTTAGGATTCCATTTCATGCTAATTTGGAAGATCCATACATGTTACTTTACAAGTGAATTTAGAATAAGTCTATCAAGTTCCAAGAAAGTCAGTTCAATAACAACAAAGCATCTGTTGGCATTCTGATCAAACTGAATATGAATTGAGGAGGTCAGGGCTAACAGAAACTATCCAAATATTGATTCGTCCTATTCAAGAGCACCCGGTATCTGTACTTTATGGTTATGCTACTGCATGGCTTCTATTTTGTTGTTTTAAAAATAATAGTTCTTGGATTTACTGATCAATTCTACTATTTAACTTTTATATTAGTTTCACTCACTTTAATTCTCTTTGTTTTTTATCTGAATTAAGTGCCTACTTTTTATCCTGCTACTTTGCAGTCTGTGTAAGAACTTAAGTTGGTTGAAACAGTGTCAGACAACACACTCACTAGATAGTCTTTATTTTCACTTCCTAGATATCTTGCACAATCGGTTTTGCATTTTACTTGTCACAAGAATATTTATGATAACAGGGGCTGGATGATGGCTCACCTGGTTGAGTGCACATGTTACAATACACAATGGCCTGGGTTCAAGCCCCCAATCCCCACCTACAGGGAAAGCTTCACAAGTGGTAAAGTAGGACTGCAGGTGTCTCTCTTTCTCCCTCTCTATCTCCCCCCTTCCTCTCAATTTCTGGCTGTCTCTATCAAATAAAGATTTTTAAAAAAATATTAAAGAACAGTAAGATAGCATTTAAAATTTCCTAGGTAGACTTTAAATTCCTATTTTCGTAATTTCAATTTTTCATATAATTTGTAGCCTTTATATTTTTATTTATTTATTAGTGATTTAATATTGATTTACAAAATTATAAGATAACAAGGGCATCATTCCATACCATTCCCACCACCAGAGTCCTGAATCCCCATTCCCATATAGGAAACTGCAGTAGTTCTCCCAAGGCCATAGATATGGGTTGACTATTATTTCTATAACTATCTTTACGTATATGTATTTGCTCATTTATTCTATAGTCCTGCCTTCTCTTCCATTCTAAGTCACACCTACGCCTGTTACTACTTCCTAATGTCCTTCTTTTTTCTCTCTTCTGTCTTTGGGTCCTGATGGGTCTTTTTTTCTCTCTTCTGTCTTTGGGTCTTGATGGAATTGGATTTCAGAGGCCATCGATCATAAAGTGGGTGGTAGACATGTACAGTAGAAATAGTTTAAAATGTGGTCAGTCAGATATTGTGAAGTTGCTCATTCAGAAATACAAGTTCTAGAACACCTGAATTATACAGATCCCAGCAGTACATTTAGTTCGCTGTGTCCAGATGTTTTGGTTTGAGCATCATGGTCACATCTGCATTGTGTCTGAACTACTGGGACTTAGTATTTATGACTTATGACTTCATAAAGCAAAATGGTTTCCTTTATTGCAGTTAGATCATATCAGAAAGATGGCATAGCAGATATGCAAGTCTGTGAACTTTCTGCACAGTAACAAGTTGACTCACATGGACTTAAAGCCTGAAAACATCTTATTTCTACAGTCTGATTATACAGAGGCATATAACCCCATAATGAACCATAATGAATACACCTTGATAAACCCATATATTAAAGTTGTCGATTTTGGAAGTGCCACATATAGTGAGGAGCATCACGTCCCGTAGGTATCTACAAGACATTACACAGCACCTGAGGTGATTTTAGCCCTGGGATGGTCCCAACTATGTGATGTCTGGAGTACTGAGTGCATTCTTATTGAATACTATCTGGGATTTACAATTATTTCTGACCCATGATAGTAAAACATTTAGCAATGATGGAAAGAATTCTTGGACCTTTACCAAAACACATGATACACAAAACCAAAAAATGAAAATATTTTCATCCTGATCGATTAGTGTGGGATGAACACAGTTGTGCTGGCAGAGATGTCTCACGGCACTGTAAACCCCTGAAGGAATTCATGCTTTCACAAGATGCTGAACATGAGCTTCTCTTTGATCTCATTCAGAAAATGTTTGAGTATGATCCGACTAAAACGATTACTTTGAAAGAAACCTTAAAGTACCCTTTCTTCTACTCTTGAAAAAAAAAAAAAGATAAGGTGTGTGTGGGGGGCGCTGGGCAGTTAAACACAGCGGGTTAAGCACACACGACGCAAAGCGCAAGGACCAGTGTAAGGATCCTGGTTCAAGCCGCTGGCTCCCCACCTTCGGGGGGTCACTTCACAGGCGGTGAAGCAGGTCTGCAGGTGTCTATCTTTCTCTTTCCCTCTCTGTCTTCTCTTCCTCTCTCGATTTCTCTCTGTCCTATCCAACAACAACAACAGCTATAACAATAAAAACCACCACAAGGGCAACAAAATTGGGGAAAAAGTCTCCAGGAGCAGTGGATTCGTAGTGCTGGCACTGAGCCCTGGTGATAACTCTGGAGGCAAAAAAAAAAAAAAATAGATATAGGATAATAATGAAAAAAGTGGGGTGGGGTGGGGTGAAGGAGGTGGCCCACCCAGCTGATCACACACATTACACAAGGACCCATGTTCAATTCCCCGGCCCCCACCTGCAGTGGAAAAGCTTCACGAGTGGTGAAGCAGGTCTGCAGATATCTTTTCTTCCCCTTCCCTTCTTAATTTCTCCCTATCCAATTTTAAAAAATAATAATATAGGTCTGTGACTATACTTTTCAAGAGAGATTACAGACTATATAAGTCTAATTTTAAATAAGTTATTATGTACAGATTTTTGTGAACTTCTTACATTTTCGTACTGCCATGTTTATTTTGCTTGTGTGATTTGTTTATAGCTAAGTAGTAAATATATTTTCAGCAATTATTGTATAAAATGATTTACTCAAAATAATTCTGTGCTTATGAAAGAGAGAACTGCAGACCTGCTTCACCACTCGCAAAGATTTACCCCTACAGGTGGAGAACGGGGCTTGAACCCACGTCTTAAGCATCGGTCCTTGCATATGGTAACATGGGTGCTCAACTTGGTGCACCACCTCCCAGCACTTAACATTATCTTTGACTCTGTTAGCCTTTATTGTTTAATACTATAGTATAATACTGTCATTTACGACCAAAATATTATTCACACATTCAAAAAATTTTTAAATATTTATTTATTTTCCCTTTTGTTGCCCTTGTTGTCTTTTTATTGTTGTTGTAGTTATTATTGTTGTTATTGATGTCGTCATTGTTGGATAGGACAGAGAGAAATGGAGAGAGGAGAGGAAGACAGAGAGGGGAAGACAAAGACAGACACCTGCACACCTGCTTCACCATCTGTGAAGCGACTCCCTTGCAGGTGGGGAGCCAGGAGCTCAAACCGGGATCCTTATGCCAGTCCTTGTGCTTTGCACCATGTGCACTTAACCCATTGTGCTACCGCCTGGCTCCCACATTCAAAAAATTTAATATTAATTTAAAAGTACTGTCGCTGACCCCTTTTGCTGTTATTCTTTCAGTATCCAAATCCATGAGACAACAACAGGACTTGTATGTAGAGACTAGTAAAGTGCATGTTCACTAAAGAACACACCCTGGAGAGGTTTCTAATACCATGAGAAGTAATGACCTTGCTTCCTGGAGAAAAAGGGAACATTGAAGGAGAGGAGTCCAGTCTTCTACTGGTCCTTGCAGCTGTATGAGTGAATGCTGGCAAACCCAACAGAAGTACCATTCAAACAATTATACAAAATCCTGAGAAAGAATAAATTGCATTTCAACCATTAGTTTGGGTTTGCTGCATAGCAGTAGGTATTTAATAATGTATAATTAAGTTAACCTGATGGTTAAAATCATGAACGTTAGCTGCATTTTTGACCCAGGATCTATTCAAAACTCACACTAAATTTAGCTATCATTTTTCTTAGTTTTTGTATCCCTGTTATCTTGTAATTTTTTTAAAAATATTTTACTTATAAAATTTTGTAAATCAATACTAAATCACTAATAAAAAAAAGAACCTAGGGTTCAGTGAAATACTTTTATGGTAGAGCATATGTTTTGCATGTATTATGGTCTGGATTGGATCCCCATCACCAAAATATATAAAGAGCTCAGCAAACTTAGCACCAAAAAAAGCAAATGACCCCATGCAAAAATGGACAGAGGATATGAATAAAACATTCACTACAGAGGAGATCCAAAAGGCTAACAAACATATGAAAAACTGCTCTAGGTCACTGATTGTCAGAGAAATGCAAATTAAGACAACACTAAGATACCACCTCACTCCTGTAAGAATGGCATACATCAAAAAGGACAGCAGCAACAAATGCTGGAGAGGTTGTGGGGACAGAGGAACCCTTTTACATTGCTGGTGGGAATGTAAATTGGTACAGCCTCTGTGGAGACCAGACTGGAAAACTCTCAGAAGGCTAGACATGGACCTTCCATATGACCCAATAATTCCTCTCCTGGGGTTATACCCCAAGGACTCCATAAAACCCAACCAAAAAGAGGTGTGTACTCCTATGTTCATAGCAGCACAATTCATAATAGTTAAAACCTGGAAGCAACCCAGGTGCCCAACAACAGATGAGTAGCTGAGAAAGCTGTGGTATATATACACAATGGAATACTATGCAGCTATCAAGAACAATGAACCCACCTTCTCTGACCCATCATGGACAGAGCTAGAAGGAATTATGTGAAGTGAGCTAAGTCAGAAAGATAAAGATGAGTATGGGATGATCCCACTCATCAACAGAAGTTGAGTAAGAAGATCTGAAAGGGAAAATAAAAGCAGGACCTGACCAAATTGTAAGTAGGGCAACAAAGTAAAAACCCTGTGGTGAGGGGTAGACATGCAGCTTCCTGGGCCAGTGGGGGGTGGGAGTGGGTGGGAGGGATGGGTCACAGTCTTTTGGTGGTGGGAATGGTGTTTATGTACACTCCTAGCAAAATGTAGACATATAAATCACTAATTAATTAATTTGAGAGGGGGAAAATCAATTGTATGTCTCAAAGTTTTTCAAAACACAAACTGAATCTTTTTAATATATAGGCTGTGTATTTGATATGCAGACTCTCTCAAAAGCCTAGACCAAGTAGATCAGAAGCATCCAATAGCACAGCTATATACAAGATACTGGGTGCTGTACAGCAAACCCTAACAAAAGGACTTTTCAAAGTTAACCCAATTACCAAATAATGTGATGATAACATTAACTATCGATTGTCTTTTTGAACCCTAAGACAGCAGGAACCTCACATCTCCACTATTAGAGCCCCTACTTCCCCCAGTCCTGGAACCCTTGGATAGGGCCCACTTTCCCATATGCCTCTCCCAATCCATATCAAATAATATTGCATCTGCCGATCACAACTTAACCAACGCAATGATTGCCACCTCAACATGCTTCACTTCAGACTGTGTCCAGAGACTTCACATGTGGAATGACAACCCTTCAGCTTCATTACTCAGGTGAGACTTTTCCTTTCATAGTATACTCTAATTTCATCTCAGGTGGTTCACTTTCTAACAAAGTCCCAAAACCTAGATATACACCAGTTTCTGTGAGAGAGAGCATATCTTCACACGTATCTATAAACTACTGCAAAATATATACCTGAAAGCAGAAGTACACTAGAGTTTGCAGTGAGTACCTCCCTAACACTTCCTCTCCACTGTTCCAAGCTTTGGGTCCATGATTGCTCAACAATTTGTTTGGCTTCATATGTTAACTCTCTTTTCAATCACCAGGTTCCAGATGCCATCAGGATGCTGGCCAGGCTTCCCTGGATTGAAGACCCCACCAGTGTGTCCTGGAGCTCCGCTTCCCCAGAGACCCACCCTACTAGGGAAAGAGATAGGCAGACTGGGAGTATGCACTGACCAGTCAATGCCCATGTTCAGCGGGGAAGCAATTACAGAAGCCAGACTTTCTACCTTCTGCAACCCTCAATGACCCTGGGTCCATGCTCCCAGAGGGATAGAGAATGGGAAAGCTATCAGGGGAGGGGGTGGGATATGGAGATTGGGTGGTGGGAATTGTGTGGAGTTGTACCCCTCCTACCCTATGGTTTTGTTAATTAATCCTTTCTTAAATAAAAAAATAAAAATAAAAAAAAATTTTACGTATAAAATTTTGTAAATCAATACTAAATCACTAATAAAAAAAAAAGAACCTAGGGTTCAGTGAAATACTTTTATGGTAGAGCATATGTTTTGCATGTATTATGGTCTGGATTGGATCCCCATCACCTCCCCTTATACTCCCATTCCAAAAAGCAGAAAAGGAAAAATATACATAGTCTATCATAATAACATGTAATAAATCAGCACCAGGAAAATTGCTCAGGGGTAGAGAGAGGTTTTTCTTGAATGTCTTGGTGCATGAAACCTCATGTTTGACTCCTGGCACTGTATACAATGGTAGAATGGTTGACTGCTAACTTCAGCCTATCAATTAAAAAAGAATTCAGAACTCTTTTATTTAATTTTTTATCATATTTATTTATTTTCCCTTTTGTTGCCCTTGTTTTTATTGTTGTTGTTAATGTTGTTGTTGGATAGGACAGAGAGAAATGGAGAGAGGAGGGGAAGACAGAGGGGGGAGAGAAAGACCTGCAGACCTGCTTCACTGCCTGTGAAATGACTCCTCTGCAGGTGGGAAGCTGGAGGCTCGAACTGGGATCCTTACTCCGGTCCTTGCACTTTGCACCACGTGTGCTTAACTGCTGTGCTACCGCCCGACTCCCACTTAGAACTCTTATAATACAGGTTACAATCTTTATCTGACTTGAGTATGTATGAACAGCTTCAGCTAAGACATTTTTTATCAGAATAAAACAGTTAAACTTTTATACTTCAAGTGTATCACTTCAAGAGGGAGCCTGATAATTTGAGTAAAGTGATGCTATCACATTTATGTATTATTAAAAGATACTCAGAACGTGTGTTAATATCCTATTCCTCATCAAAATGGTGCCCATTTATGATGCCTATCCAAATAAACTATACCAATGATTGATCAATGATTGATCAAAGTATGGCTCAGAAATTCTTTCACTGAGTATTTAGCTTTTATTCAGCAGTATTCTATAAAGATGGAATTTTCCCTCTCCTTTCCCTTTCCATTGTTCCATGTACTCTTAGAATCTTTTTGTTCCGCTATTCAATGTATTAAAAACCACTGTGATCATTGCTAGTTCGGATACTGAATTTCCTTGAAGTTGGCTTACTGAAGTCTATGCCTCTATCACTTTTTGTTCACTTCCTTGCTTTCTGGCACATTAACTTGCCTTGTGCCTCCTCCCACCCAAGCTAGTTCCTTTTACTGGGCAATGATACGTAGAAACGAAGAATAGTCTAATTCTTGTTTCCTGAAGAAATCATTCTATTTAGGTGGAGTCTACATTTTCCATTTTCTTACCATCCTTCTTTCTAATGTTTTGTACTATCTATGGAAAGGTCACATAGTAGATCTTTCTAAATGTCAGATTTTTAATGAGGCTATTATATTTGGCTGTGTAATTAACTTGAGGATATTTTGGTGGAGGGTGGTGGTGCAGTCTGGGACCAGTAAATTGAAACTCAGCAATCACACTGACAAGCCTTTCCAATTTCTAGTATCGGGTTCTTGTCCCAGCGGCCTGTCTGTGCCCATCTTTTGCTGCCTCCCTACAGAGAAAGAAAAATAAAGCCAGAAAGAGATGAGCCTGGCTCAGAGAGAAAGCATGCAGCTCATAAATTCCGATCGGGCTCTCAGTTTCTGTTCATCTGTTCAGCTGCCTGTTTCTCAGGATTAAGAGTCTATATCAAACACAATACAAATTATGCCGTTACACTTTTTTTCCTTACTCTTCTGAAACAAACAAACAAAATAAAATAGCCCTCATACAGATGTTTCTAGATTTCTCTTGCTCCATTCCTCATTCTCCCTTATAAAAGATAGTGACTTGAAGAGCCATAAAAACAGTAACATCTTTGAGATGGGGCCATCTTTGAGAAAGAAAAATCTAAAATGAAAAAATGTAAGTCTTTTGATCAAAAAGCAATTAACTTAAAACTCAAAAAGAGTGGACTGGGAGGTGATACATCTGATTAAGTGCACATTACATTGTGCAAGGACATAGGTTCAAGCCCCCCCCAGTTCTTCATGAGCACTGGTGAAGCAGTGCTGTGGGTGCTTTTCTCCTCTCCTCTCTCTCTCTCTCTCTCTCTCTCTCTCTCTCAGTGCTGTGGGTGCTTTCCTCTCTCCTCTCCTCTCCTCTCCTCTTCTCTCTCTCTCAGTGCTGTGGGTGCTTTCCTCTCTCCTCTCTCTCTCAAAATATTTTTATTTACTAATTATTGGATAGAGACAGAAATCAAGAGAGGAAGGAACGAGAGAGAGAGAGAGAGTGGAAGGGAGACAGAAAGACACTTGCAGCTCTGCTTCACCACTCATGAAGCTTTCCCTCTGCAGGTGGGCACCAGGACCTTTAACCTGGTTCCTTGAGGTTCACACTATAATGTGTGCGCTCAGCCACCACCTGGCCCCCTCTCTCCTCTCTCTTCCTTTCTATCTCTTCCTTTCCTTTCCATTCCTCTCTGTCTTTATCCAATAAGTAAAGAAAGAAAAAGAAAAAAAAATCTATGACTGATAGCTTTGTAACTTGAGGTTTGTAACATAACAGAATTTTCCCCTCAAGCTATCCTCTGCTCCAGTTTCTTATTCTACTATTTGGCCTCCTCAAACCCTTGTGATATACTCTAACTCCACAGAGACCTATGCTGCTCTGCTTGGGACCCTCCTAGACCTCACACTAATTACTTCTTCATCTGGTTGTTCATCCGACTCTTTACCACAGTAAGCTGGAAAATACAAGTGTTTCCCTGAATTCACTGAGCTAAATTAATTGAATCTGTGGAGGGTGTCATGGCCCCTACTGGAGGGTGTCAGGGGCCCTATGATTCTTAGTCCAAGTAGGACAGAAGTTATGGATAACTTCGGGATGTCCTACTGGGATTTCCTGCTGAAGTGTGATAAAGGCAATCAAGTGGCACTTACCCCTCTCTCCAGAAGGATAGGTAGGCTCAGGATTGTGTTAAATTGAGTAACGCCAGCTGGTGTCACAGAGAATTGTTTGTTGTGAGATAAGGCCTCCATGCATTTCCAGCTTTCCAGTCCTATTCTAGCTCTATCACCATCTTCCCAGACAGTACTTTCAGTCCACCTGCATGTCAGCTATTGGGCTCAGGCAAACTTACTAAAGTTATGGGCCACATGGAATATACCTAAAATAGACTTCCTAGCTTCTTCCCACACAAAGATTCCTAATTTCATCTGCTCTATTCCAACCTTTGAGCTAATGTCTATTGAACAATGTGTCCTGCTTTTATGTCTTGCCACTTGTCAACCACCAAGATGCATGATTCCATCCTGACTTTCCTGAGCAGATGACCTCACCAATTTGTCCTGGAACCTCACCTCCCTAGAGCCCTTCCCCACTAGGGAAAGACTGAAACAGGCTGAAGGGGTATAGATTGACCTGCCAAATGTCTATATCTAGCAGAGGAGCAATTACAGAAGCTAGACCTACCTTCTGCACCCTATAAAGGTCTTTGGTTCATACTCCCAGAGGGATAAAGAATAGGGAAGTTTCCAATGGAGGGGATGGGACATAGAAATCTGGTGGTAGGAACTATATGGAATTGTTTCCCTGTTATCTTACTTTCTTGTTAACCATTATTAAATCACTAATGAAAAATCTTTAAAAATATGTGTCAAAGGAGAATGTGTGTGCGTACATGTGTGTGTGTACTACTAGTGTGAGAGTTAAGAGGAAACGAATAAAACTTGGAAGGGACAAAATTTTCCCTACTCAGCACGGAGAACCATAAACCTATAATATAGCTATTAATAGCTCCATTTTATAGGTTAAGAAACCTACCGAGGAATAAAGGGTAACTTGATGAGGAATATACAGCTAATAAATGCCTGAGTCATAGTCATAATTTAAACCCAGTTAGTCGGGCTCTAAAGCATGATTTTAATTACTGACTGGCTTTGCATATAGTACTTATGAAATCAAATATTCTATGCTTCAAATGCTTTTTACTAAGGGAAAGATCTATCATTTCGCAACTTAGAGTTAACAGATATGTAATCAATTCCCTGGACAACACCAAAAAGTATTTAATGATGTTAAAACCTTAGTCCTTCCTGGATCCCCTATGCAACACCAGCCAGAAGAAGGCTGGATATATCTTTATCAAACCTCCCTTTTCATCTAATAATACTGCTTATACTTGCGGAAACTGGCTACCTCCACCAGATAAGCTGGCCAACTGTGGTGAAGACAGTCTTTGTGGACCGAAGGCCTAACACAGTGACTGGCATAGGCTGTCTCATGAATAGTATTTTTAACAGAGCAATTGCCTATTTGTATCGGCCAGTTTAGTTCATGTCAATGTAATAACCATGTTGCCCCGCAGTGGTATAGGAATCATTTCTTTTTCAGGACATTTATCACCCTGAGAATATTGATATTATCAAATCCCAAGCATTTATATGAAGAGTCAGGGTCCCTAGACAAATACAGTCTAGAAAGATTTTACCAAAACCTATTGTAAAGTGCTAGTCCATACCTTAGGTACCTCCTAGCGAAGGTGCCGACCTCTCCTGGGAAGTCTGCTGCTCTGTTAATTTTTCCAACCAGCCAAAACTCAATAGTTAGGCAGTAGAGAACTGGGTGCCACAGGGTCTTCTGGCTCAAGAAAGTAATGCAGCTTGGAACTCTTCTCTTCCCTTTAACTATTCAGGATTGACTGCAGCATAAGAACCCTGGTTTAACAGGTCCATTCCCAAGACTAATAAATTAAGAAAGGTTTCCCCCTTAAAAAAACAAACGACAATACACAAACACACACACAGAGAGAGAAAGGCATTGTCACTTTAGACAGGGACTTCATCATAACTCTTTCAGCAAAGATCATTTACACTGACATACTACTGATCTGAGCCCATGATGTCATGATTTGCACCTATAGTCCTAATATTTTTGTTATTAGTAATAAAGCCCCTAGCATTTTAGTGTAAATTACACTAACCCCCCCAAAATCAGATTATTGGCAATGTTAATATAACCCTCTCTGACTTTATTTACCATAATATTACATCTCTAGGCATTATTTACATGTTTGTGTTAGAACAAAGCACTGAAGCCTGCGCACCATCAATCTTACCTGTGACTGGTTGGGTGACTCTGCATTTGCATGGGTCACCAAGCACACCTGAGGTGTTTTTACTGTTGCAGTCAGTCATGGCAGCCACTAACTAGGCTGCCTATCCTAGATACTCTAATTTCAGCTGTGTGTTAGGAAAAACTTTAAAATAGCCCATGCTGGGGAGTCGGGCAGTGGCGCAGTGGGTTAACCGCATGTGGTGCAAAGCGCAGGGACCGGCGTAAGGATCCCGGTTCGAGCCCCCGGCTCCCCACCTGCAGGGGAGTCACTTCACAGGCGGTGAAGCAGGTCTGCAGGTGTCTATCTTTCTCTCCCCTTCTCTGTCTTCCCCTCCTCTCTTCATTTCTCTCTGTCCTATCCAACAACGAATTGCGTCAACAAGGGCAATAATAATAGCCACAATGAAGCTACAACAAGGGCAACAAAAGGGGGGAAAAAATGGCCTCCAGGAGCGGTGGATTCATGGTGCAGGCACCGAGCCCAGCAATAACCCTGGAGGAGGGAAAAAAAAAAAAAATAGCCCATGCTGTGTTGATGTTGCAAACTATAGCTTATGGGACAACTGGTGAGAATGTAAGTGGTCCTTGGATACAATTTATGTTTTTGTTCTCTGCCTTTAACATTAAAGATTTTGCTTGGGCTCCATAGGTATCATTAACAGAATTAATACAAAGCTTGGGCAGTTATGCTCAAGACATTAGACACAATTTTCAGTGAAGTTAACAAGAAAGAGCAGTCTGATGTCAGAGAGGCCAAAGTTAAAATCTGAATCTTTTCATCTCTTTGAAGTATAGGATGAGATGACTTAATCAATCTTTCTTAGTCTTGGTTTCTTCTGCTTTTATACAAATATGTATTACTTTCCAGGTTGCTAAAGAGGAAAGAAGTGGAAATGGCAGTTTCAGAGACTTGCCACACAAAGAGGCAAAGGATGAGGGCTTACGCTAGGAGGCTAGAAGACAAAATGGTCTCGGTAGTCATTAGAGCAAAGATGAATTCAGGAAAAAGGCCAAATCCCAAATTGGATTAACCAGCTGGTTTGCAGGGACAAAGGAGAAAGAAATACTTGACAGGATAATAATGTCAAGATGTGTGGCAGTCACAAAGAAAGATCGTGTACCTGTGACAAGTCAAAACAATTTTTTTCTAACACCCTGTGACAAATCTATATTCAGAATATTTTTAAGGGTCTTGAGAACTATTCCTGACAGTCTCAAAATGCAGTTCTCACAATGGAAAATGAAAATTAGAGCTGCCCGTCTTTCATAGCACAAGATTATGTGGAATAGCAAGGGAGATGCAGATATAAGCATCATTATGCAACTAGTATGCTGCAACATTATGCACTCCTCAAGATGCTGCCTTTGTTTGTTGTTGTTGTTGTTTTGTTTTTTGCCTCCTGGTTTGTTGCTGGGGGTTGGTGTCTGCACTATGAATCCACTGGTCCTGGCGGCCTGTTTTTCCACTTTTGTTGTTGGTGCTCTTGGATAGTACAGAGAGAAACAGAGAGATGGAGAAGACAGAGAATGGGAGAGAAAGATAGACACCTGCAGACCTGATTTACCACTTGTGAAGCGACCTTCCCTGCAGGTGGGGAGCTGGGGACTTGAACTGGGATCCTTGTGCTTGTACTATGTGCGCTTAACCTGGTGCACTACTGCCTGGCCCCCAACATGTTGCCTTTGTTCTGATCAAGCATACTGAAGAGCAAAGCTTTGCTTACCTCACTAGCCTAGGAAATACAAATTTAAGATTTAAGTGGTAGACATATTAATAGTTATTTTTGGAATATATTAATATTTGGAATATATTAATATTAATATTAATATATTAATATATATTAATATATTAATATTTGAAATCATAATGTTTGTGTTTATACTATTTAGGGCTTTATATATTTTTTATTTTTCCAATCAACATTGATTTGTATTTATTGAGTTTACCTCATACTTGATTAAACATCAACCATATATGACAAACTTAAACATGTGGAATAATAATTTGCAGTGATTTTAAGCTTTAAATAAGATTGGACTGATTAAAACTGATACTGATAAAATAAGTTCTGGCATTTTGCTGGTTTGTGTTAAACTACAGCTTTTCTACTTGTCATCTGGATAAACAGCATCAAGTTTTAGCTTCTTTTTACCTATAAAATAGAGAAAAACCATACCTACAGACGTTCAAAGAGTGAAATAAAAGAAAGTGGATATCACCAACTCAGTTTCTTCCCCATGACATCTCCACCAAGAGGCATTATTAATCTCATTAAATTTATCACGGTTGGAGCCTAAATTTCAGTTTTGAAAATCCCCAAACTCAAAAATCATAGAGATCCCAAAGCAGTGATTCTTAATCAGATTATCAAAGGCAAGTATGACTAGATGGTGGAATAAAATGAACCTATGTGTTCTGAGGGGAAACATTTTTCCCAGTAAGTTAAAAGACCCCCATGCATGACAACAAACCACAAGCAGAAGAGATCTGTAAGTTATAGAAACTAGTTTTGGTAAGCAGAGAGCATGCTATGCCAAAATCTTGGCACCTCAATCCTATCTCTACATCTCTACAACAGTGTGAATAGAGAGTTAACAGCTACAAAGAGAGAGAGAGTGGGAGACGCTCTCTTCCTGGATACCTGCAAAGGCCTACTGGGGCTCTAGTGGACATAGCTGTTGGGAGCTACTTAGGGAAAAGGATCCCTATCTATCACACATGCATGGTCCTGAAGGGTGCTGAAAGGTCACTGGAAGACATATCGGAATAGAAAGTTGGCTGACTCCCACAATGACCTTGGGTCCGTACACCCAGAGGTGTATAGAAAGAATAAGAAAGCTATCAGGGGATGGGATGGGATACGGAGTTCTGGTGGTGGGAACTGTGTGGAGTTGTACGCCTCTTATCCTATGGTTTTGTCAGTGTTTCCTTTTTATAAATAAATAAATAAGTAAAAGAAAGAAAGAACGAAGGAAAGAAAGAAAAGAGAAGAAAGGTGGCTTAACTGGCCAACCAGCCCTTATGCCTGCACCTTCCTCAGGTAGCATAGAAGACAGATCAGACAACAGTATGTCTTAGAGCAGCACCTGGTTTGAAGCCATAGAGTGTGAAAGGCTTACCAGAAAATGGTGGCTAGAGTCAAATATTACAGAAGGGTTTGAGGGTCCAAGAAAATAGCATGTCTCAGCATGTACACACCTTCACACAATTACTCTGATTCTGGAACACTATAAAACTAGGAAGACTGGGGAACTCAGGGCCTTTCTTACTCTTAATGGCCTTCATGTATTTCTTTGTGTATCATTTCCTTCCCTATTCCTGCTTTTCTTCAATAAATGCTCATCCTCCCTGAAACTTGACGAAGTCTCAAGTGAGTCTTCACTACACACATTCATCTAAGACCTGACCAGTGGATCCAAAGGGGAAGCCCTAAACCCTTTGTCCTGCTTCACCTATAACACATTCTAAACATATTAGAATTCAGTTAGCACAGTGATGGACTCAGGGGAAAAGAGGTGTGGAGTCCTGGCTTAGAGTCTGCCAGAATCTTCTTTACCAAACTCAGAGTGTGATGGTACCATCACTAACTGAATGAGGCCCCCACCCCATATGCATAACAGACCTAAAGCCCTACCCATCACAACATAATGACTACTGAACACTCACAACCTGAAGCTTCTGGTTGATGACCATATTTTAACACAAACCCACCCATCTGCAATCCCTAGCCCCCAACGCCAGATTCTCACAGTATCAAATAACGAAAAGAAAGAGAAAGTATTTGCATTGTTGTACAAAGATCGCAGCTAGAAGAAAACCTCAAATTCAAAAGTCATATGTACTTCCTAATGAGACAACCAAGACTGTAGTCATAATCTCAGAATGCCCATGAAAGTGAAAGGATCAAATGGAAGAAAATGAGTACAGTAAAAGTATGAGAGAAGTCATAACAAATGACGAATACCGTAACTGCAAGTCCTGGGCTCCTAGGAACATACCTAAAACAGACATCCGAGTATCTTTCCACCCTAGGGTCACTATTCTCATTGCCTCTATTCCTATTCTTTGGTTCTTGTTTATTAAACATTTTGCCCTGCTTTGTGCCTTCTACCTTTCAGCTACCAAGTTGCAGATGCTACTACAATTCCATACTGACCTGCCTAGGCAGAGGATCTTATCAATATGTCCCAGATCCAAAACTCCCCAAAGCCCTACCATACTACGGAAAGAAAGAGATAGACCTAGGGTATGGATTGATCAGCCAATATCCGTGCTCAGAGAAGAAGCAATTACAGAAGCCAGAACTCCTTTCTTTAATAATCACCTCGAAATGGTTGTAGGACTATATCCAATGGAGCAGCATTCACATTATAGAGATGTCAAAAAGAATTTTGCCCATACTCCAAGAGGGAGGAATTTTAGAGGAAAATGACCAGAGGGGTCAAACCCCCAGTTTCACCAGAAAGAAAGAAAGGAGGAAAGAAAGAAAGGTAGAAAGAATGAAAAATGGAAGGAAGAAAGAATATGACCTCCAGGAGTGATGAATTTGTCTTTCAGGCACTGAGCCCTAGCAATAACCCTAGTGGCAATAAGAAAGGAATGGACAGGAGAGGAGAAGAAAGAAAAGGAAGGTAAATAAAAGTATACAAAATTGAGTTAAAGTGAAAACTAGATGGGAATGAAGTAGAATGAAGCCAAGGATCAAAGCTCAAGTACAGGATAGGAGAAACTATAAGGAAAATGAAGTAAGAAAAAAATAACTAAAACAAATGAAGCTAATACAATGGCTATAGGAAAACATCCAAAAGAGCAACATTCACATACAGAGATGCCTGAAAGGAAAGGAAGAAAGGAAGGAAGGAAGGAAGGAAGGAAGGAAGGAAGGAAGGAAGGGAGGAAGGGAGGGAGGGAGGGAGGAAGAAAGAAAGGAAGGAGATAGAGACAGAATCTTTATTTGGAGAAATAACACGAATTTTGCCATACTGAAGAAGGAAATACAATTTCAAAACCAGGAAGTTTAAAGTATTCCAAAACAAAATAAATTCAAGCTTAAGATCTTCAAGGCATATACTAATCAAATTGGCAAAGACAGAAGATTCTAAAAGAAGAGAAGAGCACCTATAAGCAAACTCTTTCAATAATATCAGCTGATGTCTTGATTTCCCAACAGAAAATCTAAAGGTCAGAAAAGACTAGCAGGATATTAAAAAACAAAGTCTTTTTCCCCCTAATATCAAAGTCCAGTAATGAAAAAAATAATTTTTTCTGGGACTATTTTCCCAAATTAAAACCAATAATAACTCCCTGTTTTCTCACTCCTACAACTGTTTTATAAATTTTGTCTCCTATTCCTATATGCAAACCCTTTGAATTGTTCAGTTTCTAAGTAAGAACACTTTCTTTTTTAGCCTTTGATGTATTCATTAATCAATTAGGACACCAATGATTGCAAAGAGACAAAAAAAAAAAAAACCCTCCGTGAATAGAAATCAACTGATTTATAAACTGCTTTGAGAAGCAGGCACAATAATGTACTAGCCCAGTATAGAGGGGACAAATTAACTCTGATCACTTTTGCACTGGCAACTACACTAGTTGTGGGTGGCAGAGGACTTTAGTGCAGTCAAACAAATAAGATAAGCAGAAAAGTTAAAAGCAAAACAAAACATACTTCTTAGGATGTATGATGAGACATTATAGTTCTACCCACTTAGGCAACTCCTGAGGCTATACGTAAACAAGCATAACTTCTTCTTTTTTGTTTATTTTATTTGATAGGACAGAGAGAAATTGAGAGGGAAGGAGGATATATAAGGGGAATAGGATGATAAAATAGAAACTATGGACACATGTCCTGATAATGTGGTGATTAAATTAAATGTCCAGTCCCGCCCTCTTTCTGGAAGTCTGGGACAATCACTGGAAATTATAACCCTAACCACATGATTGGTTCTCATTAGAAACAGGTCCCATTCTTAGATGTTTTCAAATGTCTCCTGATCCCCATACCAAAAGACACCTTATCCTTCCCAACACTCGGAAAATTTCATGATGTTGTGTCACTGTGGGTCAAAAATGTAGATAAAAGTCAAATAAGCATGAGAAACTATTTTTCTTACAATAGCTCAATAACCACTTCAAGCAATTAAGGGTTTTTTGTTTGTTTGGCAAAAGCAATGCTGATGATAAATACTAAACCAGGAAAAGAAGTAAAGTTCTAAAAGGACTTTTAGAAAGGATGCTTTCTGTGGGGAAAGGTTACATTTTAAAAGATTTAATTCTCAAGAATTAAATAGTAGGTTGCGTGGTAACTTTTAGACAGACCATCTGGAGCTACTAATACACATTTGTGAGAACATTTCATAACAAAAGGGAACTAGATTATAGATGAAAGGCCATGCTTTGCTTTATTTGGCAACAGTTAGGTTGAAGATGAGGCAAAGGTGGAAGATGAGCAATTATCCTCTGATTAGAAACTACACACATATACATATGCACATATGGAGGGAGAGTAAGACTTAAAGACAATGTACAGTATAGACCGCTTAATTTAAAAAAATTCTGAGGGAGTCAGGCAGTAGCGCAGTAGATTAAGCGCAGGTGGCGCAAAGCGCAAGGACCGTCATAAGGATCCTGGTTCGAGCCCCCAGCTACCTACCTGCATGGGAGTCGCTTCACAGGTGGTGAAGCAGGTCAGCTGGTGTCTATCTTTCTCTCCCCCCTCTGTCTTCCCCTCCTCTCTCCATTTCTCTCTGTCCTATCTAACAATGATGACATCAATCACAACGACAAATACTACAACAATAAAACAGCAAGGGCAACAAAAGGGAATAACTAAATAAAATAAATATTAAAAAAAATTCAATCTAAGTTTAGGGTAGGATTTGGCTTTTAGAACAACAAATTCCATTATTATTCTAAGACTAATTTCATTAATCCTCTTTTTTTTAATTTTTTTAAATTATCTTAATTTACTTATTGGATAGAGATAGCCAGAAATTGACAGGGAAAAGGTGATAGACAGGGAGAGAGAGACAGAGAGACAGAGAGACACCTGCAGTGCTGCTTCATTACTCGCAAAGCTTTTCCCTTGCAGGTGGGGACCAGGGGCTCAAACCTGGGTCCTTACACATTGTGACATGTGACAACCAGGTGTGCCACCACACGGCCCCTAAAGTTCTCTTCTATTGCTTCAGCAATAAATAACTAAGTATCTTTTATGTGAAGTAAGTTTTTTGTAAATGATATTATGTGCAGTTGCCAAAGTTTTCCCATCATAAACATGTTACAATCAATTACTTAAAAGCCATTGTTTTAATTAGTATGTTTTTATTTAGATATAAAACAAAACAGGTATGGTTTATTTTAATGTCCAACGATTTCTTTTAAGTATGTTATAGATATCAGAATTTCATTTTCTGTTAGTCCACATTATTTTTAATACTTATATTGTTTGCAGAGGCCCTGGATATATAATTAAGGTTATCCTATTTATATCTTAATAAGGCTATAAACTCACTGCAATTAGTAAGGAAGCAAGAAAGATTTAGAATATTTCCTCTCTCTATCACACATTTTAAGTTCCAAAATGCTTAGGCAGAAATAAGAAAAATAAGAACTATTTCCAAAATGGAGGTAAGGTGTTAAATTATTGGCAAGCAAAAGGAGCGAAAACGTTCTTGAGATTTTATTTATTTATTTATTTGGAGAGTAGTGAGTTGAGAAAAATAGAAATAAAGGTTTCCTGGGAGGTGATACAAAATAAACCAATCAGCCTCAAAGAAGGCAAGGTTATATTTTTTTAATTTGAAACATGAAGGTTACTTTGTACTTAATTCAAAAGAAAATAAGAGTTGGGAAGATAATTAATAAAATTACATCCATCTGCAGTTCTACAAGGTGAAGAAATCAGGTCATACTACATTTGCTACTAGTGACAGATATTTTTTCATGTATAAACATAGAAGGGTTTCAGGACTAGTTATCTCAAAGGATATCACTTTGATATACTGATTATTTGAAGTTAAAGTTACCTGAAAAACAGATGTTTCTCTGAGTTTCCCTTATCAATCTATGCAGATGTGGAATCCACAGACCTTTGGTTGTTGACCCTACCAACACAATCAACCAGAGGCAGGACTCAAAATTTAGTGTTCCTTTTTAGGTTGATTATTTTGTATGGCCCATGCATGATGTTACAAATATCCAAATGGTCCTTTGCAGCGAAAAGGTTCCCCAGCTCTGAGAGGCAAATCTTCCAAAAGGAATTCAATGTTCATAAATTCTTTCATTGACTAAGAAAGATTAACTCTTGTTATAGAAAAGATAAGTCGGGAGTCGGGCTGTAGCGCAGCGGGTTAAGCGCAGGTGGCGCAAAGCACAAGGACCGGCATAAGGATCCCAGTTCAAACCCCGGCTCCCCACCTGCAGGGGAGTCGCTTCACAGGCGGTGAAGCAGGTCTGCAGGTGTCTATCTTTCTCTCCTCCTCTCTGTCTTCCCCTCCTCTCTCCATTTCTCTCTGTCCTATCCAACAATGACAACAACAATAATAACTACAACAATAAAACAAGGGCAACAAAAGGGAATAAATAAATAAAATAAATATTTTAAAAAAAAGAAAAAAAGAAAAGTCAATAGCCTACCCAGACAAAGTGTTTCACAAAATATTTTATCTTCCATCTTATTCTTTTAAAGATCCATGTATCTTTCCTATAAAATCATTTGCCTTCCTCAGAGGTCTATTAAAATGCTCTGTATAAATCCTCAAATCTCACTGCTGTAGAAATACTCACTGTTGCTGTCCTGTAATGATATATACACATATCGAAGACGAATAAAGATACACTTTTCTCTTATTAACATATTATCAGTTCATTTCATAGGCCCAGCTCTGGTACCCAGGAGAGGAAAGGAAAAAAATTTTCTCCCCTAAACACAGAAGCTTTTGTATTTCTCTAGGAATTCAGAACTATTAAAATCTTCACACTAAAATCTTCCAAACTATTAAAATGTTTCTATCTAAATTCATTGAAATTGATTTGAAAGTGACAGCAGAAAACTAAGAGGATTCTAAGCCAGAGCCAAAGAAAGTATCCAACTGAGAGAACCGCCAAGTTCTTATTCATCTGGGGAGGGGATAGTGGTCAAAATTACATCAGCAGGAAGGCAGAGGTCATGGTGAATACCAGATATGCCTCTCAGGTATGAAGTGCATGACCATAACAGAGTCTCAGGCTGAACTGAAAATAAGGAGACTCATACACTTAGATTGGAAGGTCATGGTAACACAGAGTCAAGATTTCAAATGCACTTTTATATGCATAGTTAAAGTCAACAGTGAGCTCACTAAATTTGAAAATATATTTTGGGGGAAATGTGAGATTTACCTTTGCCTAGATCTTCGCTTTAAAGGCTAGCTTATTCTTTTGTCTGTGTAAACAGATGTCAAACATATCTTCTTGAACCACACTAGCAAAATTAAACATGTTTAAAGTCTCAAAATATTAGTCTCCCATAGAAACAGACTTATGAAAATAGATATGTCAGTAACAACTCTAAATGGAACAGACAAATATCAGCTGTCAATTTTAATTAGCAAGACACTGCTATTAAGTTGGTAGATTGTTCAGCATGTATTAACGTAGAATAAATTGCAACTGTTACTGACTTTAGAAATTAAAAGAATTATGTTTAAGTGTCCTTGTGAATTTAATTCAAAAAATTTTTAATTATCTTTATTTATTTATTGGATAAAGACAGCCAGAAATTGAGAGGGAAGGAGGAGAAAGAGAGCGAGAGAGACAGAGAGACATCTGCAGATCTGCTTCAGCACTTGCAAAGGTTTCCCCCTGCATGTGGAGACCGGGGGCTCAAACCTGGGTCCTTGTGCATTGTAACATGTGCACTCAAGCAGGTGCATCCCTACTGGCCCAGTGGATTTAATTTTCTAAACTCAGAGTGATCTGATAGCTGGCCCTCTTGCTCCCTCACCCCTTCTCAGGACTTCGCTACTCCACTGCTCCAGGCTGCCTTTCTTGAGACTGAAAGAGACGGAAAGAGAAGGAGAAACACCACAGCAGCAAACTTCCTCCAGGGAGGGGGTGACTGTGCTAGAACCAGGATAATGTACATAGTAAAGCAGGCACTAATCCTAGAGAGCTATTTTGCTGGCCCTAAACTCACAAGAGCATCATTTTGTTTTCCTCTGTATTCTTTTGACCAGTGCACTGCTCAGTGCTTGCTTATGATAGTACAGGGGGATTGAGCATGGAACTTTTAGTATATCAGACATATAACCTAAAGTTTTCAAGTATGCATACAAGTTTGCTCTGTCATTTTTCTCCCTTGATAAGTAATCATGACAACAAAATTGAATATATATGACTATATTAAACAGACTTAAGATAAAATTTCTAAATGTGAAGTATCTTATTTCCCAGTTACTTGAAGTACCAACTATGATACAAAATAACTTTAACTTTCAGCAGTTCTCTTGATCGAGGAATGTGTGAAGAATTAATGTGAAATTAATCATGTACACAAAAAAATAAAGTTACAACCTTGAAAAGACCAAGGATAATCACAGGAAAGTTTGAAATAATCTTCTTTAAAGTTATTTAAAAGAAAACAGGTTATTGGGACTTTGTTAGAAAGTGAACCACCTGAGATGAAATTAGAGTATACTATGAAAGGAAGGGTCTCACCCGAGTAATGAAGCTGAAGGGTTGTCATTCCACACGTGAAGTCTCTGGACACGGTCTGAAGTGAAGCATGTTGAGGTGGCAATCGTTGCGTTGGTTAGGTTGTGATCAGCAGATGCAATATTATTTGATATGGATTGGGAGAGGCATACGGGAAAGTGGGCCCTATCCAAGGGTTCCAGGACTGGGGGAAGCAGGGGCTCTATAGTGGAGATGTGAGGTTCCTGCTGTAATTTGGTCAGGTCCTGCTTTTAGTTTCCCTTTCAGATCTTCTTACTCAACTTCTGTTGATGAGTGGGATCATCCCGTACTCATCTTTATCTTTCTGACTTAGCTCACTTAACACAATTCCTTCTAGCTCTTTCCAAGATGGGTCAGAGAAGGTGGGTTCATTGTTCTTGATAGCTGCATAGTATTCCATTGTGTATGTATACCACAGCTTTCTCAGCCACTCATCTGTTGTTGGGCACCTGGGTTGCTTCCAGGTTTTAACTATTATGAATTGTGCTGCTATGAACATAGGAGTACACACCTCTTTTCAGTTGGGTGTTATGGAGTCCTTGGGGTATAACCTCAGGAGAGGAATTACTGGATCATATGGAAGGTCCATGTCTAGCCTTCTGAGAGTTTTCCAGACTGCTCTCCACAGAGGCTGGACCAATTTACATTCCCACCAGCAATGTAAAAGGGTTCCTCTGTCCCCACAACCTCTCCAGCATTTGTTGCTGCTGTCCTTTTTGATGTATGCCATTCTTACAGGAGTGAGGTGGTATCTTAGTGTTGTCTTAATTTGCATTTCTCTGACAATCAGTGACCTAGAGCAGTTTTTCATATGTTTGTTAGCCTTTTGGATCTCCTCTGTAGTGAATGTTTTGTTCATATCCTCTGCCCATTTTTGCATGGGGTCATTTGCTTTTTTGGTGCTAATTTTGCTGAGCTCTTTATATATTTTGGTGATTAGTTTCTTGTCTGATGTATGGCATGTGAAGATCTTCTCCCATTCTGTGAGGGGTCTCTTTGTTTGTTTAATAGTTTCTTTGGATGTGCAGAAGCTTTTCAATTTGATGTCCTAGATATACACCAGTTTCTGTGAGAGAGAGCATATGTTCACACGTATCTGTAAACTACTGCAAAATATATACCTGAAAGCAGAAGTACACTACAGTTTGCAGTGAGTACACCCCCCCCCCCAACACTTCCTCTCCACTATTCCAACCTTTGGGTCCATGATTGCTCAACAATTTGTTTGGCTTTGTATGTTAACTCTCTTTTCAGTCACCAGGTTCCAGATGTCATCAGGATGCCGGCCTGGACTGAAGATCCCACCAATGTGTCCTGGAGCTCTGCTTCCCCAGAGACACACCCTACTAGGGAAAGAGAGAGGCAGACTGGGAGTATGGACTGACCAGTCAACGCCCATGTTCAGCGGGGAAGCAATTACAGAAGCCAGACCTTCCACCTTCTACAACCCACAATGACCCTGGGTCCATGCTCCCAGAGGGACAGAGAATGGGAAAGCTATCAGGGGAGGGGGTGGGATATGGAGATTGGGTGGTGGGAATTGCGTGGAGTTGTACCCCTCCTACCCTATGGTTTTGTTAATTAATCCTTTCTTAAATAAAAATGAAAAAAAAAAAAACGAAAACAGGTTGGTTTAAAGAAATGGACTGAGTCAGGGAAGTCAGGGAAGAGGTAAGGAAAGTATGCAATGAGCCGATGAGGCACAGTTGTGCCAGTAAATCTCAATAATGATGAGAAGTGATAAAAAAAAAAAAAACACAAGATAATCTGAAGAGACTTTTTGGTTGACCAAAGTTATAAAATGAGAAACAAATTAAAGAAGTCAATGAATTATAACCCATTGATTTAAATGCGAGTCCATACTGATCTGGATAATAAGGCCAATAAATAAAGAAAAGCTCTACCATAGAGCTCTACTAATATATATATTGAAGGAATGATGAATTACAAAATTACTATTTGGCAAGTATCATAGCAATAATACATTCAAAGAAATAAATGTTATTTCTATTCAGAATAGACCTTCTGAGGGCCTCTCCTGGATGATGCCAACCAGACTTCCCTGGACTGACGACCCCACCAATGTGTCCTGGAGCTCTGCTTCCCCAGAGACTCACCCTACTAGGGAAAGAGAGAGGCAGACTGGGAGTATGGATCGACCAGTTAACGCCCATTTTCAGTGGGGAAGCAATTACAGAAGCCAGACCTTCCACCTTCTGCAACCCACAACGACCCTGGGTCCATACAACCAGAAGGATAGAGAATGGGAAAGCTATCAGGGGAGGGGATGGGATATGGAGATTGGGTGGTGGGAATTGTGTGGAGTTGTACCCCTCCTATCCTACGGTTTTGTTAATGTCTCCTTTCTTAAAAAAAAAAAATTAAATTTGCTAAAAATAAAATAACAAAAAATAAAAAACATTTTGTCCTGCTTCACATCTGACCACCCTTCAGCCACCATGTCGCAGATGCTACTACGGTTCCATCCTAACTTCCCTGGGAAGTTGACCTCACCAATGTACCCCTAAATATCACCTCTCCAGAGCCCTACCCCACTAGGCAAAGATAGAGACAGGCTGGGCACATGGATCAACCTGCCAATGCTTATGTTCAGCGGAGAAGCAATTACAGAATTCAGACCTCCCATCTTCTGCACTCTATGAAGAATTTTGGCCCACACTTCCAGAGAGAGAGAAATGTTAGGAGATGACCAGAGGGCTCTGAACTTCCAACTCCATCAGGATTTGGAGAGAGGAGAGGAAAAAAGGAAGGACATTTGGAAGTAGTAATAGGTGTAGGTGTGACTTAGAAAGGAAGAGATGGTAGAGTCACAGAAAAAAAATGGGCAAATATATGTAAATATAGATAGATAGTTATAGAAATAATAGTCAACCCATATCTGTGACTTTGGAGAATTAGCGCAGTTTCCAATGGACAGAATGTGGACACAGAACTCATGTGATGGGAACAATGTGGAGTTATCCCCATTATAATTTTTAAAATCAATATTAAATCACTAATAAAAATAAATAATTGTTATGAAATTAAAATTATTATTATTGGTTATTGCTGGGACTTGGTGCTAAAACTAGGAACCTTCCACTCCTGGTGGCCATTTTTCCTCCTTTTTTCTTTTACTTTCTATTATATTTGATAGGACAGAGAGAAATTGAGGGGCCGGGGAGCTAGTGAGGGAGAGAGAAAGAAAGACACCTGCAGACCTGCCTCACCAAATCCTGCAGGTGGGAAGCAGGGACTCAGCTGGGTACTTATGTATAATAATATGTGTATTTAACTAGGTGCACTACTGCCCAGCCCTAAATGTTATAAAGTGAAAGCTTAATTAAGCTTTCACTTTATAACATTTAGGGCTGGTCACAAACTGTTCTCACATGTATGTAGTTCCGCATGACAGGTGTCAGAACACCATAACTTCCACCTCAATTTTTTAATGTATTATCTTTATTTATTTATTGGTTTGAGACAGCCAAAAATCGCCAGAGGAGGGAGTGATAGGGAGAGAGACAGAGAAGACATCTATACAACTGCTTCACCACTCACAAAATTTTCCCCCTGCAGGTGGGGGCCAGGGACTTGAACCCAGGTCCTTTCTCATTGTACATGTACATTCAACCAGCTATGCCACCACCTGACCCCCAAATACATTTTTTATTCAACAAAGAACCGGCAAAATAGCTCACCTGGATAGTATGCCTGCCTCACCATGAGCATGACTCAGGTTCAAGCCAGGCTCAGGCCCACAGGAGGAAGCATCAGTGCTATATTTTTTGTTTGTTTGTTTGTTTTGTTTTAATTCTTTCTGTGTCTCTTTGTCTTTGACTTTCTGTCTAAAAATATCAGCCAAGGAGTTGTGAAGGCCTAACAACAAAAATAAAAGAAAATATCCAACAAATATTTACTACAAGTTTATTTTATACAGAACAAAACAGTACTTTAAACTAAGAGCTCAAATTAGGTTTTCCAGGAAGAAATGACCAAGTGCTGAGACATACACTCAATGATTGAAAAAAGTCAATACTCATCTTACATAGCAAAGAACCAGTCCTTTCTGTGGGAGGGGTGGTGTGTGTGTGTGTGTGTCCCCCTTTCTGTCAATTTAATTTATCAGTCCTTTGTGGACACCTTTATTAAGCAAAGTCTGCTTTCAGGTTCTGTGTAAAGGACATTACAAGTAACACATATCCCTCTGTTCTAAGAATTCAAATCTATGAAGAGGTGAAAAGTGGTGGAAATAGTATAATATGATTGTAGTCTTATGATATAACTAATATAATTCATGTATACACTTAAGTGTACTATGAATGATAAACTCACAAGATGGAGATATGAGAAGGACGATGAGAAAGAAAATATTAATTAGAGCGCACATGGCGTGAAGCACAAGGACACCCATAGGGATTCATCCCAGTTCGAGCCCCGGTTCCCCACCTGCAGGGGAGTCGTTTCACAGGAGGTGAAGCAGGTCTGCAGGTATCTATTTTTCTCTCCTCCTCTCTGCCTTCCCCATCTCTCTCCATTTGTCTCTGTCCTATCTAACAACGACGAAATCATCATCAACAACAATAACTACAACAACAATGAAAAAACAACAAGGGCAATTAAAGGGAAAATAAATAAATAAATAAATATGTTAAAAAATGAAAATATTAATTATTGTTGGGAGATGTTTTAATACCAGGGGGGAGAAGATGTGATACGACCCCTTAAGAATTCTGCTTCTGGGAGTCGGGCGGTGGCGCAGTGGGTTAAGCGCACGTGGCGCAAAGCGCAGGGACCGGCATAAGGTTCCCGGTTCGAGCCCCCGGCTCCCCATCTGCAGGGGAGTCGCTTCACGGGCGGTGAAGCAGGTCTGTAGGTGTCTGTCTTTCTCTCCCCCTCTCTCTCTGTCTTCCCCTCCTCTCTCCATTTCTCTCTGTCCTATCCAACAACAAAGCAACGTCAACAATGGTAATAATAAACCGCAACGAGGCTGCAACAACTAGGGCAACAAAATGGGGGGAAAATGGCCTCCAGGAGCGGTGGATTCATGGTGCAGGCACCGAGCCCAGCAATAACCCTGGAGGAAAGAAAAAAAAAAAAGAATTCTGCTTCTGGGGGTTGGGTGGTGGTGCACTGGGTTAACCCCACACAGTATGAAGTACAAGGACCTGACAAAGAATCCCAGTTTGAGTCACCAGCTCCCCACCTGCAGGAGTGGGGGTAGGGGTCACTTCACAAGTGGTGAAACAGGTCTGCAGGTGTCTATCTTTCTCTCTTTTAGCTCCCCTTCTCCCTCGATTTTTGTCTGTCCTATAGAATAAAATGATGGGGGAGGGGTTGTAGTGCCACCACAGAGCCCGAGCAACTAAATACGAAAACACAGAAAGAGAACGCATCTTCTGGGTACAGTTATGAAGATGGAGTAGACTGGTTTAGGCAGAAGGGAAAACTTTGAGAAGAGAGCCTGGGTTGGAGAAACAAACTACCAGGTAGGGATTGTGCCTTCTCATGTACTCGACCTAAGTTGGAACTCTGATACCACATGGGAGTTGCTAGGAACTAGATGGATCATTTGTGCTGCGATAGCCCTCCTCTTACTTCATTCTCTCTCTGTCTCTGTTTCTCTCTCTCTCTCTCTCTCTATATATATATATATATATGTATATGTATACATATATATATATATATATGATTGTATATATGTATATATAGTATGTATAATATACATAATCTATATGAAGCAGCAGCCCAGGGGCACTGAAAGTGTGTATGTTCAAAGTATAAACCTTAAAAATAAGTCTGTATGTATTTTACTGTTGACTAAAAACCGTTTACCCTCTATAATGAAATTTAAAAAGAAAGGTCTGGAAAATACAGATTATATTTGAAAGAAGTGAGCAAGGTCATAGGGTCATGTATAAATCGGGACAGTCAAGCCTGGCCCCTGCCTTCCCCCTCTTTGGAAGCCAAAAATCTCTGAACTCGTACGAACTCCTTGAATCTTTGAAATGACACAACTCAAGTTATCTCTAAAAATAATACGAAGTGGTTTGTTTTGTCTTGTTTTTTTTCCTTCACATAACTCTAGGTTAAAAGTATTCAGATGTAATCAAAACATCATAAAGGTTGAGTCCTGCTGACCATTTTCATAGTAAAAAAGAAAAATTATTAGACATAAACGTGAAAAATCTCTGGCATTCAAAATAATTACTGACAAAAGAAATGGCATTTTGGTTTACTTTAAGCAACTAACACATCTATTTCAAATCTGTATTACTATAACTAACTGCAAGAACAATGGTTTCATAGGCTCACTTTTTTTCTAGCTTAGTAAACTGCAAAATAATTTCTGAATTTGGGAGTTGCCACCTATAATAATCTAAGGAATTTCTCTGCGTGAAACTTTTAAAATAGCTAAGCAGTATGACATAATTATTTGGATGCAAGTTAGTTTAAATTCAGGATAGGTAATTAGCATTTGATATACTCTAATCAGGAACACATGCTAGACAGAACTACTGCAAATGTTTCATCTCTCTATCTCTCTCCAATACTAAAAAAAAATTACAAAGTCAAAAAAAGTATGAATTTTTTTCTAATTGTTGAAGTCAGTAATGTTTAAGATGTGCACGTAAGAGTTGGATGTTGTGGTAGTTTTTTAATTTTATTTTAATTCAGTTTTTTTTTTAATTTTGTAATTTTAATTTTACTTATCAGAGATAGAGACAGAGACAGAGACAGAGAATGAGCCAAAACATCACTCTGGCATATTCCCAATGCACCTGGTAGTCAGTCATTTCTTCTTCTTTTTAATAGAGAGTGATATACAGAGAAAGACAAAGATAGAGGCAGAAGGGGCCAGGTGGTGGTGCACCTGGTTTGGACATGTTATAGTGTGCAAGGACCCGGGTTTGTGCCCTCAGTCCCCACCTGCAGGGGGAAAGCTCTGTGAGTGGTGAAGCAGTGTTGAAGACGTCTCTCAGTCTTTCTCCCTCTGTATCTCCCCCTACCATTTCAATTTCTGGCTGTCTCTATCAATTAGATAAAGGTGATAAAAAATTATTTTATTTTTTTATTTTTAAATTTTTTATTTAAGAAAGGATTAGTGAACAAAAGCATAAGGTAGGAGGGGTACAACTCCACACAATTCCCACCACCCAATCCCCATAACCCACCCCCTCCCATGGTAGCTTTCCCATTCTCTAGCCCTCTGGGAGCATGGACCCAGGGTCGTTGAGGGTTGCAGAAAGTAGAAGGTCTGGCTTCTGTAATTGCTTCCCCGCTGAACATGGGCGTTGACTGGTCGGTCCATACTCCCAGTCTGCCTCTCTCTTTCCCTAGTAGGGTGTGTCTCTGGGGAAGCTGAGCTCCAGGACACATTGGTGGGGTCTTCAATCCAGGGAAGCCTAGCCAGCATCCTGCTGGCATCTGGAACCTGGTGATTGAAAAGAGAGTCAACATATGAAGCCAAACAATTTGTTGAGCAATCATGGATCCCAAGCTTGGAATAGTGGAGAGGAAGTGTTAGGGAGGTACTCACTGCAAACTCTAGTGTAATCCTGCTTTCAGGTATATATTTTGCAGTAGTTTATGGATACGTGTGCACATAAGCTCTCTCTCACAGAAAGTGGTGTATATCTAGGTTATGGGACTTTGTTAGAAAGTGAACTACCTGAGATGAAATTAGAGTGTACTATTAAAGGAAAGGTCTCACCCAAGTAATGAAGCTGAAGGGTTGTCATTCCACACGTGAAGTCTCTGGATACAGTCTGAGGTGAAGCATGTTGAGATGGCAATCGTTGCTTTGGTTAGGTTGTGATCGGCGGATGCAATATTATTTGGTTTGGATTGGGAGATGCATACGGGAAAGTGGGCCCTATCCAAGGGTTCCAGGACTGGGGGAAGTAGGGGCTCTATAGTGAAGATGTGAGGTTCCTGCTGTCTTAGGGTTCAAAAAGACAATCAATAGTTAATATTATTATCACATTATTTGTTAATTGGGTTAACTTTGAAAAGTCCCTTTGTTATGGTTTGCTGTACAGTACCCAGTGTCTTGTATATAGCTGTGCTATTGGAAGCTTCTAATCTACTTGGTCTAGGCTTTTGAGAGAGTCCGCACATCAAATACGTAGCCTATATATTAAAAAGATTCAGTTTGTCTTTTGAGAAACTTTGAGACATACAATTGACTTCCCCCTCTCATATTAATTAACTACTGATTTATATGTCTACATTTTGCTAGGAGTGTACATAAACACCATTCCCACCACCAAAGGACTGTGACCCATCCCTCCCGCCCACTCCCACCCCCCACTGGCCCAGGAAGCTACATGTCTACCCCTCACCACTGAGTTTTTACTTTGGTGCCCTACTTACAATTTGATCAGGTCCTGCTTTTAGTTTCCCTTTCAGATCTTCTAAGTCAGCTTCTGTTGATGAGTGGTATCATCCCATACTCATCTTTATCTTTCTGACTTAGTTCACTTAACATAATTCCTTCTAGCTCTGTCCAAGATGGGTCAGAGAAGGTGGGTTCATTGTTCTTGATAGCTGCATAGTGTTCCATTGTGTATATATACCACAGCTTTCTCAGCCACTCATCTGTTGTTGGGCACCTGGGTTGCTTCCAGGTTTTAGCTATTATGAATTGTGCTGTTATGAACATAGGATGGCTAGGTGGACTTGGTTTCGCTTCTGAAAGCTTACTGTTGTTGTTTATCATGCTTTATGCAGGCCACCCAGAGAATGTCCAGGAGACTCCGGAGACGCTTACAGTGCAACCCCCCAAGTCTAGTCTGGACATTCCAGATGAGACCCCACTGGATGAAAAGCCCCTTACAACAGTAAATCCCAGCACTTCAAGCCCCAATGACTTGGCTATCCAGGTTGAACAAAGACTGAGCACTATTCTCAGAAATATTACATTCAATCATACAGACAATGGTCCTTTAGCTTTCCCAAGAAACATGTTACATAGCAACCCTGAAATGCACCTGCATATTGTCTTAGGTAGATTACAAGAAAGGGAGTTTGGCATAAGGATCAGAGCAAGACGCCGTGTTCCCACTAGCGCCTCCCCTATTCTGGGTATTAAGGTCCAGTGCTTAGAAGGAGAAAAAATAGCCCTTTAGATAAATGAGAGCAGTGAAAGCATTTAGTTCTTACTGATAAATTCACTTTTGTCTGAAACCAAAGGGATGTGGTTAATAACCCATGAAAGAACAGTATGGCTGTGCTTTCGTTTTGATGGTAGTTGTATGCCTTCAGTTCCTCCTGTCTGTGTTACTTATAAAAAATGTACCCTGCGTACTTTGTGGTCAACTGACTTGGCCAGCTTTTGATTTATGCTTCTTTGTTATGCTATTATAAAAAGAATCTCTATATCAGTAAAAGATTGCAGCAGCATTGAAACTCATGTGTCTCAGTGTTGTCTGTCGCGCCGAATCCACCTCCCACCTATAAGTCTCATTCTCCCTGGATCAGCCTGCTGAGCCCCCAGTTGGGAGGTCGGCGGCATGAGGTGGTATCTTAGTGTTGTCTTAATTTGTATTTCTCTGACAATCAGTGACCTAGAGCAGTTTTTCATATGTTTGTTAGCCTTTTGGATCTCCTCTGTAGTGAATGTTTTGTTCATTTCCTCTGCCCATTTTTGGATGGGGTCATTTGCTTTTTTGCGGCTAAGTTTGCTGAGCTCTTTATATATTTTGGTGATTAGTTTCTTGTCTGTTGTCTGGCATTTTTTAAAAAAAAAAAGAGAGAGAGATAGAAACAGAAGGAGCAACTGCAGCATCGCTCTACTGCGAATGAAGTGTCCCTGCTAAGAGTGGAGGCGTACACCTCAAATACAAGTGCTTTCCTGTGCATGGAACCCTGTATGCTCCACTAGATGAGCTGCCTACCGGTCTCAGTGCAGGAGAGGAAATTCAGGAACTTATGTTTGCAAATTCTGCACTCTACCTGGTGTGCAATGCTCCATGCTGTAGAATGTAGGGTTTTTTGTTGTTGTTGTTGTTGTTGTTTGCTGTTTTTTGTTTGTTTCCTTTCTTTTTTTTTTTTCATAGCCATGTTCAGCTCTGACATTAGCAATGAGTGGTATGGTGAGGTCAGAACCTGAAACCTCTTCTTTTTTTTTTTAATTTAATTTTTTTTTTCCTCCAGGGTTATTGCTGGTCTCTTTGCCTGCACCATGAATCCACTGCTCCTGGAGCCCATTTTTCCCCCTTTTGTTGCCCTTGTTGTTGTAGCCTTGTTGTGGTTATTATTATTGCCATTGTTGATGTTGTTCGTTGTTGGATAGGACAGAGAGAAATGGAGAGAAGAGGGGAAGACAGAGAGGGGGAGCGAAAGATAGACACTTGCAGACCTGCTTCACTGCTTGTGAAGTGACTCCTCTGCAGGTGGGGGCTGGGGGCTGAAACCAGTATCCTTATGCCGGTCCTTGTGCTTTGCACCACATGTGCTTACCCAGGGCGCCACTGCCTGACCCCCCCCCCCCCCGAAACCTCTTCTAAGCAAGTTCCATGTACCACCTCTGCTCTCACTATCTCCCCAGTCAGGAACACTTCGTAATTTGGGAGATGTTGCAGGAGGGCAATAGCACTGTGATCAGAAAAGCTGTGAAAGGATAAAATACTCAAGAGTTAACTGATTAGATGGAATGGTGAAGAAAAGGGATAAATGAAAGCTAACCACAAAAGTGACTTGGCTAAATGGGGTGATATTAACAAGAAGATTTAGAAAGGCAAGTAACAAATTCATTTTGGATATGCTGGCTTGAGCTGACATTTAGTTAAGAATGTGTACAACTTGGAAAACTGAAAGAATCTGCAATTCACAGTGAGAGCCTGAGGTTGATGAGTTCACACAGGAAGAATAGAGAGTGAAAAAGTACAGTAGCGTGATGAGTGATGAATGCCAAGAGTTAAAGGGCAGGAAAACAAAAAGAAAGAGTGAAACAGAAAAGGAATAGTAGTATGAGGAAAATACAGGACCAGAGAGTTTCGTATGAGGAAGTAGAAAGGAATTGGGAGATATTTTGGTGCGAGATATATAAAATCATATGCCAATATAGGCTACTCCTTGGAAATAAAAATAATAATGAAAAAAACACTAAAAATGGAAACAGCAATAGAGACTACTTAGTCTAGGCTAATTCTGTCACTTTAGGAGATAGGAGATAGGAGACCACAGTTTGGATATTGTGGTATCTAATCCATAATAAACTATTAACTATTAACTTTAGCAGAACTGGGATTAAAGCCAAGCTCCTAATCACAAGGATAGCACTCACAAAAATGTCACTGAAATCCAATAGTAAAATGCCACCTGAGACCAATCTCCAGGTTTTCATAAGAGAACAAATAAAGAAGCTACCATCTTTAAAAAAAGAACCTTACTTTCCAGAGATATATTGGGTAGCACACATTACCTGTTTGAAATTGCTTATCTGGTTTTGCCTAATTTGCCAATCTGTAAAACTTGCACTGACACTTTATCCCAACACAGAAGCACAGTGGGGCCCTTGCTCCCTTGTACTTGTACAGTGAAACACGGATCAAACAAAGCGAGTGGTGAAGCAGTATTGCAGGTGTCTCTCTGTCTCTCTCCCTCTCTACATACCTCTTCCCTCTCAATTTCTGGCTGCCTATATCCAATAAATAAATAAAAATAATAGGACTTTTAGCATATGTTCCCTCAAAACTTTGTTTAAGACATATATCACACATCATTTCACAAAAGACCTTATTGGTACTTTGTTCCTGGAAGAGCTGTAGACATAATGTCCTCTTCCAAAACTTTATAGGACTGAGACACTTAACTGTTTTCTGTCCTGTGAATCTGTGATATTTTAATATCTTCTAATATATTCTCAAGGTACGCATGATAAAAAGTGCAGGCAATGTTTCACTTTATAGGTTTTATTCATATTCAAAACTTGTACTAGCAATATCCTTCTCTCATCGGGATATAAAAGAAAATGTCTACATGTTACTAGACACAAATTCACAATGCAATTAACTTTGTTCGCCTCTCATTCTTGGTTACCCATGAGTCTATTTTTAATATCTTGTTTATTTATTTTGGATGAAGTCAGAGAAATTGAGAGGGAGAGAGAGAGAGAGAAACTTACAGTACTACTTCACTGTTGGGAAATTGTGTGGATGTGGTTGAGCTTGGCAGGGCTCACAAAGCACCCTGCATTCCTGATACTATGGCCTATCTTAAACAAAGTTTTGAGGGAACATATGCTAAAAGTCCTGTTAATAGTTTAATTGACATTTCTAATCACAGAATTCATCTACAAGATCTTTGCCAGTCGAACTACTCAATGCTATAGCACAGATCCGTATGTATGGGTTTCTGGTTCTACCTATACACCACCAGAAGTGAGTGGTATCTCTCTCTCTCTCTCTCACTTTCTCTCTCAGATTAAAACTATTTAATCTTCAAGATATCCTAAAACACCAAGCTGATAATAATACATTTTAATTTGATATCTAACAAAGAAAAAGGATAGCAGAAAACAAAATCATCAATGCACTCAACATTAATAATATAGTGACAACAAAGCAAACCTCAGATTTTCTGGCATTTGAACTTTTCTTGTACACTATGTTGCTTGGTGCCATGTGTCAGACAAAGTGAGCAGGATATTGAATTGGAGTGTTCAGAAAACTCTAGACTAAAGTGCTCTGATAAGACTATCAATCTTAGGTATGCTTAACTGTACACATAGCAGGATACTGGTAAGGACCTCTAGGACCCAATAAACAACTGTGAGAATCAGTGGACTTACACATGCTTACCCTCTAAGAACTGGGAAGGTGTTAGAGAGTTTGTCAGCGTCACATATGCGGACAGAGATGGTCTATGAACAAAAATAATAATAATAATAAGTATTTTTTAAAAACATGGTCTTGGAGGTGGTTTAGTGGATGAGGTACTGTACTCTCAAGTATGAGGTCCTGAGTTCAGTCCTTGGCAGCACATGTACCAGAGTAATGTTTTTTTTTCCCCTTTTTCTCTTTCTCCCCTATCTTTCTCATTAATAAATAAATAAAATAAATATTTTTAAAAACATGTATTTTAAGGTAACTTAATGATAAAGTACCTATCAAGAACAATGAACCCACCTTCTTTGACCCATCTTGGACAGAGCTAGAAGGAATTATGTTAAGTGAGCTAAGTCAGAAAGATAAAGATGAGTATGGGATGATCCCACTCATCAACAGAAGTTGAGAAAGAAGATCTGAAAGGGAAACTAAAAGCAGGTTCTGACTAAATTGAAACCAAAGTAAAAACCCTGTGGTGAGGGGGAGGGTGGACATGCGGCTTCCTGGGCCGGTGGGGATGGGTGGGTGGGATGGGACAGTCTTTTGGTGGTGGGAATGGTATTTATGTATACTCCTAGTAAGTGTAGTCATATAAATCACTACTTAATTAATATGAGAGGGAGAAAATTAATTCTATGTCTCAAAGTTTTTAAAACATAGACTGAGTCTTTTTAATATATAGGCTGTGTATTTGATATGCGGACTCTCTCAAAAGCCTAGACCAAGTAGATCAGAAACAACCAGTGGCACTGCTATACAAGATACTGGGTACTATACAGCAAACCCTAACAAAAAGACTTTTCAAAGTTAACCTAATTACCAAATAATGTGATGATAACATTAACTATACATTGTCTTTTTGAACCCTAAGACAGCAGGAACCTCACATCTCCACTAGAGAGCCTATATTTCTCCCAGTCCTGGAACCATTGGATAGGGCCCACTTTCCCACATGCCTCTCCTAATCCATATCAAATAATATTGCATCTGCCGATCGCAACCTAATCAACGCAGCGATTTCCACCTCAACATGCTTCAGCTCAGACTGTGTCCAGAGACTACAGGTGTGGAATGACAACCCTTCAGCTTCATTACTGAGGTGAGACCTTTCCTTTCATAGCATTCTCTAATTCCATCCCAGGTGGATCACTTTCTAACAAAGTCCCAAAACCTAGATATAGAACAGGTTCTGTGAGAGAGAGCATATATGTTCACACATATCCATAAACTAGTACAAAATATATACCTGAAAGCAGAAGTACACTAGAGTTTGCAGTGAGTACCCCCCTAACACTTCCTCTCCACTATTCTAAGCTTTGGGTCCATGATTGCTCAACAATTTGTTTGGCTTTGTATGTTGACTCTCTTTTCAGCCACCAGGTTCCAGATGCCATCAGGATGCCGGCCAGGCTTTCCTGGACTGAAGACCCCACCAATGTGTCCTGGAGCTCTGCTTCCCCAGAGACACACCCTACTAGGGAAAGAGAGAGGCAGACTGGGAGTATGGACTGACCAGTCAACGCCCATGTTCAGTGGGGAAGCAATTACAGAAGCCAGACCTTCTACCTTCTGCAACCCACAATGACCCTGGGTCCATGCTCCCAGAGGGATAGAGAATGGGAAAGCTATCAGGGGAGGGGGTGGGTTATGGAGATTGGGTGGTGGGAATTGTGTGGAGTTGTACCCCTCCTACCCTATGGCTTTGTTAATTTTTCCTTTCTTAAATAAAATGTAAATTAAAAAATGATAAAATATATTTAAAGAACTTTTCAGCCACATTCCATCAAGTTTACTTAAGGACTAGTAAAAAAAAAAAGTTTTACTTCAATCAAGAAGAAAAATGTCAAAGCAGTATGCCCATTTAGACACGAATCCAGTTAGGTTCCACAACTGTAGCGAAGACACTTTCTCATTGATTTTAATTTGTTGAAACTCTCAAGGTCTAAAATTCTGTACAGTTTTTAGAGGAATCTCTGTGTGTAGAAAACTCTGAAACTTTGTCCACAGAGGAAAAAAAAATCCAAGATTTAAAAAGGTAATTAAAATATACAATCCCAGACATCATCAGTAATCCTTTTTCTTGAGTGAATGGAAAAGCTTTGTTTTCGTTTCTACAACACTATTACATTCCCGGAATAAAATGAAATAATGTCCCAGATGTAAATAGTCAAACCACCTAGATATAACTGTTACTCTTGAATAGTTCCCTGAATCAGACAGAAAGCACACTGCTGAACACTTACTCTATAAAAAGCCTTGTATCAGTTGTGGTGAGATGCAACAGCCTCACTCTGTACTTGCAGAAGAAGCAACAGCTTGTCTCTGGAACTCAATGGTAACCTGAGCCCGAAGTGTCTGCTGCCCTAATACTAATGTACCAGGGCAAATCACTTCACTTCACTTACTTGTTTTTTTAGCTTAAGAAATAATAGTAGTACATTGCTGCAGCAAGTGACCCAAATATAACCCTAATTTCCTGAGAAAAGTACAAGTTCTCCTGGAATTAATCAACTCAGAGAATTCTACTTGGTTAGTATAATGGAAGGCAATTTCCTTATGAGCTGCTAGGAAGATATCTTTGAATGGACTGGGGTTTTTATGGTCCTGTGTGGTTGACATTTAAGGGAAATTTTTCTTGCAAAGACATTTCATTTATACTTTAAAAACTATTACACTCATCATTTGGAACCTGGTGACTGAAAGAAGAGTTAACATATAAAGCCAAACAAAGTGTTGACTAATCATAAACCTAAAGGCTGGAATAGTGCAGATGAAATTTGGGGGCCTCCGTTTTGTAGATAGCTAGTAGGACTATTTTAGTTATATTCTAAAGGGCCTCTGACTATATTAGTGTTTTTTGTTTGTTTGTTTGTTTTTCTGAGCCTGACATCCGATGTGCAGGTGGAACCAAGTTATTGTCTGGGGAGATGATGTCATGGCTAGAAAAAGGAACAGAAAGCTGGATCAGGGAAGACAGTAGCTACCAAATATGGGCAAGGTGTGTATAAATATTGTTTACTGTAAACCCCATCGATTTGATCTGATCTGGGGCCCATATTCAGCTTATGAGCCTACATGACCTCTGCACCCCTATAGATCTGAGATCACATTCTGTGGTCATGAGCAGGAGTGTTCCAAGCTGCCCCAATTTCAGAACCCATCTTACTCAGGTGGAAGATACGTAGAGTATGTTGTCCAGCTTCCCTTCGGAAGATGGAACATTCTCTACCGTTGTTGATCCATGTTGAGTTGAGGGCAAGGTCCTACAAAGGGGTCTATTGTCTTGTTGCTGATAGAGATGACCAGTAACAAGGGAGTGAGGGATTTATTTGAGGTCTAGGCCCATCTTGTCTGTTTGGGAATCTCAGGACTCCCCGACTAGGGCCCCATCTGATGGGGTGGCCTGATAGAGTCATCCTTACAGAATACCAGTCTCTTGCCCTTGTTTAGCTTTTCTAGTCCTTATTCTGATACGGTTAGCTTTGGAGTGATTGAGGGAAGTGTAATAGGAAGTAGGTGAGGAGGATATCTAAGTCTAAGTCGGCACTATTTCATTAGGAACTTTATGATGTCTTTTTAGGTCTTTCTACTTGTTTGCTGCATATACTGACTTACTGCAGACTATTGTGTACTTTTGCTTTCAGGTATATATTTTGCCCTAATTTATGGATACATGTGAACATATGCTCTATCTCATGGGACCTAGTCTATATCTAGGTTTTGTGACCTGAAACGGAATTAGAGAATCCTTTTGAAAGGAAAGGTTTCGCCCTAGTAATGAGCCTGAAGGGTTGACATTCCACACCTGACGTCTCTGGACACAGTATGAAGTGAAGCTTGCTGAGATGGTACTTCTTGTGTTGATTAGGTCAACAATTAGTCAACAATTTGTTTTATATATATATATATATATATATATATATATATACATATATATATACATATATATATATTTGTTGTTGTTATTGCCCTTGTTGTTTTAATGTTGTAGTTATTATTGTTGTTATTGATGTCATTGTTGTTGGATAGGACAGACAGAAATGGAGGGGGGGAAGATAGAGAGGGGGAGAGAAAGATAGACACCTACACACCTGCTTCACTACCTGTGAAACAACTCCCCTGCTGGTGGGGAGCCAGGGTATTTGTTTGGCTTTATATGTTAACTGCCAATGCCCATGTCCACCATAGAAGCAAGTACAGAAGCCAGACCTTCCACCTTGTACACCCAGTAATGATCCTGGTCCATACTCCCAGAGGGATAATGAATGGGAAACCTTCCAATGGAGGGTATGGAATATGGAACTCTGGTAGTGGGAATCATGTTGAATTGTGCCTCTCTTATCTTACATCTTGTGGATAATTATTAAGTCAATTAAAAAAAGAATAGGACTACAATGGAGGTGATGGGATACAGAACTCTGGTGGTGGAAATTTTGTGGAATTGTACCCCTTTTATCCTATAGTCTTGTCGATCATTATTAAATCAATTAAAAAATTAGGAAAGTTTCCAATGAAGGGGATGGGATACAGAACTCTGGTGGTGGAAACTTATGTAACGGTTATCTTACAATCTTGTAAATAATTATTAAATCACTAATAAAAAATTAAAATATAGCTTATGATCTCTGGGGCCTCAGCAAACATTTCAGCAGAGAAAAGAAATGTCCGCAAACCTCCTTACCAACAGAAGCAGCAAAATCAACAAGTCCTGATCTTACCTGAGTACATCTGACTGATGGAGTGTAAGTCACTGTTGGAATCAAATTGTAATGAGCCTGGAAAAACAGTCTATGTTCATCCAGCCTCTTCATTCTGGAAGACACATCAAAAAGAAGGAACAGTGGACGGTTAGTATCAGTCCACCATGTCCATCTTAACCCACCCTTCCCACCCAGCATCAGTATTTAGACTTTCAAGTAAGATTCTTAGTATTCTTACTATTGACAGCAGCCAATATATCCCTAAGAAATATGTGCTCTCAATATTTAGATGTCTGGCAATATTTTATATTTTACCTTCAGGTTGACAATGATTTCCTATTAGCACAGTTAAACCTAATTCCACTGGTTTGTCGCATTGATTGCAATTACTGAGAAACCTGTTGCCTAATTATTATTTCTTTACTGACTAGCTGCTGCTCACTTCAACTGAGCTTTTTCCTTTATTCAATATTATGCAACTTTTCTGTGGTTTTTCTAGGTGTAACTTTGCTTTTCTTTCTTACATGCTTTCACTGTATTCATTTAAGAAGTATTCTCAACTTCAGGATGTTCTGAGCCATTAATTTTCCAATACTAGTCTTTGTTTTATTTTTCTATTCTTTTATAATTATATATTGATGGGTCCTTTATTTTATCTTCTATGAATATAAACATCTCCCATTTTCCACCAATCTTTCTATATTTAGTCTCTGTCTTTTCTCAGTATTTCTAAATTATTTTTCAAATTAGTAAACACACCATTTATATTTTTACCTGCACTTCAAAAAATGTCCAGTTTATGTTAATTTTACTATTCTTAAATTTTCTTTTTTGAATGACTTTCCAAACAAAGCTGCCTGTTCTTTTATATATAGTGCCTTCTTGGTGCTCCTTTGGTCTCTCAGATATTTTTATGTCTGAAATATTTATGTGCATAAATTCTCCCATCTAGTGCATTCTCTGCCTCTTGCTCAGGCCACTTGTTTCTGCTTGTTGTTTTTCATTTTTTAGCTATATAAGGGGAAGGAGATAATTTTCCAAGGCAGCCCACTGTTCCCTGAGTGATGGAAGAATTTGTACAGAGAAATTTTGAGTTGTCTTCTCCAAATAAACTTGTGAATTCAAAGGGCCAACTTGTGATAATTTTTCATCTCAGTATCCTTAGTCATTTAAGGAATTTTTTGTTGCTATTGATATATATATTAAAATTTGCAATGTTTATATATTGAAACTAGAGATTCCTCTATCTGCTCTGTTGTAGCAATCTCAACTACCTTGTCAATGACTTGTTTGTTTTCCAATACTAGAAAAAAGAGGAAAAGACAGCATTAATATGCTACCGGCAACCGGATGAAGTAGAATTGTTAGCAAAGACATTTCTTTTTGTTGTTGTTGTTTTGTTTTTTGCCTCCAGGGTTACTGCTGGGGCTCAGTGCCTGCTCTACGAATCCACTGCTCCTGGGGGCTTTTTTTTTTTTCCCTTTTGTTGCCTTTATTGCTTTATTGTTGTTGTGGTTATTATTTTTATTTTTGTTATTGATGTCATTGTTGTTGGATAGGACAGAGAAGTGGAGAGAAAAGGGGAAGACAGAGAGGGGGAGAGAAAGACAGACACCTGTAGACCTTCTTCACCGCTTGTGAAGCGACTCCCCTGCAGGTGGGAAGCTGGGGGCTTGAACCAGGATCTTTACTGTAGTCCTTGAGCCTTGCATCATGAGCGTTTAACCTTCTGTGCTACTGTCCGACCTCCTCTAAAACATCTGTGTAGGTGATCTAATGTTGTTGATCCATAAATAGGAGATGGATGAGAAGAAAGAAATCTCTGGGGAAACTGGAGAAGAGATCCATTAAGTTTATTTTTGTAATCTGGCTCACTTGTTACTGCTAAAATCGTATTTGGAGAAAGAGTGAAAAATATCTATGGGGACCGAGTGGTAGTGCACCTGGTTAAGCACATATTACAGTGTGCAAAGACCTAAGTTCGAGTCCCTAGTTCCCCCCTACAGGGGGAAAGCTTTGCAAGTGGTGAAGCAGGGCTGTGGGTGTCTCTCTCCCTCTCTCCCTCTCTCTAGTCCCCTCCCCCCTTGATTTCTGGCTTTCTCTAGCCAATAAATAAAGATAATAAAAAAAAATTTTAAAGAATTCTATTTTAAATATCTACACAAACATTTGCAGTTAGAAAACAGGTAGAATAGTATCTTGTGGAAGTGTAAATAATGTATTTTTATTGTTTATACAAGGACTTAGATAAACAAAACACTTAACGAAAAAGAAAAGCCCAGCTTCTGGAATTCTTAACAATTTGAAAAGATATTTCTCACATGGGGAATTCTTTCAGCATCTTATCCTGTATAAGCACTTTACCATGGCTTCCTCTCTTTCTTCCTCAATCAGCACAAGAATGTTTTAGCTTCTTAGTCTTCCCCAGGCCTTGTTGGTCTTACGTGGCAGCATAAGAAAAGCATAAGATCATAAGAAAGCAGAGGAGGAATATATTGTGTAATAAGAGCCCACAAACCTGACCCATACAACTGCATTGAAACCCTCATCTGGCCTGTGGCTGTTTGACGGTTAGGTATGTAGTCATCCAGCTATATAAGAAAATATACATGGTACAGAAACTCTAATGCAAGGCACTGGTAGAAGCACCACCTTTAAGAAACCACACATTAAGGGAGTTGGGAGGTAGCGCAGTGGGTTAAGTGCAAGCAGCATGAAGCGCAAGGACTGGCGAAGGATCACGGTTCAAGCCTCCTGCTCCCCACCTGCAGGGGAGTCGATTCACAGGCGGTGAAGCAGGCTTATAAATGTCTTTCTCTCCCCCTCTCTGTCTTACCCTCCTCTCTCCATTTCTCTCTGTCCTATCCAACAACGATGACATCAATAATAACTACAACAATAAAAAACAAGGGCAGCAAAAGGGAATAAATAAATAAATAAATATTTTTAAAAAAGAAACCATAAAATAGTGGGCCAGGTGATGGGGCACTTGGTTAAACATTCACTTTACAGTGTATGTGGGCCCAGGATCAAGACCCTGATCCCCACCTGGAGGGGGAAAGCTTCACAGGTGGTGTATCAGGGCTACAAGTGTCTCTCTGCCTCCTCCCCTCTCACTTTCTGTTTCTACCCAACAATAAATAAAAATATTCTTTAAAAAAGAAATTATGGAATGATCCTTGAAAGTATAGCCTTTGGATCTTTCTCTCTACAGAACACCAGGTGGACATTATTTATTTCTCTTTCAGAAAATTTGGAGTCTTGTGAGTTCTAGTGTCTCTTCTCTCAGTAAGTTATATATGTGAAGCAAGTTACATATTAAGGTCTTGAATTATAGAAGGTTTTCCTTTCCCTTTTTTTAAAATTTGGTGTTAATGCTATTGTTCTCATTATTTGTAGAAGTTAATATTCAAGGGCCTGGGATTCAGGTTCAAGCCCCAGGTGTGAACCTGCAGGGGGAAACTTCATATGTGAAAGAGAAAGGCTACCAGTGTCTCTCTCCCTCTATCTCCCCCCTCAACTTCTCTCTTTCTTTTTTTTTTAATATTTATTTTATTTATTTATTCCCTTTTGTTGCCCTTGTTGTTTTATTGTTGTAGTTATTATTGTTGTTGTCATTGTTGGATAGGACAGAGAGAAATGGAGAGAGGAGGGGAAGACAGAGAGGAGGAGAGAAGGATAGACACCTGCAGACCTGCTTCACCGCCTGTGAAGCGACTCCCCTGCAAGTGGGGAGCCGGGGTTCGAACCGGGATCCTTATGCCGGTCCTTGTGCTTTGCGCCACCTGCGCTTAACCCGCTGCGCTACAGCCCGACTCCCAATTTCTCTCTGTTTCTAATCAAAATAGATAAATAAATGAAATATTTTAGAAATAAGTTAATTCACTACTGCTCCTTCAATTTGATAAAAATGTGGGCAGAAGGAATAACTCACTAGGATACTACACTGTTTCGGCAAGTGCATGACTCAGGATTGAGCCTGTTCACATTGAAAGAAACTTCACTTCTCTCTCCAACTCTCTCTCTCTCTCTCTCTCTCTCTCTCTCTCTTCCTCCCTAGGAGAAATTCTGTCTATATTAAAATAAAAATTAAAAAACTTTATGAGAACTCAGTGCTGGGGTCATATAACAGGTTTACATTATACAAGGGAAGTGAATATTTTTCTTCCAGAATTAGTTGCTTTGTTTGGACATCAGCCAGTTAAATGTTTACTACATGTGTACCGACACTCCAGAAATATATTAGTAAATGTAGTTAAGTTAAATAAGTTTCATTTATCTATTTTAATACTAAATTTAAGAAACAACTGTTAATACAAAGGACAACTATAGAATGGTTTCATTCATATGTGGAATATAGAGAATTGAACACAGGAACATGGAAACAAACAACAACAAAAGTCAACCCATATCCAAGACTATGGGAAAACTATAGTGGTTACCTGGGGGGGGGGGGGGGGGGGAACAGACCTTTGGTGGCAGGAACAGGGTGAAATTGTACTCCTATTAACTTATGATTGTATAAATCACTTGATTCGTTATGCTCAGGGTGAAAAGTAAATTTAATATTTTAAGTTCTCTGCCTAGGTCATAGCTCTGAATAAACATATTTTCTTTAGCCTAAGTATTTTATATATCAGATCTGTAAGATGATCAGATCCTGACACTGGGCTTAAATTGTTCAAGAAGCTCTAAAAATAAATTTGTCTAAATTTTCTTTTTTAAAATACCTAAGTTACCTACAACCTTAGGCAAGATAGATCAAAACCATTCGGCCTTGCTAGTATCTAAGGTATTGCTACTAGGAGATATTCTTAAATGACATAAAGAATAGCAAGGTCAAGTTTATTACAGTAAATGCTAACCACTAGATTTACCAAGAAAAATAATAGAAAAGTTTCCAATGGTGGGAATGGGACACAGAACTCTGGTGGTGGGAACTGCATGGAATTATACCCCTATTAACTTACAATCTTGTAAGTCAATATTAAATCACTAAATTCTTTCATGTATTAACGAATGTACAGAACCGAACCCATAAACATAATGAGTGCTCAATGTATACTGGTTGAATGAATGATTGTGAGTATTAAATATCTACCTCCAGTTGTTTTTAAGGGCTCAAGATTCTGAAAGAAGTCTCTCATGGAATAACTAAAAGACGGTCAGCTGCACAAGGAAAATCAATTCGAGGTATCATTACAACTTTCTCAACATGATTGCATCCACCAATCCTGGGAAAGGCGTCTTTTATGTGCTTTTCAATATTTTAAATCAATAATTTCTCATAAAACACAGAGAATCCAAAAATATAAAGTGTTCCCAACAGAGAAAAAAGAACAGTGCCAGGAGCTCCAAAGGCAGGAGTTTAATAGCTCTTGTTTTATATGGTAGAAATTCTATAATGGGTTCTGTCGGAAGCTGTAGTTCAGTGAATTGAGCAGACTAAAACTACATCAGTAAATAAAAGGAATGAAAGAACTTCATGGCCATTTCCTTCAAGTAATTCTCCCATAGACAGAACCATTACAGTCCAAGGCTTTAAAAACAATAAACCCACAGGAGTTTGGTTTTGTTCAAGAAGAGAATCATTCAGTTTTTATAAATATTTAGACTCAGTTCAGAAAAGATCAAATCTGCCTTCCTAGAAAGAGAACATTATGGTAACCATTTCCATAGTCACTAGCTCTACTGGTGTACGTGCTTCGGCACTGGACCAGAACATGCAGTTTTAGGTCCTTACTTTTAAATAACACCAGTTGTTAATTCTATTTGAAATTGCCAAGGGGAGCCATTGAAAATTAATAGTAGACTGCTCACAAGAATGTTCACATAAGCACTTGGCTTCAGACAAATAAGGAGGATTCTGACAATCAAAAATCCACATTCTGGTAGTTTAAACTCTCTTGAAATCATTGCTTCTGGGCTGGAGACCTAACATAATGGTTTGCAGGAAGATTTGCATGCCTGAGTCACCAAAGGTCTCCACTTCAATCCTCAGTACAACCATAAGCCCAAGTTGAGCAGTGCTCTGTTAAAATGGAAATGCTGGGGTGGGCAGTGGCACATTTAGCTGACTGCACATATTACTATATGTTAGGACCTTCTTAACGCCCCTGGTCCCCTCCTATAGGGAGGGAGCTTAAAGGACAGCTGTACAGGGCTGCAGGTGTCTCTCCTCTACCTCGCCCCTTGATTTCTTGCTGTCCTATCAAATAAATAAGCTAATTAATATTAAAAATTTTAATGTTTTTCATTTGTCTACTAGAATCAAAATAAATGCAAAGAAGAGCCAATATACTTTCCTAATGTTCACATAGTTCACTAGATGTAAATAGCCATCTTATATAACAGAGTCAGAACTTTCCCTTAAATGAAGGGAAATGGGGATATCTGGTCTCTAAAACAAGGCCTGCCAAGGCCAGTGAAGAGTTTGAACACAGGTGAAAAGAAAATGTTGCTCACGGGAGTCGGGCGGTAGCGCAGCAGGTTAAGCGCAGGTGGAGCAAAGCTCAAGGACCGGCGGAAGGATCCCGGTTCGAGCACCCGGCTTCCCACCTGCAGGGGAGTCGCTTCACAGGCGGTGAAGCAGGTCTGCAGGTGTCTGTCTTTCTCTCGCTCTCTCTGTCTTCCCTTCCTCTCTCCATTTCTCTCTGTCCTATGTAACAACAATGACGACATCATAACAATAAAAAGGGGGGCAACAAAAAGGAAATAAATAAAATTTTTAAAAAAATGTTGCTCACGGGGGCTGGGTGGTGGTACAGCAGGTTAAGCGCACATGGCACAAAGTGCAAGGGCCAGCTTAAGGACCTCGGTTTGAGCCCCCAGCCCCCACCTGCAGGGGGATCACTTCGCAAGTGCTGAAGCAGGTCTGCAGGTGTCTATCTTTCTCCCCTCCTCTCTGTTTGCCCCTCCTCTCTCAATTTCTCTCTGTCCTGTCCAACAACAACAGCTATAACAACAATAACAACTACAACAAGAGCAACAAAATGGGAAAAGTAGCTTCCAGGAGCAGTGGTTTCATAGTGCTGGTACCGAGCCCAAGCGATAACCCTGGAGGCAAAATTTAAAAAAGAAGAAGAAGAAGAAGAACAGAAAAAAGAATGAAAAAAAAAATGTTGCTCACTCACAAATTTCCTGGAGCCATCTCTGCATATATTCACAAGTTTGCTAGAAATGACAGCATGCAAGCTGAATTGCTCAGGAGAGGAGATAAATTAACATAAACACAAAAAGAAAGCAAGACAGGCAGGCAGGCAGGCAGGAAGGAAGGGAGGGAGGGAAAAAGGAAAGAAAGACATAAGTGAGGAAAGAAAGAGAGAAAGAAAAAAGAAGGAAGGAAGGAAGGAAGGAAGGAAGGAAAGAAGGAAGGAAAGAGAGAAAGACAGATTGCTTCAGAGTGCAAGGTCATGGAACTATTTCATTACCTTTGTGTTAGAAGAAGCTTTGAAACAGGGATTTTGAAAAAGAGCCTGTCCTTTGACATTGCTACATTTCACCTTCATTCAAATTATTCAGTGGAAACAGTACAAGGCTATACTCTAAAGGCCGTAAGTAGCTGGTCAGTTTCTTTTTTCTTCTTCTTCTTTTATTAGTGATTTAATGTTGATTTACTAAATTATGAGAAAATAAGGGTATATATAATTCCACACCCATTCCCACCACCAGAATTCTGTATCCCCACTCCCTCCATTGGAAACTGCAGTTTCTGCTATGGGCTGGACAACATGTTGGTGCCAAGGACACAAAGGTCATTTAGACAAAGGTCTTACACTCAAATTGAACACTGACTGAAGGGGAAGGGAAGGGAAGGCAAACTAACAACTGTAGCTCAATTCAATTCCTCAAGGAGAGGGGTCTCTGCTATGTTTTAAATTTCTCCCCCAAATGCCTAGAACACTGCCAGACATGTAGTATATGCTCTACAAAGCTACAAACATGTCAAGCATGAAATGAATATGGTGATTACTATCATAGATCTCAACTTCAAAGCGCTATAGAAACTCAACAGTCCTGTACAGAAGACAACATTTAATGGATTAGAACTTGAAGCAGTTCTAGGGACTCAGTAGGCAAATACAAAGAAATCATCCTTAGCAGAGAAGAGTTTGATTTCTTGTTACAGAGCTTTTCCCAGGTTAATATACAGGCATCCACGTACCTGCCACAGGTCTGCATTCTAGTTCCTAGCCAAGGATGACTACCTGCTTCAGTCTGCTTGCTTGGCAGCTGAATATGTTTCTTCAGCAAAAGGCCTGGTATCTCTCAGTTACTGTGTGGGATGTAAAGTGATAGAACCCTGCTCCATCTTAACACTCCTTAGGAGGCCAATTTTGGTACGTTCAGGAACATTTCAACCACTTGGACACTGACATTCTCTAATATAAGTCCCAAATTAAACACATAATTAGTCGATAATCTAGTCATCTGGTCATTTTACTAAAGGGTTGGATCTAAAACAATAATATCATCTTTGTTCTCCAAACTTTGACTATAGAAGTGCTCAGTATGTCAAGTTTATATGCAGAACAATAAAAAAAAAAAAAGCCAAAACCTAGCAGTCAGACAAGAAGACAGTCTAGAAAGAACTTAAAACATCACATTAGGGAGTCGGGCAGTAGCGCAGCAGGTTAAGCACACGTGGTGCAAAGCACAAGGACCGGTGCAACGATCCGGTTCAAGCCCCCGGCTCCCCACCTGCAGGGGAGTGCGCTTCACAGGTGGTGAAGCTGGTCTGCAGGTGTCTGTCTTTCTCTCCCTTCTCTCTGTCTTCCCCTCCTCTCTCCATTTCTCTCTGTCCTAACAATGAGAACATCAATAACAACAACAATAATAACTACAACAATAAAACAAGGGACACAAAAGGGAATAAATAAATATTTTAAAAAACATCACAAATCACCTTCTATTTCAAGTAGTACAAGAATTATCACTTGAAAAAAATTTTTTTTGAGAAAATGTTGTTTCTTGTGTCTGTTTATTTCCTCAGGAATACAGCTTTCCACACCTCCAAAATACGTGTTAGTAAACTTCACTCACCACCAAAGCGCCGTGCTCCCCCTATTCCAGGGTATCTGGTATCACAGTCCTAAAAAGGTTTTGTGGTTGACTGTGAAACAGTGAAACTGGGGGGGGCAGGTGGTGGAATATCTGGTTAAGTGCACACATTACAGTCTACAAGGACCTAACCAAATTGTAAGTAGGGCACCAAAGTAAAAACCCTGTGGTGAGGGGTAGACATGCAGCTTCCTGGGCCAGTGGGGGGGTGGGAGTGGGTGGGAGGGATAGGTCACAGTCTTTTGGTGGTAGGAATGCTGTTTATTTACACTCCTAGCAAAATGTAGACATATAAATCAGTAGTTGATTAATATGAGAGGGGGAAAATTAATTGTATGTCTCAAAGTTTTTCAAACCACAAACTGAATCTTTTCAATATATAGGCTGTGTATTTGATATGCGGGCTCTCTCAAAAGCCTAGACCAAGTAAATTAGAAGCATCCAATAGCACAGCTATATACAAGATACTGGATACTGTACAGCAACCCATAACAAAAAGACTTTTCAAAGTTAACCCAATTACCAAATAATGTGATGATAACATTAACTATCGATTGTCTTTTTGAACCCTAAGACAGCAGGAACCTCACATCTCCACTAGAGAGCCCCTACTTCCCCCAGTCCTGGAACCCTTGGATAGGGCCCACTTTCCCGTATGCCTTTCCCAATCCATACCAAATAATATTGCATCCGCCGATCACAACCTAACCAACGCAACGATTGCCACCTCAACATGCTTCACCTCAGACTGTGTCCAGAGACTTGACGAGTGGAATGACAACCCTTCAGCTTCATTACTCAGGTGAGACCTTTCCTTTTATAGTACACTCTAATTTCATCTCAGGTGGTTCACTTTCTAACAAAGTCCCATAACCTAGATATACACCAGTTTCTGTGAGAGAGAGCTTATGTTCACATGTATCCATAAACTACTGCAAAATATATACCTGAATGCAGAAGTACACTAGAGTTTGCAGTGAGTACCCCCCTAAACACTTCCTCTCCACTATTCCAAGCTTTGGGTCCATGATTGCTCAACAATTTGTTTGGCTTTGTATGTTAACTCTCTTTTCAATCATCAGGTTCCAGATGCCACCAGGATGCTGGCCAGGCTTCCCTTGATTGAAGACCCCACCAATGTGTCCTGGAGCTCTGCTTCCCCAGAGACACACCCTACTAGGGAAAGAGATAGGCAGACTGGGAGTATGCACCGACCAGTCAATGCCCATGTTCAGCGGGGAAGCAATTACAGAAGCCAGACCTTCTACCTTCTGCAACCCTCAATGACCCTGGGTCCATGCTCCCAGAGGGATAGAGAATGGGAAAGCTATCAGGGGAGGGGTTGGGTTATGGAGATTGGGTGGTGGGAATTGTACGGAGTTGTACCCCTCCTACCTTATGGTTTTGTTAATTAATCCTTTCTTAAATTAAAAAATAAAAATAAATAAAGTACATGTCCTAGAAAAAAAAAAAAAATATATATATATATATACCTTCTCACCTGCACTAAATTAGATCTCTGAATGCAGGATATAGGCATGTGTACTTTTTTAAATCTTGGTGTTTTGATACAATTTTAAGCCTATGAACCACTATAACAATAGTGCAAAAGAGGCTGTGTGGTGACTCACTCAACAGAATGTGCTCTGCACTATGTGTGTTGACTCGGTTCGAGTCACTGGTGCTCACCTGCAGTAGGGAAAGCTTCCAACTCTGACACCATCTCCCCAGATAACCCCTTTAGCCCACCTGCATGTTGCTATTGGACTCAGGCAAAAATTAGTAAAGTCATGGATCCCTTGGAATCGACCTAAAATAGACTTCCTAGCTTCTTCCGACATGAAGACTCCAAATCTCATCTGCTACATTCTTACATTAAGGGTCCTGATTATTAAACAATCTGTTCTGCTTTATATCTTAAAGCTTTTCAGCCACCAAGTTGCAGACACTACCATCAATCCAACCTGACTTCCCTGGGCACACAACTTCTCACCAAAGAGTCCTAGAGCCTCACCTCCCCAGAGCCCTCCCCCACTAGGGAAAGACAGAAACTGGCTGGGGTGGGGGTTTGGATTGACCTGCTAACACCCATGTCCAGAGAAAAAGCAATTACAGAAGCCAGACCTTCCACCTTCTGCACCCATAATGATCCTGGGTCCATGCTCCCAGAGGGATAAAATATAGGAAAGCTTCCAGTGGACGGAATGGGATTCTTAATTCTGGTGGTGGGAAGTGTATGGAATTGTACCCCTCTTATCCTATGGTTTTGTTGATCAATATTAAATCAATAAAAAACCAATAATAAAAAAAGAGCTGTGGCGCTTGTTTCCTTTAAACATGGACTCTTCCATGTATGTTTCTATTTGGACTATTGATCTTCCTCTGAGTGTGATGCCAACTCAAATAATGAGTAAACATGCAAGAGAACCAGGCAAGAGTTAACCATCATTTATTATCTAGCCTGGAAAGTCATATAACTTCATAATTTCCCTGGGCATGACCACCTATATTTGAAAAGGGGAAATATTCGATCTCTCATACTAATAAACCAGCTAGGGTTGAGTAGAGTTATTGTTGACATTTTTTTCGAAATGGATTATTTCTACATAGATACAGAGATATCATACTTCTAAATATGGGATATCTAAGTGTATATTCCATAAAGACAATGACATTATTTTATACATAGTACAGTTACAAAAATCCAGGATTTTTGATATTTATTCATAACTGTTATCTAGTCCACAGTTCCTATTAGGATGATATCAATTGTTCCCACTCACTTCTCCCAAATATATAAAGAATATTATCAGGTATATGTAATTATTACAACTCCAAACGTGGTTCTGATGGACATTCTTAACCTATAATAAGTAGATACTAGGAGACAGACGAGCTGAAGTTCAAATTCCAGTTTTATTACTAAACAGAAGCATAACTCCTGGAAAATAACTGCACCCCTCTCCGTTGCAGTTTCCTCATTAATAAAGACACAGTCACTACTGGCTACAACATAGAATGGAGAGAAAATGCACAAGATGACTTCTGCCTCTCAGCAGTTGCTAGTTCTGCCTCCTCTCGCTACCCATCAAATAAATATGATGATTGTGATTACCAAGGATGTAGTCACTTATTTGGGGCAAATTGTTTTAAGTCTGATTAATAGATTCAGTCCCACATGAGAAGTTAGCTTTTGGGGATCAGGTGGTAGCACAGCGGGTAAAGCACATGTGGCACGAAGCACAAGGACCTGCGCAGGGATCCCAGTTTGAGCCCCCGGTCCCCCATCTGCAGGGAGGTCGTTTCACAGGCTGTGAAGCAGGTCTGCAGATGCCTATCTTACTCTCCCTTTCTCTGTCTTCCGACCTCTCTCTAGATTTCTCTCTGTGTTCTCCAACAACAACAGCAATAATAAGAAGAAGAACAATGATGATGATGAACAACAAGGGCAACAAAGGGAAAAAAATAGCCTCCAGGGGCAGTGGATGCATAGTGCAGGCACTTCTTCTTCTTCTAGCGTTTGCCCTTCTTCCGTAGCCAGCCACTGAGTCCGTGCAGGCACTTCTTCTTCTTCTAGTGTTTGCCCTTCTTCTGTAGCCAGCCACTGAGCCCCAGCAATAACCCTGGAGGCAGGGAAAAAAAAAGTCAGCTTTTGCTTTGGTCTCTGCTTTCAAACTGCAGGCAACCTTTTTTGCTCACACAAAAAATGGGTGAACTAGGTAAGAACAGTTGAATCATTGGTAAGGTAGTCATGAATGCTTTCTCCCTGTTGATATTTATCAAAAGCATCATCCCCCAAACAGTGCCATAGTGCTATCTGGTAAGCATGAAACAATAAAAGTAATTCCAGCTTCCCCTTTGGATCTTTCTTTACTATTCAAATGGGAGGCAAAGAATGAGAATTCTCGGGGAGTCGGGCGGCAGCGCAGTGGATTAAGTGCAGGTGGCACAAAGTGTAAGGACTGGCCTAAAGATCCCTGTTCGAGCCCCCAGCTCTCCACCTACAGGGGGGTCACTTCACAGGCTGTGAAGCAGGTCTGCAGGTGTCTTTCTCTCCCTTGCCCTCTTCTCCATTTCTCTCTATCCTATCCAACATCAATAACAACAACAATAATAATAACTACAACAATAAAAAAACAAGGGCAACAAAAGGGAATAAATAAATATTAAAAAAAAAGAAAGAAAATTCTCATTTATTTTTTCTTACTGCTAAATATGCTCCAGGAATCCAACTACTGTTGACGTTACTATTTAATCAGAACTCATTAGCCTGCTCTGCAAGAGATTCACTTCCAGTTAACTTTATGAACTTTTAATTTATTTATTTTTAAAATATTTTTATTTCCTTTTTTGTTGCCCTTTCTGTTTTTAGTTATTATTATTGTTGCTATTATTGTTGTTGATGTTGTCGTTGTTACATAGGACAGAGAGAAATGGAGAGAGGAGGGGAAGACAGAGAGGAGGAGAGAAAGATAGACACCTGCAGACCTGCTTCACCGCCTGTGAAGCGACTCCCCTGCAGGTGGGGAGCCGGGGGCTCGAACCAGGATCCTTAAGCCAGTCTTTGCGCTTTGCGCCATGTGCACTTAACCTGCTACCGCCCAACTCCCTAACTTTTATAGCTTTCTAAATTTCCCCTATCCTTTGTTGAGGCTGTCACTAAACAGTCCTCTTTTCCGGTTTGAGCCCCTGGTCCCCACCTGTAGGGGGAAAGCTTTGCAAGTGGTGAATCTGTGCTGCAGGTATCATTGTCTCTCTCGCTCTCTATAACCCCCTCGCTCTCGATTTCTGGCTGTCTCTATCCAATAACTAAAAGCTAATAATAATAATAAAAAAGAACAGCCCTCTTTTTACAATATATAAACATTTCAGCTGAACAGACTCTGACAACAACTTGGTTCATTTTATCAACAGCCACCAGATTTTTTTAAAGTCTTTTATCTGTTATTTACTTGACTAAGATTTTTAAAAACTGGTAAATACTTCCTGGAGCTTTGCTTCAGTCTGGCTGTCATAGTATGAGTTCATTCATGTGTGTTTTGCGAGGAAAATGTGTAGCAGAACTCAAGACTGTGTTGCTGTGACATGGAGCTAACCTAACTTTTGCTTACTGTCATAAGGGACAACGCAGATGAGTTGGTTTTGTTTCAGTATAATTCAGATTTGTCCTTTGGGACAAAATGGATGGAACTAGAAGTGATTATGCTTAGTGAAATAAAGTAATAAAGTGAATGATAGCTATCACATGGTTTCACTCTTATGTAGACAAAGAGAAGTGAAACACATGAATTTGAAAAAAATAAGTAGTCAACTCATCCCTAAGAACTTGGGAGACCTCAAGTGGTTACTATGCTGTGGAACTATACTCCTATTGTCTAACAGTCAACTTACGTAAGTTACACTGGTAAAAAAAACAAACAAACAAACATCAAAGCAGTTGTAAGAATTCTTTTAAACTACCATCTTTTCTCTTCTTTTTAAATAATTCTTTAAACTTCATTTATGGGGGGAGGTAATATGGCAACGGCCTGAGAAGTCGCTAACAGCGAGTGCTCTGATAGCATCGTCGGCAAAGGTAGGATTTTCTGCCTTTAGCAGGCCAGTCAATAAGGGGGGGGGCACCAAAGAAGTTATTACAGTTTAATTTGGGTTAACAATTAGAGCAAAGGTGACACGGACTAGCGGGGCGCCAGAATTCCCAGGCGGCGCCAGGCAAGGCGAGTGCGCCGGGCATTGTCCTCCGCCCGCCCGGGAAGGCGGCTCCTCCGCCGGTTGCAGAGCGCAGTGGGCAGAGGACCCGGAGAGAGCACTTTAGCTCGGGGGCTGCCTCTTGGGAGTTGCCAGGGTCCACCGCGACCCTGAGGGTGGATCCAAAGACTTCTTGAGTATAGCTCTCATTGGATCAAAGGACTTGGAGCTAGTTTTCATTTTTGAGAAATCCTTTAAAAAAGTCTGGAGGGCGGGGTTTCCCGGAAAATGGCGCCCGGAGAAGCAGAAGCGGCCAGCCTTTGAGCTCCGGACACATCTCGTGTAAACAATAGGATTTTCTGCCTTTAGCAGGCCATCCAATAAGGGGCCATAACGGTCATACCAAGGATGTTTCTATAACTTAATTTGGGTTAAGAATTAGAGTAGGGGGAAAAAATTCTTTTTTCTTCCTTTTAATTTTCAAGCATACATCCTTCCCGCCGCCCCCCCTCCCCCCATAAGCAGTGCCTGGGACCAGCTACTAGCAGGATACCCCATACCACCAAACAGGGTTTTTTTTTTTTTTTTTTTTTTTTTTTTTTTTTAATTCACTGATACACATTTGGGAAGTTCCTCGCACTGCTCTTTAATTACAACTCTTCTTCCTATCTTCTCCCTTTTCTCTCTCTTATCTCTCTCAATCTCTCTCTTTTTTTTCTTTTTTTTTTTTAATCTTGTCATACACTTCTTTCTTCTTTGCCTTTCTGAATTTGTGAATTACTTTGGGGAAGAAATCTGACCCAGAGTGGACTCTCTATGTGTGTATCTCTGCTCTAGTTCCCTTTACACTCTTGTTACCCTTAGAATATACACTGGATAGTAAATTTGCATAACTGTCTATTCTTGCTATCCTCTCTTCCTTTTCTCTTTCTTCACTGGGATTTGGTTACTATTTTTTCACGGACTGGAGAAATTGTTTGGCTAACTGGTAACGATTAAACTCCTTCAATACTTACTTCAGTTGCTACGGTTATTCCGGAGGTTGGTGAGTGCAATTGTCATAAAGGTATTTAGTACAGTGTTACTTGTGCTCAAAACACAACAACTGAGGAACAACAGAACATTAAAAAAAAAAAAAAAAAAAAGAGAGAAACACATAAATTAAAAAAAAAATGGGTAGATTAAAAACAAATAAAACTGCTACCCCAATGAATGAAGACAAGAGCCCAGAAGAAACCACAAATCAGTCAGAAGTAACCATAGATAAGAAAAGTATGCAAGCAATAATAAACTTATTAATCACAGAAATGAAAACAACATTGGAGGAAAGAAATGGCAGTATTAGGGAAACAACAGTTGAGACCCCCAAGGAAAATACTGATTATCTTGAGACAATTAGAGAACTGAAAGCTGAAATAGCTGTAATGAAGAAAGAAGCTGAGGCAAGGGAAAGCAGACTAACAGAAGCAGAAAACAGAATTAGTCAGACAGAGGATGAGTTAGAGAAAACTAAGAAAGAGGTGAAAGAGCTTAAAAAGAGATTGAGAGACACTGAAAACAACAACAGAGACATATGGGATGATCTCAAAAGAAGTAACATTCGTATAATTGGCCTGCCAGAGGAAGAAAGAGAGGAAGGGGAAGCAAACATCCTAGAGGAAATAATACAAGAAAATTTCCCAGACCTGAATAACAGAAAGGATATCAAGGTGCAAGAGGCCCAGAGAGTACCAAACAGAATCAACCCAGACCTGAAAACACCAAGACACATCATAGTCACAATGAGAAGAAGTAAGGATAAAGAAAGGATCCTAAAGGCTGCAAGAGAGAAACAAAAAGTCACATACAGGGGAAAACCCATAAGACTTTCTGCAGATTTTTCAACTCAAACTCTAAAAGCCAGAAGGGAGTGGCAAGATATCTATCGAGCCCTGAATGAAAAAGGGTTTCAACCAAGGATTATATATCCTGCTAGACTTTCATTCAAGCTAGATGGAGGGATCAAAACCTTCTTAGACAAACAACAGTTAAAGGAGGCAACTATCACCAAGCCGGCCCTGAAAGAGGTATTAAAAGACCTCTTATAAACAAGAACATCACTATAATACTTGTAATATATCAGAGCAAACAAATTGTTTTTTAGAACAATGGCACTACAATACATTAAATCCATAATATCAATAAATGTCAATGGCTTAAACTCACCCATCAAAAGGCACAGGGTGGGGGGATGGATCAGAAAACATAACCCAACCATATGCTGCTTGCAAGAATCCCATCTGTCACAACAAGATAAACACAGACTTAAAGTGAAAGGATGGAAAACTATCATACAGGCTAACGGTCCACAAAAAAGGGCAGGAACAGCCATTCTCATCTCAGACACAATAGATTTTAAATTAAATAAAGTAATAAAAGATAGGCAAGGACATTACATAATGATAAGAGGATCAATCAGCCAAGAAGACTTAACAATTATTAACATCTATGCACCCAACGAGGGACCATCTAAATACATTAAACACCTATTGAAAGAATTTCAAAAATACATCAATAGTAATACAATAATAGTGGGAGACTTCAATACCCCACTCTCACACTTAGACAGATCAACAAAGAAGAGAACCAATAAAGATATAAGAGAATTGAATGAAGAGATTGACAGACTAGACCTCTTGGACATTTTCAGACTCCTCCACCCCAAAAAACTGGAATACACCTTCTTTTCAAATCCACACAACACATACTCAAGGATAGACCACATGTTAGGTCACAAAGACAGCATCAATAAATTCAAGAGCATTGAAATCATCCCAAGTATCTTCTCAGACCACAGTGGAGTAAAACTAACTTTTAACAACAAACAGAAAATTATTAAAAGACATAGAATTTGGAAACTAAACAACATGCTCCTTAAGAACCACTGGGTCAGACACTCACTCAAACAGGAAATTCAAATGTTCCTGGAAACTAATGAAAATGAAGACACAACCTATCAAAATATTTGGGACACAGCTAAAGCAGTACTGAGAGGGAAACTTATAGCTATACAATCACATATTAAACACCAAGAAGAAGCCCAAATGAACGAACTTACTACACACCTCAAGGACTTAGAGGAAGAGGAACAAAGGAACCCTAAAGCAACCAGAAGGACAGAAATCACTAAAGTTAGAGCAGAAATAAACAACATCGAAAATAAAAGAACCATACAAAAGATCAATGAAGCCAAATGTTGGTTCTTTGAAAGATTAAACAAAATTGACAAACCCCTAGCCAGACTCACCAAACAAAAAAGAGAGAAGACTCAAATTAATAGAATTGTCAACGATACAGGAGATATCACAACTGACACCACAGAAATCCAGAGAATTCTGCGAAACTTCTATAAAGAACTATATGCCACCAAGCTAGAGAATCTGGAAGAAATGGAACAATTCCTAGAAACCTATGCACTTCCAAAACTGAACCAAGAAGAACTACAAAATCTAAATGCACCAATCACAGACAAAGAAATTGAAACCGTTATTAAGAATCTCCCCAACAACAAAAGTCCTGGACCAGATGGCTTCACAAACGAATTCTACAAAACTTTCAGGAAACAGTTAATACCCATACTTCTTAAGCTATTCCATAAGATTGAAGAAACAGGAATACTCCCTTCCACCTTTTATGAAGCCAACATCACCCTGATACCAAAAGCTGATAGGGACAGAACAAAAAAGGAAAACTACAGACCAATATCTCTGATGAACATAGATGCCAAAATATTAAACAAGATCTTGGCCAACCGGATACAGCAACACATCAAAAAGATTGTTCATCATGACCAAGTGGGATTCATCCCAGGAATGCAAGGCTGGTTCAACATCCGTAAATCAATCAATGTCATTCATCACATCAATAAAAGCAAAGCCAAAAACCACATGATTATCTCAATAGATGCAGAGAAAGCCTTTGACAAAATCCAACACCCATTCATGCTCAAAACTCTACAAAAAATGGGAATAGATAGGAAATTCCTCAAGATAGTGGAGTCTATATATAGCAAACCTACAGCCAACATCATACTCAATGGAGAGAAGCTGAAAGCATTCCCCCTCAGATCAGGGACTAGACAGGGCTGCCCACTGTCACCGTTACTCTTCAACATAGTATTGGAAGTTCTTGCCATAGCAATCAGGCAAGAGAAAGAAATCAAAGGGATACAGATTGGAAGGGAAGAAGTCAAGCTCTCACTATTTGCAGATGATATGATAGTATACATAGAAAGACCTAAAGAATCCAGTAGAAAATTACTGGAAGTTGTTAGGCAATATAGCAAGGTATCAGGCTACAAAATCAATGTACAAAAATCAGTGGCATTTCTTTATGCAAACACTAAATCTGAAGAAGAAGACATCCAGAAATCACTCCCATTCACTGTTTCAGCAAAATCAATCAAATACCTAGGAATAAAGTTGACCAAAGAAGTGAAAGACTTGTATGCTGAAAACTATGAGTCGCTACTCAAGGAGATAGAAACTGATACCAAGAAATGGAAAGATATCCCATGCTCATGGATTGGAAGAATAAATATCATCAAAATGAACATTCTCCCCAGAGCCATATACAAATTTAATGCAATACCCATCAAAGTTCCACCAAGCTTCTTTAAGAGAATAGAACAAACACTACAATCATTTATCTGGAACCTGAAAACACCTAGAATTGCCAAAACCATCTTGAGGAAAAGAAACAGAAATGGAGGCATCACACTCCCAGACCTTAAACTATATTATAAAGCCATCATCATCAAAACAGCATGGTACTGGAACAAAAATAGGCACACAGACCAGTGGAACAGAATTGAAAGCCCAGAAGTAAATCCCAACACCTATGGGCATCTAATCTTTGATAAGGGGGCCCAAAGGATTAAATGGAAGAAGGAGGCTCTCTTCAATAAATGGTGCTGGGAAAACTGGGTTGAAACATGCAGAAGAATGAAATTGAACCACTTTATCTCACCAGAAACAAAAATCAACTCCAAATGGATCAAAGACCTAGATGTCAGACCAGAAACAATCAAATACTTAGAGGAAAACATTGGTAAAACACTTTCCCATCTACACCTCAAGGATATCTTTGATGAATCAAACCCAATTGCAAGGAAGACCAAAGTAGAAACAAACCAATGGGACTACATCAAATTTAAAAGCTTCTGCACATCCAAAGAAACAATTAAACAAACAGAGAGACCCCTCACAGAATGGGAGAAGATCTTCACATGCCAGACATCAGACAAGAAACTAATCACCAAAATATATAAAGAGCTCAGCAAACTTAGCCGCAAAAAAGCAAATGACCCCATCCAAAAATGGGCAGAGGAAATGAACAAAACACTCACCACAGAGGAGATCCAAAAGGCTAACAAACATATGAAAAACTGCTCTAGGTCACTGATTGTCAGAGAAATGCAAATTAAGACAACACTAAGATACCACCTCACTCCTGTAAGAATGGCATACATCAAAAAGGACAGCAGCAACAAATGCTGGAGAGGATGTGGGGACAGAGGAACCCTTTTACATTGCTGGTGGGAATGTAAATTGGTACAGCCTCTGTGGAGAGCAGTCTGGAAAACCCTCAGAAGGCTAGACATGGACCTTCCATATGACCCAATAATTCCTCTCCTGGGGTTATACCCCAAGGACTCCATAACACCCAACCAAAAAGAGGTGTGTACTCCTATGTTCATAGCAGCACAATTCATAATAGCTAAAACCTGGAAGCAACCCAGGTGCCCAACAACAGATGAATGGCTGAGAAAGCTGTGGTATATATACACAATGGAATACTATGCAGCTATCAAGAACAATGAACCCACCTTCTCTGACCCATCTTGGACAGAGCTAGAAGGAATTATGTTAAGTGAACTGAGTCAGAAAGTTAAAGATGAGTATGGGATGATCCCACTCATCAACAGAAGCTGACTTAGAAGATCTGAAAGGGAAACTAAAAGCAGGACCTGATCAAATTGTAAGTAGGGCACCAAAGAAAAAACCCAGTGGTGAGGGGTAGACATGTAGCTTTCTGGGCCAGTGGGGGGTGGGAATGGGCGGGAGGGATGGGTCACGGTCCTTTGGTGATGGGAATGGTGTTTATGTACACTCCTAGCAAAATGTAGACATATAAATCAGTAGTTAATTAATATGAGAGGGGGAAATCAATTGTATGTCTCAAAGGTTCTCAGGAGACAAACTGAATCTTTTTAATATATAGGCTACGTATTTGATATGCGGACTCTCTCAAAAGCCTAGACCAAGTAGATTGGAGGCTTCCAATAGCACAGCTATATACAAGATACTGGGTACTGTACAGCAAACCATAACAAAGGGACTTTTCAAAGTTAACCCAATTAACAAATAATGTGATGATAATATTAACTATTGATTGTCTTTTTGAACCCTAAGACAGCAGGAACCTCACATCTTCACTATAGAGCCCCTACTTCCCCCAGTCCTGGCACCCATGGATAGGGCTCACTTTCCCGTATGCTTCTCCCAATCCATACCAAATAATATTGCATCCGCCGATCACAACCTAACCAAAGCAACGATTGCCATCACAACATGCTTCACCTCAGAGTGTATCCAGAGACTTCACGTGTGGAATGACAACCCTTCAGCTTCATTACTCGGGTGAGACCTTTCCTTTTATAGTACACTCTAATTTCATCTCAGGTAGTTCACTTTCTAACAAAGTCCCATAACCTAGACATACACCAGTTTCTGTGAGAGAGAGCGTATGCGCACACGTATCCATAAACTACTGCAAAATATATACCTGAAAGCAGGATTACACTAGAGTTTGCAGTGAGTACCTCCCCAACACTTCCTCTCCACTATTCCAATCTTGGGATCCATGTTTGCTCAACAAATTGTTTGGCTTTGTATGTTAACTCTCTTTTCAATCACCAGGTTCCAGATGCCACCAGGATGCTGGCTAGGCTTCCCTGGATTGAAGACCCCACCAATGTGTCCTGGAGCTCAGCTTCCCCAGAGACACACCTTACTAGGGAAAGAGAGAGGCAGACTGGGAGTATGGACCGACCAGTCAACGCCCATGTTCAGCGGGGAAGCAATTACAGAAGCCAGACCCTCTACCTTCTGCAACCCTCAACGACCCTGGGTCCATGCTCCCAGAGGGCTAGAGAATGGGAAGGCTATCATGGGAGAGGGTGGGTTATGGGGATTGGGTGGTGGGAATTGTGTGGAGTTGTACCCCTCCTACCTTATGCTTTTGTTCACTAATCCTTTCTTAAATTAAAAATTTAAATAAAAAAAATAAATAACAAAAAAAAAAAAAACTTCATTTATGTATTTTGATAGGACAGAGAGAAACTGAGAGGAAAGAGGGATAGAGAGGGACAAGGAGAGACACCAGCAATACTGCTTCACAGCCTGTGAAGATTTCCTTCTACAAGTTGGATCTGGTGGTTTGAACCCAGGTCTTTGTGTATGGCAACATAAACTTAACCAGGTGTGCCACCACCCACCCACATCTCTTTTTTCTTTTAAATTTTTTTTAATATTTATTTTTTAATTTTTAAAAAATATTTATTTTCCCTTTTGCTGCCCTTGTTGTGGTTATTGATGTCGCTGTTGTTGGATAGGACAGAGAGAAATGGAGAGAGGAGGGGGAGACAGAGAGGGAGAGAGAAAGACAGACAACTGCAGACCTGCTTCACCGCCTGTGAAGCGATGCCCCTGCAGGTGGGGAGCCGGGGTCTCTGACCAGGATCATTACGCCTGTCCGTGCGCTTAGGCCGCTGTGTTACCACCTGACTCCCCACATCTCTTTTTTCTAATGCCACTTTTATCTACTAGTTCTAAATAAGAGAATGTCTAGACTCAAGCTTATTCAGTTATATAAAAGCCACTTTATCAGAAAGACAAACTTGTACCATTTTGATTAGGGCAAAGTACAAGTTGTGACTGTGGTTTAAACTATTCAGAATGGTTTGAGGATAAATACAAATATGACATCAATAAACCCTAGCTATCAGATACTATAAAAATTTAAGGCTAGAAAACTTTTTTTTTTTTTTGCCTCCAGGGTTACCTCTGGGGCTTGATGCCAGCACTACAGCACTATGAATCCTCTGCTCCTGGAAGCTATTTTTCCTTTTTTTTTTTTTTTATAGATGTTGTTGTTGTTGTTGGACAGGACAGAAATCCAGAGAGGAGAGGTGTTGTATGCTTTACATTGGGTAGTTCTCCCCCGCCAAGAGAATTGGATCAGTCCAGTTAGTTTCGCAGGCCTGCTTGGCCCCGCCCCAAAGGAACCCCGCCAGAGTTTGAGAGTTCAGAGAGTTTCAGAGTTCGAGAGTAAGAGAGAGTGCTTGCGCCGCAGCAAAGAGACAGCAGAGTTCTGTTTGGTGATTAGTTTGTCTTAGTTTATGAATCGTTGTTCCTGAATAAAGAAATACAGCTTCCCTGCCCAGCCGTTGTCTCCGCGTCTCTGGTACCCGCCCAGCTGGAGCCTCTGAATTTTAACAACAGAGAGGAAGACCGAGAGGAGGAGAGAATGATAGACACCTGCAGACCTGCTTCACCACTTGCAAATGGAACCCCCTGTAGGTGGGGAGCTGAGGCTCAAACCAGGATCCTTAAGCTGGTCCTTGCGCTTTGCGCCACATGCACTTAACCCACTGCGCTACCGCCCAACCCCCTGGCTAGAAAACTTTTATATTTACAAGAAGTGCTTCTAAAGTGATTGAGTGCTCTAAAACCCACAAAACATTGCCTACGATATAATTACCCCCTGGTGAAAAGAATAATGCTGAGAACTTTATACCTGGGTGACTTCATTCTTTGTATCAGATAGGCCAAGAAAGCTGCTAGCCGATAATACTTACCCCTCTAGGAAAAACACAAAATACCTGCCAAATCCACAGATTTATTCAGCTCAGCGCTTTTGATGGAATTACAGGTAACTGGAGCAGGCTTGGATGTCTTACCCCAGAAAAATCTATCCATAGTTTGGTCAGTAACCAACAAGGTAATTTGATGCTAAGATCTGCCAAGAGTTCAATCTAGTCTCCTATTTTTTTTTCCTTTTCTTCTTTTTTTTTTTTTTTAAGTCTCCAGGGTTATTGCTGGGGCTCGGTGCCTGCACTACAAATCCACTGCTCCTGGGCTCACTGTTGCTGTTATCGTTGTCATTATTGTTATTGTTGACACTCATGTTGTTGTTGTTGAATAGAACAGAGAGAAATTGAGAGAGGAGGGGAGAGAGGAAGAAGGGCAGGCACCGGCAGACCTACTTGACCGCCTGTGAAGCAACCTCCCTGCAGGTGGGGCGCTGGGGGCCAGAACCGGGATCCTTAAGCTGGTCCTTGCACTTTGTGCCATGTAAGCTTAGCCCGCTGCGCTACCACCCAACTCCTTTTTTTTCCTTTTTTACCACCAGTAAAAGTAAGACAGTCAGTTGATTTGAAGCGTTTTAGGTGACCTGCATCTCGTAGATAAAATAAGATAAAACATCTGACTAACCATGTACAGCAAAAGAATCACATCATTCACCACTTACATCCTCCCCCTCCCAATTATTACTATTTTCAATAAAATGTCTGGCCACTTGATATGTAGATTATCAACGACATATGTATGTATATTACTTTGTGACATATCTGTGAGTGAAGCTGCTGGGTTGTACAGTACGCAAATGTGCTGCAATTCACAGTAACACCTAATTGCGTCCCAGTGCGGTGGTGCACACACCTTTTTCATGGAGCTTGACTGTGGAGTACATGGACAGAATGAGTTAACAGAAGAACAGCACTGACATGAAATAAATAAAAAACTGTATGGAAGACATCGGATACTGGAAGATGCAGACAGGCCAGTGGCAGTGTACACAGAAGTTCAGCAGTGGGGAAAAGTGATGTTCTTTGGGGCTTCGTCAGATATCAGGAGATTGTAAAATCAGAGATCCTAAACTATTTCAAATTCAGGAGGATGGGACCTAACTGAGCAGCATGGGGAAGTAGCACCCAATAAAGTATTGAATAGAATACTGGAGTGAGGCATTCTTTCGCAACTATACAGGGAACTCTTCTGTCACTTTACCATAAAATGTGATGTTGGCTGCAATTCTTTGCTTCCCCCCCCAAAAAAGAAATTCCCAGCGAGCCCTATTTTCCTAAGGCATTTATTTATCTTTAAAATATTGATTTATGGGAGTCGGGCTGTAGCGCAGCGGGTTAAGCGCAGGTGGGGCAAAGCACAAGGATCGGCATAAGGATCCCGGTTTGAGCCCTGGCTCCCCACCTGCAGGGGAATCGCTTCACAAGTGGGGAAGCAGGTCTGCAGGTGTCTATCTTTCAATCCTCCTCTCTTGTCTTCCCCCTCCTCTCTCCATTTCTCTCTGTTCTATCCAACAACAATGCCAACAATAATAACTACAACGGCAACATAAGGGAATAAATAAATAAAATAAATATTAAAAATACTGATTTATTACTATTTTTTAGCTTTTTTTTCCCCTAACTTTAATAAAATTTTACTGAGGAAATGTTTACAGGGTGGTTGTTATTGGGGTAGATTCCCACATTTCCCCAAGATAAGTGTCAGTCACCTCACCTTCCCCCAAATTGTCCTCCCCTTCACAGTTGGGGTCCTGAGGATTTGATTTCACTGCTCTTGGGCAACTTTTGCATTCAGAAAAGGAGACAGAGGATTGACACCACAGCACCAGAGTTTCTCCTCAGGGGAAGGAGTACTGTGGGGTTCCCACATGTGCTGGGGCAGTATACATGGCAAGGCAAACATTCTATGTGACAAGATAACTTTCTAAACTAAGACTTATTATTTCATGAGCAAGAGAGAATAAAAGAGACTACCCAGCTCTGGCATTAGGTGGTGACAGAGGTTGAACTTGTGACCTCTGGCACTTCATATATGCAAATTCAGTGCTCTAACAGGCTGAGCTCTCTCAGGTTCAGGAAATCTATCATTGGCTGGGTAATTTGCTTGCCAAGACTTGTCTCAATGCATATAAGATGAACTGGACTTTAACTTTTTCTTTTCTGTCTTTCTTTGGCCCTTTTGGCTATCTCTGAGGTTTCACTGCTTTAGACTAACTTTTTCAGAGAGAGAGACAGAGGCAGAAAGGAGAGAAGGAAAGAAACCACAGCACTGAAGCATCCTTGAAATAAGTGGGAAAGGGTAAATGGGGCAGTTAAGCTCAAATCTGGGTCACACATATGGCAAGGCAGGAAACTTTATGAAATGTGCTGGACAGGGCTTGGTGTTGGTGTTCTGCTGGTCTCATAAAATGAATTGTATATTTTCCTTTTTTTCTCTATTTGTAAGAATTTTTTTTCCTCCAGGGTTATTGCTGGGCTCGGTGCCTGCACCATGAATCCACCGCTCCTAGAGACCATTTCCCTCCCCCCCCTTTTTTTGTTGCTCTTGTTGTTGTAGCCTCCTTGTGGTTATTTTTATTACCATTGTCGATGTTCGCTGTTAGATAGGACAGAGAGAAATGGAGAGAGGAGGGGAAGACAGAGAGGGGGAGAGAAAGATAGACACCTGCAGACCTGCTTCACTGCCTGTGAAGCGACTCCCCTGCAGGTGGGGAGCCGGAGGCTCAAACCGAGATCCTTATGCCAGTCCTTGGGCTTTGCGCCACGTGCACTTAACACACTGCGCCACCGCCCGACCCCTCTGTAAGCAATTTTTATTTAAAATGGAAATAAGTCTGTTTGGAAAACTTCATTAGGGAGTTCTTTTGAACTTGGAATTCTGCTGTGGGGGAAGTTTTTGTTGTTCTTGTTTTTATTACAGCTTTAATGTTTTCACCATAAAATAGACTACTCAGACTTTCTTTTTTTTGCTTCCTGTATCAGTGTATACCTTTTACCTAAAGTTTCAAGCTTATTATGCATATTATTGTTTGTCAATGTCCAAGGGCCTTAATACTAAAGATATTTCATCTTTTATATTTTTTTTCTTTACTGTTTGTTAGTTATTTATCAATACTATTAGTACTGATTTTTCTGGTGCTTTCAATTTCATTAATTTCTTTTTCTAACATTTTCTTTTTAACATATTGATATTAACATATCCTTAAGTGTTTTTTAAATCTGTTTGCACTATAACTTTAAAAATATTATGTAATCTGCCTTGATATATTTTATATTTCTTATTGTCTTTATTTATTCATTCATTTATTAGATAGTCAGAAATTGAGAGGGGAGGGGTGATAGGGAGTGAAAAGGGGCAGGAGTTAGCGCAGCAGGTTAAGTGCACGTGGCACAAAGCACACGGACTGGTGCAAGGATCCCTATTTGAGCCTCCAGCTCCCCACCTACAGGGGTGTCGCTTTATAGGTCTTTACAGGTTCTGAAGCAGGTCTGCAGGTGTCTTTCTCTGCCCCCCAACCCTGGTCTTCTCCTCCTCTCTCAATTACCCTCTCTCCTATCCAACAGCAACTGTTGGGAACATGTGTAAGCCTGATAGAGCTTAGGGAGAACCACCCCCATCTTTGGATGGAGGTCTGAGAAGATAACCTCTGGGTAAGTCTCTCTCAACTGAGGTGAGCATAAGGGGGGAAACTCAGACTTGGTTCTTTCCTTCTTGACTCTCAGGCCCACAGATACCACAGTACTTCCCTCTATTAACTGCAGGCCACATGGTCGCAGATTCACTCATTCAAAGTCACATTCTGATCACAGAAGAACACACCTTATCACACACTTCATCACACACCTCAGACCCCAGACTAGAGAAATTCCAAACTATAGGGCCTTTTGATATTCATCTTCTTTCTGTCTCACCCTACGGGTTTAACCCCTATGCTTCTCTCAGATACCTTTGGATAATTAAGTTGCTTGTGTCATGGAAAATAACTGCCTTGTATCTCATCAATTCCTGTCATACCAACCCCCTACCTTAGGGGCATGCTGACTGTTAAGAAACCTGTAATTTCTGTCATATTTCAACAATAATTACCTCCATTGCTTTTCTATTTAACTCATGTCAATTTTGCTAATAAACGGACTCTAGGATTCTGGGACTCAAGGACTCAGATTCTAGATTCACGCTAAGAGTCCCCTGGTGTCTTTTACTTCGTGTCACCCTTGTCGTGAGCGAGAAAGAACCAGCCCGTTACCTTTCCCGTGGAGGACACCCTGCCGGAGAAGGAGAGAGACACCCCGAAATCTGGCGCCCATAGCATGGGGCAGAATTTCCGACTCCAAGCACCCGGTTGAAAAAAATGCTGGCCCAACCGTAGAGGATCGGGACCGTGACTCCAGGAAATGAAGAAGCAGTACCAAAGTACATCAGAAGGTAACCCCGAGGCTCTCGTTTGAGTCCCTGTGATCTTTCTCTCCTTCTCCCTATCCTTCAAGCTCCAGGGAAGCTCGTGGAGTGGATGCAGAGAAGGAACCTCAGCAGATCAGAACCCTGGCCAGGCTCTGAGAAACTGAGTGTCCTTCCCATGTTTAATCTTAAACGAGTCTGACCTAATTTTTTCCTCTCCCACTTTTGTGGCATTTTGTTCCATACCCTCTCCTAATTTCTGAGTCAATCAGACATTAAAGTGGACCTAGGCATGGTCTTAAAACTGCTATTTACTGCTTAAAAGGAAAACGCAAAAGATAAAGCTTTTTTGTGACAGCCAGAGCCCTCAGAAAACATTAAACCAGTTCTGAGTGAGATATTATCTGGCTAGCAAGTTATTCTTTAAAGAAAGAAAGAAATCAATCAAACAAGACGGTCTCTTTAACTTAAAGGTTATTAGAGAACCAGCACACACTTTTGATAGCAATTTAATGATTTGTTTCTTTAAAAATCTAAAATGTACCTTAGCCCAGAAAAGAAACATCCAAAATTTTTTCTTGGCGCGGTGGTAAACTAAGCCTGCCTGTTCCATCCATGCAGCCAATCACATCACGGAGCTCCTGCTCCACAGGTTGGCAAAGACTGCAGTCAATCATTCCTCTAGCCACACCTGCCCCTCCGGGGGTTGGGGTGGGGGAGGGGAGTGGCTGTGAGCTAAGGAAAAAAAAATTTTTTTCACCAAGAATGTCTGTTTTAAATTTGTGTGCTAACTTTGTTTTCACTAATGTGTGTTAACCCTCTGAAATAACTAGATTTTGTTTTAAGTTTTAAATAAGACTTAGTTAAGCTGAATGTGATTTTAAAGATCCTGACTTGTAGAGTTGGCACACCTTTACCAGACTAAAATATAAGACAGTTTCGTCCTTCTGATAGCTAATATCAGCATCAGTTCATTAGTTAGAGATTTTCTGAGATCTCTAGGCGTGGTGTGATGCCTCTACAGTCTCTCACACTCGTGAGAATTCTAAATATCACCAGCACCCTAATACCAACTGCCACTGCAACAAATTCCGTGCTTAGTCTGGCTTTCTAATGACCCAGTCAGGGTAGAGCAGTGGCCTTGCCAGGAATAAAGGGTTAAACATGATATTCCTGGCCTGATAAAATTTTTTTTATTCAGCAGATGTGATTCAACAAAATTATTTAGTCTAATATTGTCATCTAAAATAAATGTAACAGCAAAAATTTATTTTTAAACATTTAAGCTATGAGGTTTATCTTAGCTTTTTAAGTGAAAGATCAATTAAGTTGTGTACCCACCCTTGTTTATAGCTGCCCTAAGGGTGTGATAAGCTTTGTGATAAACAAAGATTCTAGCAAACTAAGTTTAAAATTGTTTAAGTGATTAAAAAAAAAAAAGTAACATTTTATCATGTCAACACATTAGGTATTGACTTTCTATAACATACTGGTATATTTTAATAAAGAGCCTTCTAAAATCATATGAAGGAACTCAAGCCAATTCTAACCATTAAACTTTTAACTTGGTACACGTTATTTTCTCTCTTAAGTAAATAGGTACAACCTGCACATGAAGAACCAACTGCTCATATGGTAAGATTTAAAACTAAACATTTTTCTTTTTTATTTATGGGTGTGTGATGACTCCTAAAGTCACTCATATCCTAAATTTTTTTTTCATTTTTTTACAAGCGTCTTAAATTTTAACGCTTGACCTGCCATAGTGAGAGCACTTTACTGGCTCCTGCTTTGTTTAATTAAGATCCTGCTATTCAGAATTTGAAGACTAATCCCCATTGATAAAAGCCAGTGCTCTCTTGCAGATTGATGTAACTCACCTGCCCATGTTTGGTAAACAATTTTTTTTCTCAATTGGTACTTTTTCTAAATTTATGTGGGCTACAGCTCAAACAAGAAAAACTATAACCCTTAAGCTCAATTAATAAAAAAAGAAGGGGAATGCACCCCCCAGTATTCAGTTGGCTAAAGTATCAATGAAGTAACTATACTAAACCTTCTTAATATTTACAGAAATTCGAATTGTCCATTTATTATATCTCATTGACAAAGCCACCCAATTTATAGAGACACATAGTCATAGAGACACATTTTTTTTCTTTTTTCTTTTTTCAATGCTGGAATGTTTGTTTTCTTTTTATTATGGTAGATGACATTACTGCTCTTGGAAAATCCACAGAGTCCCTGTTGGCAAGTCCTTACCATTAAAGGACACCATGCCAGTATATACTCCAGCTAACCTCACCAGCCTACCCAATTCTCTTTCTGCTGACCTAATTTTCGTGTCAGTTCTTCTCTACCTGGTCCTTGCCTCCTAGTTTCTCTTGTTCCACAGCTGACCCTCTATGAAGAAGAAGAATTTCGTCAGCTGGCGCTGACCCACCAGAGGACCAGACGTGCTGTTTCTTCCCCTGGACATCACATCCACTGACTGCATCCCTTAAACTTGCTGGTGGACTTTGGGACAATCTCTCTATGCTGCTGGACACACTGAAAATCAACTTCGACAGTCCATTTGACTTCACCTCGGACAGCTTGGAGCCTCTCCAGAGACAGATGAACTCCCTTGCCAAGGTGGTACTCCAGAACTGCCATGGTTTGGACTTGATTTATGCTAAATAGTGTGATCTTTGTCTAGAAAAATGTTGTTTCTTTCGTAAATGAAATTAGATTTGTAAAACTGAAATGTTAATATCTTGCACAAACTTAGCTGTTATATTAAGAATTCCTTTTCCTCTGTCGGTACTAACTCCTGGTTCTCTTCTCCTTTAACTACTTGGCTTCTGCCTCTCCTAGGCCCTTTGCTAGCTATGGTAGCTCTATCGCTGATTATTCCTTGCCTCATTCAATTCCTCAAGAAACACATACATGACATAATTAATGTTACAGTACAGAGAGTCTCAGTTTACCCTTACACTCGTATTCCTTTAGAGGAAAGAAATGCTCTAACTGACATTGATCCATAAACACAGTTCATTAATTAAAGAAATTAGGAGGAGATGTTGGGAACATGTGTAAGCCTGATAGAGCTTAGGGAGAACCACCCCCATCTTTGGATGGAGGTCTGAGAAGATAACCTCTTGGTAAGTCTCTCTCAACCGAGGTGAGCATAAGGGGGGAAACTCAGACTTGGTTCTTTCCTTTTTGACTCTCAGGCCCACAGATACCACAGTACTTCCCTCCATTAACTGCAGGCCACATGGCCGCAGAGTCACTCATTCAAAGTCACCTTCTGATCACAGAAGAACACACCTTATCACACACTTCATCACACACCTCAGACCCCAGACTAGAGAAATTCCAAACTATAGGGCCTTTTGATATTCATCTTCTTTCTGTCTCACCCTACGGGTTTAACCCCTATGATTCTCTCAAATACCTTTGGATAATTAAGTTGCTTGTGTCATGGAAAATAACTGCCTTGTATCTCATCAATTCCTGTCATACCAACCCCCTACCTTAGGGGCATGCTGACTGTTAAGAAACCTGTAATTTCTGTCATATTTCAACAATAATTACCTCCAATGCTTTTCTATTTAACTCATGTCAATTTTGCTAATAAACGGACTCTAGGATTCTGGGACTCAAGGACTCAGATTCTAGATTCACGCTAAGAGTCCCCTGGTGTCTTTTGCTTCGTGTCACCCCTGTCGTGAGCGAGAAAGAACCAGCCTGTTACCTTTCCCCTGGAGGACACCCTGCCGGAGAAGGAGAGAGACACCCCGAAAAGCAACAATAACAACAACAAGGGCAATAAGGACAACAAAAATGGGAAAAAATGGCCTCTGGGAGCAGTGGATTCGTAGTGCAGGCACCGAGCCCCAGTGATAATCCTGGAGGCAAAAAAAAAAAGAGGGAGGAGGGAAAGGGAGAGAGACTGAGAGACACCTGCAATACTGCTTCACCACTAATGAAACTTTCCCCCTGCAGGTGGAGACCAGGGGCTTAAACCTGGGTCCTTGAGCATTGTAACATGTGAGCTCAACCAGGTGCACCACCACCCAGCCCCTATTTTACATTTCTTTATCTTCTTTGAGTTTAATTTTTCTATTTTATTATTTTTATATAGTTAGTTGGTTATATTATAAATTTTTGAATTTCCTTATTTTCTTTTTTTAAAAAGATTTTATTTGTTTATTCATGAGAAATGAAAGGAGAGAGAGGAAGAACCAGACATCACTCTGACACATGTGTTGCCGGGGACTGAACTCAGGACCTCATACTTGAGAGTCCAATGCCTTATCCATTGTGCCACCTCCCGGACCACAAACTTCCTTACTTTCTAATAGACACATTTATAACAGTTTCCCTCTGAGCACTGTTTTAGTTGAACCCCACAAGTTCCAATGTGACGTTACATCCTTTATGTTAAAATATTTTGTCATTTTTGTCGTTATTCCACTTGGACATATAGGTTATTTAGAAATGCACTGTTGAATTATTCATCCACACACGGAGAAGGTCCTAAGCAATTGTTCTGAGCTTCTGTTATAAACTTTTTAAAGCATTTATTTATTTACATTTTTTACAAGACAGAGAAAGAGAGGCTAGAGCACTGCTCAGTTCTGCATATGGTGGTGCTAGAAATTGACTTTGCAGCTCTGGCACCTCACTCAAGCATGTAAGCCCTGTGTTTTAAGACACTGGAACTATCTCCTCACCCTCTGCTGTAATTATAGGGAACTTTTTACAATGTCTAGAGCCCATGATATCCTGCCAGTGAAGGAGAAAGATGTCCTCAAACTCTTTGCAGCAGCAACCCTGTTAAGGTCATATCAGTTGACTTCTAAATGGAATAGTTTATCTACAAAAAGAAATGTGAGGGGACTGGGTGGTGATACATCTGGTAGAGCATGTGTGTTACCATGCACGACCACCCAGGTTGAAATGAAGCTTGAATCCTCACCTGCAGAGGGAGAGGTTGACAAGTGATGGAGCCATGCTGCATGCAGATGCCTCTCTTCTCTCCCCTCCCATCACCTACTATCAAAATGGAAAGAAAAAAGAAAAGAAAAGAAATGGCCACCAGAACGGTGGGATTTGGCAGGTACTGAGTCCCAGTGATAACCCTGGAGATATAAATAAATAAATAAATAAATAAATAGTGATACTTACATAAGTCTGGCGAAAATTTGGGTGAAGCTTCTGCAGGCAATTCAGGCTGTTGTCACTGAAATCCTGGATAATGTCATTGTCATAGCCTGCAGCATTACTGGCCTTTGTAGTTTATTGTGGCCATTGGAACCACTCTTGTTTCACTAACAGCATTGGTACACGTTTCAAGGAGCTGTGATTTCCGGTGGGAGGGCAGAGTTACTGCCCACCAGCTTCTCCCAGTCTCATACATTAACCAGTTTGTCACTGCACTTAATAGGGATTCTGCGGCCACGTGGACATCGTAATCTCGTGTGAAGATCCATCAGCCGGTCTCACAGGCGAAGCTGCAGCCCCTGGGAAGTTCTGCGCACGCGCTATGTATTTCCCATCAGATCAGATGGTCACAGTTGATGCCCAAAGAAATCTGAGCCGCAGAATGACACGAAAGAGCGGGCTGAGTCTGAAAAGACGGTGGCCAAGAAAAAATGTCAAGGTGAATAGCTTGTTCCAGCGATTAAATTTACCCCGAATCGCCGTTCCAGAAGTTCCCTACTAAGGGATAGAAACCTTCAGCCTGCCAGTGAAGACTGTTCTGCAGCTAATAGGTAGGAAAAACTAGTGCATGATCTTAAGCTTATTTTATTTATTTTTTTTAGCTTCCAGGGTTAGCATTGGGGCTTCCTGCTTACACTACGAATCCACTGCTCCTGGAGGCTATTTTTTCCCCTTTTGTTGCCATTGTTGTTATTGCTGCTGCTGTTGTTGAGTAGTACAGAGAGAAATTGAAAGAGGAGGGGAAGACAGAGGGGAGAGAAAGACAGACATCTGCAGACCTGCTTCACCACCTGTGAAGCGACTCCCCTGCAGGCGGGGAGCCGGGGGCTCGAACCGAGATCCTTTCGCTGCTCTTTGTGCTGCTCCTTGCGCTTCGTGCCAGGTACACTTAACCCGCTGCGTCACCTCCCAGCTTCCTGGTCTTAAGCTTTTCTTTCACACCTCTTAAATAGAACATGGAAATACAGGTAGGATGAGAAATAGTTTATTAAGAGAAAAATATCATTGGATATTTTAATCATTTATGGGGTTTTCTTGCATTTCTGTTCATTTGACATAATTTCACTGTTACAAGAAAACATGATTTAACACTTTTATGTTGTTATTCCCGTCACAGTTTATATATATATATATATATATATATATATATATATAATTTTGTGTTTCATGTGAGCTTGAATAATACAAATGCAGTATTCTAGAAGTGTGTTTATTAAATTTTAGTAAATTTAAACTTCTGTATGTTTACCAACTATTTTCTCTATAGCATCAAGAAGTGAGACAGGTCTGTTAAATTCTGTGACCTTTGTTTTGTCTAATACTTTTGTTTGTCAATTAGTTTTACATGTTTGGAGAATACATACACAAATTTAGGAATAAGTTGCTGTGTTTTTCACCATCTTCTTTTGGATTTTGTTTGTTTGTTGTTGTTTTTTTGCTTTTAAAGTTGACAATTTTTGCTTATTGTTAGGATACTTTTTAAAATTTTTTATTTTTTATTTAAGAAAGGATTAATTAACAAAACCATAGGGTAGGAGGGGTACAATTCCACACAATTCCCACAACCCAATCTCCATTTCCCATCCCCTCCCCTGATAGCTTTCCCATTCTCTATCCCTCTGGGAGCATGGACCAAGGGTCATTGTGGGTTGCAGAAGATAGAAGGTCTGGCTTCTGTAATTGCTTCCCCGCTGAACATGGGCGTTGACTGGTTGGTCCATACTCCCAGTCTGCCTCTCTCTTTCTCTAGTAGGGTGGGTCTCTGGGGAAGCGGAGCTCCAGGACACCTTGGTGGGGTCTTCAGTCTAGGGAAGCCTGGTGACATCTGGAACCTGGTGACTGAAAAGAGAGTTAACATATGAAGCCAAACAAATTGTTGAGCAATCATGGACCCAAAGCTTGGAATAGTGGAGAGGAAAGTGTTAGGGGGGTACTCACTGCAAACTCTAGTGCACTTCTGCTTTCAGGTATATATTTTGCAGTAGTTTACGGATACGTGTGAACATATGCTCTCTCTCACAGAAACTGGTGTATATCTGGGTTTTGGGACTTTGTTAGAAAGCGAACCACCTGAGATGGAATTAGAGTATACTATGAAAGGAAAGGTCTCACCCCAGTAATGAAGCTGAAGGGTTGTCATTCCACACGTGAAGTCTCTGTACACAGTCTGAGGTGAAGCATGTTGAGGTGGCAATCGTTGCGTTGGTTAGGTTGTGATCGGCAGATGCAATATTATTTGATATGGATTGGGAAAGGCATACGGAAAAGTGGTCCCTATCCAAGGGTTCCAGGACTGGGGGAAGTAGGGACTCTATAGTGGAGATGTGAGGTTCCTGCTGTCTTAGGGTTCAAAAAGATAATCGATAGTTAATGTTATTATCACATTATTTGGTAATTGGGTTAACTTTGAAAAGTCCTTTTGTTAGGGTTTGCTGTACAGTACCCAGTATCTTGTATATAGCTGTGCTATTGGATGCTTCTGATCTACTTGGTCTAGGCTTTTGAGAGAGTCTGCATATCAATTACACAGCCTATATATTGAAAAGATTCAGTTTGTGTCTTGAAAAACTTTGAGACATACAATCAATTTTCCCCCTCTCGTATTAACTAGTGATTTATATGACTACATTTTACTAGGAGTGTACATAAACACCATTCTCACCACCAAAAGACTGTGACCCATCCCTCCCACCCACTCCCACCCCCCACTGTCCCAGGAAGCTGCATGTCTACTCCTCATCACAGGGTTTTTACTTTGGTGCCCTACTTACAATTTGGTCAGGTCCTGCTTTTAGTTTCCCTTTCAGATCTTCTTACTCAACTTCTGTTGATGAGTGGGATCATCCCATACTCATCTTTATCTTTCTGACTTAGCTCACTTCACATAATTCCTTCTAGCTCTGTCCAAGATGGGTCAGAGAAGGTGGGTTCATTGTTCTTGATAGCTGCATAGTATTCCATTGTGTATGTATACCACAGCTTTCTCAGCCACTCATCTGGTGTTGGGCACCTGGGTTGCTTCCAGGTTTTAACTATTATGAATTGTGCTGCTATGAACATAGGAGTACACACCTCTTTTTGGTTGGGTGTTATGGAGTTCTTGGGGTATAACCCCAGGAGAGGAATTACTGGATCATATGGAAGGTCCATGTGTAGCCTTCTGAGAGTTTTCCAGACTCCTCTCCACAGAGGCTGTACCAATTTACATTCCCTCCAGCAATGTAAAAGGGTTCCTCTGTCCCCACAGCCTCTCCAGCATTTGTTGCTGGTGTCCTTTTTGATGTATGCCATTCTTACAGGAGTGAGGTGGTATCTTAGTGTTGTCTTAATTTGCATTTCTCTGACAATCAGTGACCTAGAGCAGTTTTTCATATGTTTGTTAGCCTTTTGGATCTCCTCTGTAGTGAATGTTTTGTTCATATCCTCTGTCCATTTTTGGATGGGGTCATTTGCTTTTTTGCGGCTAAGTTTGCTGAGCTCTTTATATATTTTGGTGATTAGTTTCTTGTCTGATGCATGTGAAGATCTTCTCCCTTTCTGTGAGGGGTCTCTTTGTTTGTTTAATAGTTTCTTTGGATGTGCAGAAGCTTTTAAATTTGATGTAGTCCCATTGGTTTGTTTCTGCTTTAGTCTTCCTTGCAATTTGGTTTGAGTCATCAAAGATGTCCTTGAGGTATATGTGGAAAAGTGTTTTACCAATGTTTTCCTCTAAGTATTTGATTGTTTCTGGTCTGACATCTAGGTCTTTGATCCATTTGGAGTTGATTTTTGTTTCTGGTGAGATAAAGTGGTTCAATTTCATTCTTCTACATGTTACAACCCAGTTTTCCCAGCACCATTTATTGAAGAGAGCCTCCTTTTTCCATTTAATCCTTTGGGCCCCCTTATCAAAGATTAGATGCCCATAGGTGTTGGGATTTATTTCTGGGCTTTCAATTCTGTTCCACTGGTCTGTGTGCCTATTTTTGTTCCAGTACCATGCTGTTTTGATGATGATGGCTTTATAATATAGTTTACGGTCTGGGAGTGTGATGCCTCCATTTCTGTTTCTTTTCCTCAAGATGGTTTTGGCAATTCTAGGTGTTTTCTGGTTCCAGATAAATGATTGTAGTTTTGTTCTATTCTCTTAAAGAAGCTTGGTGGAACTTGGATGGGTATTGCATTAAATTTGTATATGGCTCTGGGGAGAATATTCATTTTGATGATGTTTATTCTTCCAATCCATGAGCATGGGATATCTTTCCATTTCTTGGTATCAGTTTCTATTTCCTTGAGTAGCGACTCATAGTTTTCAGCATACAAGTCTTTCACTTCTTTGGTCAACTTTATTCCTAGGTATTTGATTGATTTTGCTGAAACAGTAAATGGGAGTGATTTCTGGATGTCTTCTTCTTCAGATTTAGTGTTTGCATAAAGAAATGCCACTGATTTTTATACATTGATTTTGTAGCCTGATACCTTGCTATATTGCCTAATAACTTCCAGTAATTTTCTGCTGGATTCTTTAGGTCTTTCTATGTATACTATCATATCATCTGCAAATAGTGAGAGCTTGACTTCTTCCATTCCAATCTATATTCCTTTGATTTCTTTCTCTTGCCTGATTACTATGGCAAGAACTTCCAATACTATGTTGAAGAGTAACGGTGACAGTGGACAGCCCTGTCTAGTCCCCGATCTGAGGGGGAATGCTTTCAGCTTCTGTCCATTGAGTATGATGTTGGCTGTAGGTTTGCTATATATAGACTCCACTATCTTGAGGCATTTCCCATCTATTCCCATTTTTTGTAGAGTTTTGAGCATGAACGAGTGTTGGATTTTGTCAAAGGCTTTCTCTGCATCTATTGAGATAATCATGTGGTTTTTGGCTTTGCTTTTATTGATGTGGTGAATGACATTGATTGACTTACAGATGTTGAACCAGCCTTGCATTCCTGGGATGAATCCCACTTGGTCGTGATGAACAATCTTTTTGATATGTTGCTGTATCCGGTTGGCCAAGATCTTGTTTAATATTTTGGCATCTATGTTCATCAGAGATATTGGTCTGTAGTTTCCCTTTTTTGTTCTGTACTTATCAGCTTTTGGTATCAGGGTGATGTTGGCTTCATAAAAGGTGGAAGGGAGTATTCCTTTTTCTTCAATCTTATGGAAAAGCTTAAGAAGTATGGGTACTAACTGTTTCCTGAAAGTTTTGTAGAATTCATTTGTGAAGCCATCTGGTCCAGGACTTTGGTTGTTGGGGAGGTTCTTAATAACGGTTTCAATTTCTTTGTCTGTGATTGGTGCATTTAGATTTTGTAGTTCTTCTTGGTTCAGTTTTGGAAGGTCATATGCTTCTAGGAATTTTTCCATTTCTTCCAGATTCTCTAGCTTGGTGGCGTATAGTTCTTTATAGAAGTTTCGCAGGATTCTCTGTATTTCTGTGGTGTCAGTTGTGATATCTCCTCCATCATTTACAATTCTATTAATTTGAGTCTTCTCTCTTTTTTGTTTGGTGATAGGATACTTTTGAAAGGTTTCTTTTATGTTTGTCATTGCATGGAATGATTTTCCACCCTTTTCCTTTAAACTTTTCTAGACTTAAATATTAAGATTTATTACTTGTTAATTTCTTAATGCAGTCTGATAATCTTAGGTCTGATGTGTTTTCCCTAATATACTGATTTTTTTAATTGGGGAATTAATGCTTTACATCAACAGTAAATGCAATAGTTTGTACATGCATAACATTCCCCAGATTCCCATTTAACAATACAACCCCCACTATTTCATTCATCATTTTTCATGGACCTGTATTCTCCCCACCCACCCACCTACCCCAGAGTCTTTTACTTTGGTGTAATACTCCAATTCCATTTCAGGTTCGACTTGTGTTTTCTTTTCTAATCTTGTTTTTCAACTTCGGCCTGAGAGTGAGATCATCCCATATTCATCCTTCTGTTTCTGACTTATTTCACTCAACATGATTTTTTCAAGGTCCACCCAAGATCGGCTAAAAACGGTAATGTACTGATTTTTAATAGGAACATCTGGTCTAATTGTAATAATGATAATTCTAAGATATTTGAAACTATACCTAACTCTTCCTTTTGTTTTCAATCTTGCCTTTATTGACTGTATATGATTAATTAGAGTCAAAGCTAGTTACATTCGTTTAATGATGTATTTTGTTCCTGGCTTCTTTTGCACTGCAATATTATAGGTGAATTAAAAGATATTAAGTAGTAAGCTATGCCACCAAAGAGTGGTTTTCCAGAGCATAAGAAACAAAGGTTTATTTTTTTTTAATTATATGATATATAAAATTTCATCGAGGGGCCAGGCAGTGGCACACCAGGTTGAGCACCCACGTTGTCATTTGCAAGGATGGGGTTTCAACCCTGGCTCCCCACTTGCAAGGAGAAAGTTTAACTTGCTATGAAGCAGGTCTGTAGGTGTCTTTTTCCCCCTTTTTTAATTTTTTTTTAATTATTAAATAGAGACAGCTGGAAATCAAGAAGGAAGGGGGTGATAGAGGAGAGACACCTGCAAGACTGCTTCACCTCTCTCAAAGCTTTCTCTCTGCAGGTGGGGACCGCGGGTTATAACCGAGTCCTTGGGTATTGTAACATGTGCACTCAACCAGGTGCGCCACCACCAGGCCCCTCTCTCCCTCTCTATCTACTCCTCCCCTCTCAATCTCTCTCTGTTGCATCTAATTAAAAGGAAAGGAATGGGAAAGAAAAAAAAAGCCCACTAGGAACAGTGATTAGTCTTGCAGGCACCAAGCCTCAGAGATAACCCTGACAGCAATTAAAAACAAGACAAAAAAGCAAGCAAACAACCATTATTTGGGAGTCGGGTGGTAGTGCATGTAAGGATCCCAGTTCGACCCCGCTCCCCACAGGCGGTGAAGCAGGTCTGTAGGTGTCTTTCTCTCCCTCTCTCTGTCTTCCCCTCCTCTCTCCATTTCTCTCTGTCCTATCCAGTAACAACGACATCAGTAACAACAATAATAACCACAACAATAAAACAAGGGCAACAAAAGGGAATAAATAAATAAATATTTTTAAAACCATCATGAAAAATAGTGGTGCATATAAACAACAAAGTATTCATATTCAGATCTCCTAAAATTGACATGTTAGAAAAAGTTGGGGAAAGAAACCACCCAAAAATTATAAACACAGATTTCATGAATACCTATATACAAAAGACCAGTCATCATATCAAATGTGTACTCAACTTTATCAGACATCAGTAAAATGTGTATTTTAGAGCCACAATCCAAAAGTTCTTCTTCTAGAGTAGCTACCTTTTTTGACATAATAATAATTATTGATAAGCTTATGGAGCATATCAAAATTCCTATACACTGCTGGTAGGGATGTTAACTGATTGAATTACCTTGGAAACTCGTCACTGTTTCCTGAAACTGCTAGGTTATAATACTTGCATTATAACCTAGCAATTTTATACCTATCCAAGAGAAATTCATGCACCTGTTCACCAAAAATATGAGTAAGAATGTTTTTAGTAGTGTTATTCATAATAGCGGTAGCATATTACTGAAAACTAGGAAAGAAACTAACATGATGAGTCTTGTGTACAATCCTTGGCCTCTGTCTCCAGATCTGATGTTCCTAAGGCAGTAGAGGAGTCAATACTCTGCACTGGAGGAAAAGAGAGCACTGATGATGGGTGAGGTGGGCTAGGTACTAGGGGAGATGTAAAATTGTACCACCTCCCCTTGAACCAGCAACAGTCCTCAATTAAAAATAAGTTAATTGATAAATAAACTATTCAAATGACTATGAACAGCAGTCAATAAAAATCATGGTGTTTGTTCTTCTGCAGAATATAACTGCAGTGAAAAGAGGCACACAAAAATGAATCCAAACAATATAATACTAAGCTCACAAAAGGTATTCACAATTGATTCCTATTCGGTATTTTCATAAAGTTAGAAACCAGGCAAAATTAATCTATGCAGCAATTCAGAGAACTGATTTTCTGTTGGAAGGTTTAGAGGGAGTTTCTGGAAACTGATAATGTTATGTTTCTTGATATTGATGCTGGTTACAAGTCTGGTTCGTTTCTAAAGAGTCATGTGTCTGAACACTTATGATCGGCGTACCTCATTATGTTATCCTTCAGTGATTTTTGAATATTTAATGTGATTGACTATATCTCTAAATGCAGTAATTAAGAAATAATTTGTGGTTATTTATATGGCACATTATAACGTGTATTCTGACTATATCAGACATTACATTTTTTTTCTGAAACAGTCATGTTTAATATAGTACAGAGTAGTATTAATGTGTTTATGCCTGACAGAGCCTTCCATTTCTCAGATCTTTTCCTTATCATATTATAAAACAATAAATACTCAGTTTTATTTGATAAAACCATATGCTCAAGATGAAAAAAAAACTTAAAACTTTCCATTGCATCTCTTTTCTGAGAAACCAGTTCCAGATGGATGAAATTAAATAACATTAAAATTAAATTCACGAATGGGGACGATCTTATTTCCACTGTGACTGTTGAATATGTGTTTTAATGCCCTCATTTCTCACACGTGTATTATTCAATTAGGAGTGTTTATTTGCAGTTAAGGTGCACACACATTAAGATTGTGTTAGTGTATATTCCCCTAGTCATAATATGTAGGGAAAATAAATGTTTCCTTTTTAAAGTAATTAAGCAGTCATCTGACCACCAGAAAATGGAAGTACAAAGACTATGCCTTTTATTTCCTTGTTTTACATAATACAAAACCCATACTTTTAACAAGTAAAAAGTAAACAGAATTGGACAGTAAACAGAAAAAAAATCATTCAACAAAATTATTTATTACATCAAAATTTCATTTTCAATAAATTAAGATTTATTTATTTTAATGAAAGAGAGATAGAAAGCACTGTTCAGCTCTGGCATATGGTGGTGGGACTGAACTTGGGATATCTGAACACTCTGACAGGCAAGTCTGATGTGCTACTGCCATGCTATCTCCATAACACAGCAAACTTGCTATGGCCAGAGTTAAAGAATTATATAGGGGACTGGGTGGTGGCACACCGGGTTAAGCACACATAGTATGAAGCGTAAGGACCTACACAAGGATCTCAGTTCAAGCCCCTGGCTTCCCCACCTGCAGGGGGGGGTGACTTCACAAGTGGTGAAGCAAGTCTGTAGGTGACTTCCTCCTCCCTCTGTCTTCCTTCCCCTTTCAGTTTCTCTCAATCATATCCCAAAAAAATGAAGAAGAAGAAAAAAAATGGCCACAGGAGCAGTAGATTCATAATATAGACACTGAGCCCAGAGATAAGCCTGGAAGCAATAATAATAATAATAATAAAGAAAGAAAGAAAAAGGATTTATATAAAAGTTATTACAGTGTACTTTATATAGACTACTTATAACATCTGTTACACAACTTATAACCTACTAAGGAAACATGTTGTTTTATTATCTTCATTCTTCTATCTTAACATCTGCTTTATAGTGATAAATATACACACAATAAATCTCTATCACTATAATGAGCTCCCCTGAAAGCTTTTATAGTCAACTTCTACCAGCACCCCAAAACTTGCTAATTATTGCCCTGTCTTCTACCACTGTAGTGGTGAGTTTTCCAAAATAAATGAAATCATAGAGAATATAGTCTCCCATGATACTCCCTTTCTCTTATCATAATGTTTTTGAAATTCATGCAAACTGATAGTGTATTCCTTTTTAATGCCGAGTAGTATTCCATTACATGGACTTACCACATTTTTTAAATTCATGCATCTGTGTATAGACAATTGAATGGTTTCTAGTTTGGCGCTAAGGTGAATATGATTAGTAAGACTTCATGGACATTTTTGTTTCTGTGGACAAATATTTTAATTTTATATAACTAAATGTCTAGGACCAAGCACCTTGGGTGGCATGGCAAATATTCAACTGTGGGAGACTGCCAAAATATCTTGCAAAGTGACTGTGATGTTTTGCATTTCTGTCAGCAGTGTGTGAGAAAAAATATATATTGCCTCCAGGATTATTGCTGGAGCTTGGTACCTGCACTATGAATCCACTGCTCCTGGAGGCCATTTTTCCCATTTTGTTGCCATTGCTGTTACCCTTGTTGTTGTCATTGCTGTTGTTGTTGTTGGATAGGAGAGAGAGAAATCGAGAGAGGAGGGTAAGACAGAGAGGGGGAGAGAAAGACAGACACCTGCAGACCTACTGCACTGCCCATGAAGTGACCCTCTGCAGTGGGGAGGCCAGGGGCTAGATCCAGGTATCTTAACACTGATCTTTGCGCTTCATACCATGAGCACTTAACCCACTGTGCTACCGCCTGGGCCCCAGAAAGGCAATTTCTTCATATACTTGCTCAAACTTGGACTAGCTAGACTTCTTAATTTTGATGCTTCAGTGAATGTGTGGAATTATCTCATTGTGGTTTAAATCTGCATGAATACTGAGTTTCACATGCGTATTTGTCATCTGCATGCCAGCTTTGATAAAGTGTTCAAACATAGTATACATTTTAATTATATTTTCGTCTTTTTATATTGTGAAATTGTAGAAGCCTACATATTCTGCACCTATATCTTTTATCCAAACTATAGTTTGACTTTTAGTTTTCTTAGTCATGTCTTAACACTCTCCCCTCTAGTATTACTCACTCGCTGTTCATTTAACAAATGTGTCTTCAGTGCTTACTATGCATCAGCATCCTGTAAAGTAATTATTTAAAATATCTCTCTCCCTTTTCATAAGAAAATGACCTCTTATTAACTTTCTAACCATTTTGCCCTGGAAATGTAAAATTTCATCATCATTACTAGGCAACAGTATTTATCACCAAAAAAAAAAAAAAATAGACCTCATCAGAAACAATACCGACACTAAGAGGATAAGTGTGAATCATAAATACCAGCTGGACATGATGATTTTGGAACTTCTCTGAGGGTATTTCTCTTTACAGTGAGAGTACTTTTTTGTTTGAATATTGGAAGTGAATATCATGGGAAAATACAGCAAAAATAGGGTGGATGAGTTTCCTGAACCTACCAGTATGTCTTTTCCTCTAAATCTGAGCTGACTTGAGGTGGTAGAGAAGAGGTTCTCAGACTACTACAGGAAGCACAGCAAGTGATTTAGGATTCATCACGTTTTGTATAGAAAGATGGGTGACCAAAATAAAGTCCCTAACTTGGGTCTTGGGTACCTTAAATCATAGAAAGTGGAGACAGATAACAGATTAAAAGCATACTAGTTGGCAATACTCTGTTGGAAATCAGGTAGAATGTGAGATATAGAGGAGGACAGTGAGGAGAAGTTGTCATATCACATAATATTTAGAGAGGGACTCAGTGACATTGGGACTTTTGAGAACAGATATCGAAGAGGTGACATGCAACCTATGTTTATATCTGTGGGACAAGTTTCTAGACAGAAAATAGGTACAGTGATCATTAGCAGAAATATGATGAACAAGAAATAGTAAGAAGTCTAGAGGAGCAAAGAAATAGAGAAACGATGTTATAATGTTTGTGGAAGAGCTGTTTTCCAGCACCTTCTAAGCCATCTGAGACAATCAAGAAACAATCACGAGGTCTACAAGGGTCTAAACAGGGTGTAGAACACTAGGGTTGCTATATGGAGAATTGATTGAGCAGAATAAAGTAGAGAAATGAGTTGAATTATTGAAATAATTAAATGTTAGACAATGCAGAACACAATGCTAGTGAAAATAGGTCAGATAGAAGTTATATTTTGAATGCTGTAGTTTGTTTACAAATTGACTTTGTGTTATGAAGAAAAGGAGTCAAGATTGACTTTAACGCTTCTGACTTAAATAAGCACCAGATGGAGAAGTTGCTATGGCAGATGTGATATTCAAATTTTCAGAAAAAATGCTAAATCATACAATGCCTAGGTAGAAGATTGATGGTAAACAAAAAGAATGCTCTATAATAACAGTATAGTCCAAAATATTCTAAGATCCCCAAAACAAGTAAATATAAATTTAAATCCCTTATATTAACATCTTAAGAACTTACACGAAGCAAAGTGAATAAAAGACAAGTTAAATAAAATATCAGAACAGGACACATATGGTATATTTTGCTCATATGCAGCATATTAAAAAGTAAAGTAAGACAATACAAGCAAACATTCATATTCTGACAATAGGATTGTGGTTGCCAGATGAAAGAAGGTGAGTGAGGGATGTGTGAAACAGGTAGAGGAATTCATTGGATAATGGTGGGTAGGCTGTTGGTGGTGTTCACAGTGTGCTACATATATCTGACCAAAGTGTGAAGTTGTATTCCTAAAATTGAACTAGCTTAAAGCAGTGTTACCTCAGTATATTTTATTGTTTTATTTTATTTTTATTTATAAAAAGGAAACGTTGACAAAACCATAGGATAAGAGGGGTACAACTCCACACAATTCCCACTAGCAGAACTCCGTATCCCATCCCCTCCCCTGATAGCTTTCCTGTTCTTTAACCCTCTGGGAGTATGGACCCAGGGTCATTATGGGGTATAGAAAGTGGAAGGTCTGGCTTCTGTAATTGCTTCCCCACTGAACATGGGCATTGACGGGTTGATCCATACTCCCAGCCTGTCTCTCTCTTTCCCTAGTGGGGCAGAGCTCTGGGGAAGCGGGGCTCCAAGACACATTGGTGGGGTCATCTGTCCAGGGAAGTCTGATTGGCATCATACTAGCATCTGGAACCTGGTGGCTGAAAAGAGAGTTAACATATAAAGCCAAACAAGTGCTGACTAATCATGAACCTAAAGGCTGGAATAGCACAGATAAAGAATAGCGCAGTCTTCGTTTTGTAGATAGCTAGTAGGCCTATTTTTAGTTATATTACAAAGGGCCCGTGACTATACTTTTTTTTCCCCTGAGCCTGGAATCTGATATGCAGGTAGATCCAAGTTATTGTCTGAGAGATGATATCACAGCTGGAAAAAGGACCAGAGAGCTGGAGCAGGGAAGATAGTAGCTACCAAATATGGGAAAGGTGTATAAATATTGTTGATTGTAAACCCCATCAATTTGATCTGATCTGGGGCCCATATTCAGCTTAAGAGCCTATGTGACCTCTACATCCTTGTAGATCTGAGCTCACCTTCTGTGATCATGAGTTGCCCCAATATCAGGACCCATCTTTCTCAGGTGTAGCATAGAGTTTGATGTCCAGCCTTCCTTCGGAGGATGGAACATTCTCTACCATTGTTGATCCAAGTTGAGGGCAAGGTCCTATGGGGGCCCACAAAGGGGTCTATTGTGTTGTTTCTGATAGAGATGACTGGTAACATTGGGGAGAGGGATTTATTCAAGGTCTAGGCCCTCATGTATGTTTGGGAATCTCAGGACTCCCTGAATAGGGCCCCAGCTGATGGGATGGCCTGATAGTGACTAAAGAGTCATCGTTAAAGTATGCCAGTCTCTAGCCCTTTTTCAGTTTTCATAACGTTAGCTTTGGAGTGATTGAGGGAAGTGTAATCGGAAGTAGGTGAGGAGGGTAACTAAGTCTAAGTAGACACTATTTCATTATGAACTTTATACTGACTCACTGCAGACTGTCATGTACTTTTGCTTTCAGGTATATATTTTGCCCTAATTTATAGAACATATGTGGACATATGCTGTATCTCATGGGAACTGGTCTATATCTAGGTTTTGGGACTTTGTTAGGAAGTGAACCACCTGGAATGGAATTGGAGAATCCTATGAAAGGAAAGGTCTCACCCGAGTAATGAGGCTGAAGGATTGACATTCCACACCTGACGTCTCTGGGCAGTCTGAAGTGAAGCATGCTGAGGTGGTACTCCTTGTGTTGATTCGGTTGATTAGCTCTTAAAGCTTAGACCAGGGAGAACAGGAGCAACCAGTGGCACAGCTATATACAAATGATGTCAAAGGACATAAATTATGGTGATGTTGTGTATGATACAGCAAATCCTAACAGGGATTTTTCAAAGTTAACCGAATTTCCAAATAATATGATTATAGCAATAACTATCTATTGCCCTCTTAAACCCTAAGACAGCAGGAACCTCTCATTTCCTCTACAGAACCTATATTTCCCCCAGTCCTGGAACCTCTAGGGTGGGGCTCACTTTCCTGCATGCTTCTCTCAATTCATACCAAATATTGCATCCGCCAATCCCAACCTAGTCAATGCAATGGTTACCTCAGTTTTTAAAAAAGATACCTCTACAATCTATTCCTGTTAGACTTGAATAAGACCTCCTTTGCCTGAAGTACTGATGTTCAGTAAATGTAATTAATAAGAAAATGTAGTTCATAGTATTTCTGGGATTCCTAGTAAAGTATAAGATGTTAAACTGTGTACCTATTCTTCTATAATGACTGTTTTAACTAAAAACAATTTTAATTTATTTTATTTTACTTGTAAACTTTCCTCCAACATATTAGCTTTTGAGCTTATTTTGGGTGTTTAAACCATAATGTTTTAACAAGATATTAAGTTTATTTTCATAATTAACTGGATATGACATTTGAAATTTTAATAAATAACTTGGAAAAAGTAAAAGTAAATTTGACTTTCTTTGTAGTTATTCTCTATTTCTAAGTTTAAAATATGCAGGAAATATTTAGACTATAAGAAGCATACATTTCTCTATAATTACAGTCCCTTATCTTATGTGGCTGGGCGAGCATGAAAAAGAAACCATTCTGCATGGATGAAGATAAACTAAGTGCCCCGACTAATAGGAGAGTGTAGTGGATATTAATAGAAAAGTTGGATATGAGAAACTATTCTCCACTGAGTTAAATATGCTGTGAAATCATAAAGTGGCAACAAACCAGAGAAATTGACTTTGCAGACATCTTTGGTGTTGTGCACATAAATAACATTAATCCATCTTTTCCCATTTAGTTTTGGATTAATTTAAGTGAGTTAAGGGCTGAAAAATCTTTGAATTTCAAACAACTTTCATAAGACATCCACATACTTGAGAAGCCCAGCATGAACTAGGTTCTGTGTGACTCACTGAGCCCTGAAAGGGGAGTATGGCCATCACCAAGTAGAGTCTCCCTGTATTAGCCAGGGATCAAATAGATACTGACAGCACAAGTAACTGGAATGAGCAATGACTGATTCCAACGACACAACTCTTCTCACCAACCCCATGATGCTTTTGATGTCACCCCAGATAAATAGGAGTGAAAAAGAAAGAATTTCAACTTTACAGCAACATTAGCAATCACTCATTTTTCAGAGCAGACTTTCCCACAGTGTGCTTCAAAGAGTATAGACGTGAGCATAGGTCTGTCTTTGCTAGTAAATAGCTCACATGCTGTTTACAAGTTCTGGAGTCAGTTAAATTTAAGAAAATCTGGGTTCAACAAAATGACATTTTATTTGGTCCCTTACATCATAATGCATAGTTTTCTCTCACTGCGGAGACTTCCATTCAGATTTGGTCACTCATTTGTTGGAAGAAAGGAAGGAAGGAGGGAGGGAGGAAGGGAAAAGAGAAGGGAGAAAGGGAGAAAGAGTAAATAGAGAAGAAAGAAGAAATAAAGAGAGAAAAAGAAAAAGAGGAAGGAAGGAATAAAGGGAGTGTGTGGAAGGAAAAAAGAGAAAAGGAGAGGGAAGAAAAAGAAAAAGGGAAAAAGGAAGAGAGGGCAAGAGGGAGGAAGGGAAGGAGGGCTCAAAGCAACCCCTTAAGAGAGGAGTTTTATCTAAATATGACACAGGGAAAGAAAGGGACCAAGATAATATGGCAGGAAGATCTAGGCTGGGAAAATACTATCCCACCACTCCTCTGTTGGAAGAGAGCTGAAGAATGGTTGAGAGTTGAGGGAATGTGGGTCTCAAGCTTTTAGCCCTGTCCCCATGATAATAAATGTGGCTACAAAGTAGAAAAGGGAGGTTTGTTAAAGGTACAAAGAAATCCCCCAATCTCATTGCACAATATAGCAGTGTAAAATGTTTTCGCTTCACGTCAATGGGTAATGAGAGGAGTTTTGGTTTCTCTGCTGCATCAGGCAGAAATGGATGGATTTAGATGAATTCATAACAAGTACATACCAGAACTGCGTTTGGCACCGCTTTCCTATTTAATTATCAAGTGACTAGTGGAACACTATAATATTTTTACTTCTTTTCATGACTGTCATTAGTCATGGATGAATCTGGAGGTAATTATGTTTACAAAACAAGTAAAGAGCTCAAAGACAACTAGTGGATGGCATCACTCATATGTAGAAGCTAAAGATCTGAGAAGTATGAACTTGCAAAAAAAAAAAAAAAGAAAGAAAGAAAACAAGCAAGCAAACTGTTTCTAAGACTTATGAAAGTTTATCTTTGGGAAATGGGAAGGCAGGAACACAGAGCTCTCGTGGTGAGTGTAGTGTGGAATTATACCCTGCAGTCCTATACAATAAAAAAAAGAAAAGATAGGGAGTTGGGTTGTGGTGCAACTGGTTGAGCACACATGTTATAATGCACAGGGCTGTGGGTATTTCTCTGTCTTCCTCTCTATCAGCCCATTCCCTCTTGATTTTTGACTGTCTCTATCCAATAAATAAATAAATAAATATTTTAAAATAAAAGATAGGACTTTGCCAAGGATATGAACCCCTAAACCCCAAGTTATAACTGCTTCTGCATACCAAGACATCTCTGTGACAGTAACTTTAAGGGTATTTTTCTGTAAGTAGGAATAGAAAGATTAGGTTCAAAGAATTTGTGCCATAAATTAATGGAAGCCAATGTTCAGCACAGTAGCTATTTCTCATATGTAGATAATAAATGATAGATAGATAAATTGATATAGACATCAATATCTTTACTCATGCAAGCCACATTACAAGTATTCACTGGCCATATATAGTCAGTGGCTATTGTATTGGATATGTATGTACAGTGAACTACCATCAGCAAATATGCTGTGGAACAGCACTAGACAGTGTTACACCTTGCTCAAATGCATGCACAGACAGACACCTTCCTTCTGAAGGAAGCTCACCAAATCTCAAGTGCCTGTAAAATCTTGACTTTGCAAAATACAAGCCTCAAGTTTCACTCAGTTATTATTTATTTATTTATTTATTTATTTAAGAAAGGATAAATTAACAAAACCATTGGGTAGGAGGGGTACAACTCCACATAATTCCCACCACCCAATCTCCATATTCCACCCCCTCCCCTGATAGCTTTCCCACTCTCTATCCCTCTGGGAGCATGGACCCAGGGTCATTGTGGGTTGTAGAAGGTGGAAGGTCTGGCTTCTGTAACTGCTTCCCCGCTGAACATGGGCGTTGACTGGTCAGTCTATACTCCCAGTCTGCCTCTCTCTTTCCCTAGTAGGGTGGGCCTCTGGGGAAGCTGAGCTCCAGGACACATTGGTGGGGTCTTCAGTCCAGGGAAGCCTGGCCGGCATCCTGATGGCATCTGGAACCTGGTGGCTGAAAAGAGAGTCACCATACAAAGCCAAACAAATTGTTGAGCAATCATGGACCAAAAGCTTGGAATAGTGGAGAGGAAGTGTTTAGGGGGATACTCACTGCAAACTCTAGTGTACTTCTGCATTCAGGTATATATTCTGCAGTAGTTTATGGATACGTGTGAACATATGCTCTCTCTCACAGAAACTGGTGTATATCTAGGTTTTGGGACTTTGTTAGAAAGCGAACCACCTGAGATGGAATTAGAGTATACTATGAAAGGAAAGGTCTCACCCCAGTAATGAAGCTGAAGGGTTGTCATTCCTCAGGTGAAGTCTCTGGACACAGTCTGAAGTGAAGCATGTTGAGGTGGCAATCGTTGTGTTGATTAGGTTGTGATCGACAGATGCAATATTATTTGATATGGATTGGCAGACGCATACGGGAAAGTGGGCCCTATCCAAGGGTTCCAGGACTGGGGGAAGTAGAGGTTCTATAGTGGAGATGTGAGGTTCCTGCTGTCTTAGGGTTCAAAAAGACAATAGCAGCACAATTCATAATAGCTAAAACCTGGAAGCAACCCAGGTGCCCAACAACAGATGAGTGGCTTAGAAAGCTGTGGTATATATACACAATGGAATACTATGCAGCTATCAAGAACAATGAACCCACCTTCTCTGACCCATCTTGGACAGAGCTAGAAGGAATTATGTGAAGTGAGCTAAGTCAGAAAGATAAAGATGAGTATGGGATGATCCCACTCATCAACAGAAGTTGAGTAAGAAGATCTGAAAGGGAAACTAAAAGCAGGACCTGACCAAATTGTAAGTAGGGCACCAAAGTAAAAACCCTGTGGTGAGGGGTAGACATGCAGCTTCCTGGGCCAGTGGGGGGTGGGAATGGGTGGGAGGGATGGGTCACAGTCTATTGGTGGTGGGAATGGTGTTTATGTACACTCCTAGTAAAATGTAGTCATGTAAATCACTAGTTAATTAATATGAGAGGGGGAAAATTAATTGTATGTCTCGAAGTTTTTTAAAACACAAACTGAGTCTTTTTAATATATAGGCTGTGTATTTGGTATGCGGACTCTCTCAAAAGCCTAGACCAAGTAGGTCAGAAGCAACCAATAGCACAGCTGTATACAAGATACTGGGTACTGTACAGCAAACCCTAACAAAAGGACTTTTCAAAGTTAACCCAATTACCAAATAATGTGATGATAACAGTTTCACTCAGTTAACTGACTGCTAGTGCCAAGCGAGCAGGTGAAAGAAAATACACACCCTCAACATTTCCAGACACTTTTTTATCCCTCAAATAATTTTAAACTTCAAGGAGGATGCACACCTGCATGTACATTACACACATAAACTTGTGCAAACACATAGTTTCTTTTCTCCAGATAGAAGATACTAGATAAATTTGCCAAAAGATTCATAATATTTAGAATATCCTGCTTTCTGGCATTTTTTTAGGTCTCCAAAACTTATTTTAGTTTCTTATTATTTTAATATATTCAGTAAAAAACACTTTAAGAAAAATAAGATGAGATGAAGGACCAGGCAGTGGCATACCAGGTTAAGCATACATATCACCATGCACAAGGTCCCGGGTTCAAGGTCTGCTCCCCACCTGCAGGGGATCCACTTCAGGAAAGGTGAGCTATGCCTGCAGTGTCTGTTTTTCTCTTTCCCCCCCCTTACTGTTTCTCTCTGTCCTGTCAATATATACTTTAAAAAGTGGCTACCAGTTGCAGTGATTAGTTATGCAGCCACCAAGCCCCAGCAATAACCCTGGTGGAAAAAAAATAAAAGAAAATAAAAAGAAAGAAAAGAAAAGAAGAGAAGAGGGGAGGGGAGGGGAGGAGAGAGGAGAGGAGAGGAGAAGAAATGAGACTCTGAATAACTAACCAACAAAAAAGCTACACTGAACTGGTCGAAACCACCAGAAGTCGCTTGGTCCTTGTGATTTATTTTCACACTAATTTTTGTATCTTATTTATCCCTTATGCTTATTTAAAATTTTCATGATCAGGGCCAGGTGGTGGCACACCTCGTTAAGCGCACACATCACAGTGTGCAAGGACCTGGGTTCAAGCCCCCAGTCTCCACCTACAGGGGGAAAACATAACAAGTGGTGAAGCAGGTTTGCAGGTGTCTCTCTGTCTCTCCCTTCCTCTGAATTTCTGGCTGTCTCTATCAAAAAAATAAGATTTTATTAAAAAAAAAATTTTCGGGAGTTGGGCGGTAGCGCAGCAGGTTAAGCGCATGTGGCGCAAAGCGCAGGGACCGGCGTAAGGATCCTGGTTCAAGCCCCTGGCTCCCCACCTGCAGGGGAGTCGCTTCACAGGCGGTGAAGCAGGTCTGCAGGTGTCTGTCTTTCTTTCCCCCTCTCTGTCTTCCCCTCCTCTCTCCATTTCTCTCTGTCCTATCTAACAATGACAACATCAATAACAACAACAATGAAACAACAAGGTCAACAGAAGGGAATAATAAATAAAAGAGAAAAATTTAAAAAAACATTTTCATGATGTTTTATGTTATCTCTTTATACAACCTCTTTGCCTGATTTGGTTTGTAGTTGTTAGTAGTCCCTGAAGAACTCTAAGGATCAAGACCTGGAGAAGTTCGGACCAGGAATCATAGAATCCGAGCAAATAAACAGCGCAGAAGAGATAACACAGTGGTAGTTGTGCCAGACTTGCATGCCTGAAGTCCAAGAGCTTCTGGTTCAGTTCCTGATGGCACCATAGGCCAGAGTTGAGCAGTGTTCTAGTATCTCTTTCATGGCAATAAATTAAATAAATAGTTTTTGTAAGACTTTACAAAACCCAATATAAGATATAAATGAAGACAGGAGAGGAAAAAACCAACAGAGCTGAGAGGAAAACTAGCCTGTGAAACATGCCAGGAAGAGACACCAAAAGATAATAAAACAATTAAAGGATGATTGTGTCATCCGGGGATTATAGTCAGATATTGACTGGCCAGTCTTATAAAATTAAGCAAAACAACTAAGTAGGAAAACACTGTAAAGAAAATGGGGGTTTGACTCTGGAGCTAGAGATGGGAGCATGTCACTATCATTGTCACATGTCAGAAATATTTTGTGAAGGGGTAGAGCCTGATACTACATTAATCTCACAGAAGGGAAACATGAACGATGAGGAAATATGGAGAACAAGATAGGCTGGCATTTGATACCAAAAGCAGAATTCATGAAAGAAACAATAATGATAAGCCAGACTTCATTAAAACCAAAATGTTTCCCATCTACAAAGTGACACTGTAAAGAGAATGAACAAGCAATCTACAGTCTGGGAAAAAATACTTGCAAGACATCTGTTTAAAAACTAAAACACATATCCTAAACTGTACTGTCTTCTACGGAAAACACACACACAGGAAAGACAATCAGGAAAAAATTCCAAAGAAAAGAACCCTGCAGTTAATTTCCAGAGGACCATCACTGGTGCTTCCCTTGCTGATATAATGGTCAAGAGAAGAATCCGAAACCTGAAATTAGAAAGGCTTGGGGGCGTGTTCTCTGGCCTGCCATGAAAAAAAAAAATGATGCAAGCATCCAAAAAAGACAGCAATGGCTGCTGCTAAGACTCCCAGGAAGACAGCACTTAAGTATAAGACTGTGAAGATTTCTGCTCCCTAGGTTGGTGGAGTTGGTGGGAAATGTTAGGTTTGCGATATAAAAATTCTAATATTTTCTCTCTTTATTTATACCCTTTTGTTGCTTTTGTTGTTTTATTAGTTATTGTTGATGCCATTGTTGTTGGATAGAACAGAGAGAAATGGAGAGAGGAGGGGAAGACAGAGAGGGAGAGAGAAAGAGACACCTGCAGACCTGCTTCACTGCTTGTGAAACAACTCCCCTGCAGGTGGGGAGCTGGAGGCTCGAACCGAGATCCTTACACCATTCCTTGCACTTTGCGCCACCTGCACTTAACCCACTGAGCTGCCGCCTGACTCCCTACGATTAAATTAGAATTTTAAATAAAGGGAGTTAGGAGGTAGCGCAGCTGGTTAAGCATGTGGCGCAAAGCACAAGGACAAGCGGAGGGATTCCGGTTGGAGCCCCTGGCTCCCCACCTGCAGGGGAGTCGCTTAACAGGTGGTGAAGGATGTCTGCAGGTGTCTGTCTTTCTCTCTTCATCTCTGCCTTCCCCTCCTCTCTCCATTTCTCTATGTCCTATCCAACAATGACAACAACAATAATAATAATTACAACAACAATGAAAAACAAGGGCAACAAAAGGGAAAAATAAATAAATATTAAAAAATTTTTAAAAGAATTTTAAATAAGATATATCTACCAAAATTATGTATGTATACCTAAAATATACAAAAAAAAAATCTTGAAATTTCAAAGTAAGAAAACTAGCATCCCTATTTAAAACATGGCTAAAAATCTTAGCAAGCACCTCACTGGAGATAACCGATGGTAGCAAGCACATGAAAAGATGTTTTACAGCCTATTGTCATCAGTAAAATAAGAATTTAAGCAATGGGCTACCACTACACACCTGTTCGACTGGCTCAGATCTGGAACAGTAACATCAAATGCTGGTGAAGACATGAGACAAGAGAAATTCTCATTCATTGCTGGTAGGAATTCAAAATATTACAGTCACTAAAGGAGGAAATTCGTCAGTTTCTTACAAAACCAAACCTACTGTTACAATATAATCCAGCAATTCCTTGGTATTTATTAAAAAAAAACAAACCTGAACGCTTTTATCTACACAAATATCTGCACATGGCGGTTTATTGCAGCTTTATTCATAATTGCCAAAACTTGCAAACAACGAAATTGCCTTTTAGGAGGTAAGTAAATAAACAGTTTCTGTTAGGCAATCCTAACAAAATCTGCTGAACCATGACATATTTACCTTGTTATTTTGTAAACCAATATTAAATAACCTATAATAAATAGATAGGGCCAGGTGGTGGTGCACCTGGCAGAGCACACATGTTATAGTGCACAAGGACTCAGGTTCAAGCTCCCAGTCTCCACTTGGAGGGGGAAAGCTTTTGAAGCAGTGTTGGAGGTATCTCTCCATCTGTATCCCTTTCTATCATCCCCTTCCCTTTTGATTTCTGGCTGTCTCTATCCAATAAATAAAGATAATACAAAAAATTAACTTATAAAAATGTTGATTTGTTTTAATAAATATGACAAAAAAGAAAATACATAGAAAAACATAAATATATGTGTTTTTCCTTTATTGAAGCAGTTAATGATTTACTGTCAACAGAAAAATACAGTAGTTTGTATATATGTAACATTTCTCAGTTTGTTTTCTACATAATAATTCAACCCCCTCTAGATCCTCTGTTACCATCTTTCAGATCCTGGACATTCTCCCCCACTCCAACCAGAGCCTTTTACTATGGTGCAGTACACCAAACCCAGTCCAAGTTCTGCTTTGTGTTTTCTTATTTTTCAACTTATGTCTGTGAGACCATCCCATAGTCATCCTTCTATCTGACTCATCTCACTTACCATGATTCCTTCAAGCTCCATCCAAGATGAGGTGAAGAAAGTGAAATCACTGTTTTTAATAGCTATGTAGAAATTATATATATCAAAGCTTAGCCACTCACCTGTTGTTGGACACCTGGGTGCTTTCAGGTTTTGTAATAACAAATTGTGCTGCTATGAATGTAGGTATACACAAATCTTTTCAAATGGGTATGTTTGATTCTTTAGGATATATCCCCAGGAGAGGAACTGCAGGGTCATAGGGAAGGTCCACTTCTAGCCTTCTAAGAGTTCTCCAGACTGCTCTCCACATGGGGTTGGATCAATTTACACTCCCACCTCAGTGCAGGAGGGTTCCTTTGACTCCACAACCTCTCCAGCATTTGTTGCTGCTATCTTTTCTCATGATAACATTTTCACAGTAGTGAAGTGGTACCTCATTGTTGTCTTATGAATATATATTACAAAGTAAAATTAGTCAATCTGAATGGGTCCCATACTACATGATTCCAAACATGTGACATTTTGGAAAGGTAAACCTATGGAAATAATAAAAAAGATCAATAGCTATCAGGACCGTAAAGATGAGAGGGATGTAGAGGCAGAGTAGAGAAGATTTTGAGGCTAGCAGAACACTTCTGTGGTATAATTATGGTGGTACATGTCATTATACATCTGTCTAAACCACAGAAGATCCAAAACAAAAGTGATGCACAGTGTAGACTATGGGTAATAATGTCTAGCAACACAAATTCAGTGACTGAAACAAACCTGTCTGGTAGGGAAAGTTGTTATAAAAGGAGGAGTAATTTGTGTAGAGGCAGGGAAGTCTCTATACTTTCCACTTATTTTTGCTCTTAACCTAGAAATGTTCTAAAAATGATCCATTTTCTTTAAAGAGCTTGTTTGAGAAATGCAGAATCAGAATAATGACAAGGCAGCTTTCATCTATATAGAAACTGGTCAGGGACAAAAGTACCTAAATACTTTAGAAAAGGAAGTGGTTTTTTTTTTTCAGCTTCAGTTGTCATAATTTAACTGACCATGTCCTATTTTCTTCTAAAAGAGTCATAGGGAGTAGTTACTTACGAGTCTGTAGACCATTTTCAGCTCAGTATTTCTGTCATCTTAGTACCTTTCCAGACTGTGGGAAATCTTACATTTGGCAATAATTCATCAGGAATCTTAAAATCCCAAACTTTACTTTCTGCTAAAAAAGAAAATTTTGCTCAATATGGTTATACATTGCATAGTTATGTAATAGTTTTTTAAAAATGCCTAAAAGTTTAAAATGTGCTGGAAAACACTTCTCATCTAATTATATATTTCTACACAAGTGGCATGCTGAGCTTAATTTTTTTTTTTAAAAAAGGCAGAGAATCCACTTGCTCATCTTTTCTGCCATTATACTCTAACAGCTTCTTGAAAATTTTCAGTAGTTTCATGTTTGAATTAAAACAACATTATGGCATCTTCTTACTATCTTCCTTTATGTAAGTGAGCAAGAATTCTGGTTAGCCTCTACCATAAAAAATTAACAATATATCTAGTGGTATAGAGATGATAGGTATAGACATGATAGGCCTAGTGAGATCAAATATAATAAAATGGTATTTAATAAGATCTGAAATAGCATAGCATAACTCTGGGAAGTCTGATGAAGAATTAGTGCTAAAAATCATCTGGTCTACTGTCCATATATTATTAAGGGGAAAACTGAACTCCCAAGGAATAAGTAACTCAAGTAAGCTCTGATAAATGACAGTCTTACGTAATACAATTATTTTCCATTCTATAAAAATTTCTAAGCATGGACTAAATCACTGAGTGAACTATACACTCACCTTGTAAATTCAAGCTGCTATTGATAATAAGCACAGTGGGAAGTTATAGGTGTTTTCTCATCCCATATGTGGAAGAAGTATACTCTGAATATTATTATGATGTTGTAGAGCAGTATTAGCAAAAAAAAAAAGAAAAAAGAAAAATCTGATCTGACAAATGCAACCTTCTCTACCCAACCATCACTATACAATTATCAATATAAATACCACTGTGCTTACATTCTAGAAGCATCAGATAAATTGTAATCATAATAAGCAAAATTTTAATACATTAAAAGATTGTAAATGCTAGTACAAAATAAAGAATATATGAGGGTAAAGATGATAAGGAATGCCAACAGCGGGCAGATTGCAGTTTTAAATGAAGTAGTCACTACGGATTAATTGAAGTGGCATATGAGAGATTAAAAGTTCTAGAGGTTGGCCTTAGCAGATCCCATGGGAAGAGCATTCTGAACAAAACAGAAGCAAAGACTTTAAGGTAAAAATATATCAGTCCTTTTGAGGACTACTTCAAATCTATTCAACTTCTTCTCATCCATCTAGAACTATAATAGTTGGCTTTCACTAACTTCACTTTCACATACCTCTCAATTCCTGCCTTAGGATTTTTTTTTAACTAGAAGCAGCTTAGAATTTAAGTAAGTACAACTCAAAAGTATGGAGGAGCTAATACCCCTAGCACCATCCTTGAACACTGGAATATGGGATCCTTCACCCATGATTTTTGGTGTGTGTTTCTGAAATGGAATTTAGAAGGCTCCTTGGAGCTGCCTTGAAGAAACTTGTACTGACTTTCCTTCCTCCCAATTTCATTTCCCCCTGTTAATTTCATACTTTCTGAAATTATATCCCAAATAACTACCTGCATGCAGCTCACCACCTCAGGTTGTGATTTTAAGACAAACCAGACTAAGGCATATAGGAATATGTTTGGTGTGACCAAGAACATTATGGAGAACTGAATGTCAGGAACTGACTAAGCAGGGCAAAGGAAATTAGAAGAGGAGATACTGATGGTACATAGGGCCTCATAGCTCACTATAAAGGATTTTTCTTTTAATGTTTAGCCCCTGGCCCCCCCACCTGCAGGGGGTTGTTTCTCAAGTGGTGAAGCAGGGCTGAAGGTGTCCATGTTTCTCTCCCCCTCTCTACCTCTTCTTGCTCTCTCAATTTCTCTGTTTTATAGAAATAAAAAATAAAGGAACTTTCTGGAGGCATGGCCATGGAATAACTAGGACCAAATCATCTCTTCTTCCAAAACAACAAGTGAATACAACAAGAGACTCAAATGAGGTCACAACCTACAGCCGAAAGTTCTGCAGCCTCTGTTAAGTGCTCAAGTGTGGTTGGAGCAAAAAGGGGTGCAGGTGAGGGTTGAAGAACAGCAAAATCAAAGCAGAGCACTGGGTGGTGCAGGCACTGAGCTGTGCCAATTTGGCAATTTCACTTTTAAGTGCAGCAACCAAGTAATTTTGTTCCTAGTGCCAGAAAAGAAACAGGGGCTTAAAACCTCTCAGTCTTTGATTAGGGGGCTTTAGCCTTCTGAATTTGAGGCAAGGACACAACATAAAACAGGGCATTTGTGACCACAAGATAGCCCAAAGCAACCTTCCTCCACCCCATCCCACATGCTACAAATCATACAAACAAGAGAAACCTAGAGATCACAATAGCACCACCTGCTATCCATCAATAACCAGCACCAAAAAAAAAAAAAAAAAATGCACGAGCAGAGAAACAGAACTAAACAGCCAACTATGCCATATCAGTCAGACAGAAATGAAACAGAGGAAATCCAACGAATTACAGATTTAGAGAGACTCTCAGAGACAGACTACACAGAGCTCATTATAAGGACTCTCCAAGAAATTAAGCAAGAATTAAAAGTGCATGTTACTATGGAATTTAACGCATGAGAGAGGAATTTATAACAGAGTTCACTAAGAATTGTCAAATCGTGAAAGAAGTTCTTTAGTCAGAACTCCAGGGAGTAAAAGACACCCTAACTGTAACCCATGCCCAGGTAGAAGGCTTAGCAAGTAGATCCACACATTCAGAAGAAATAATCTCCAGTCCAGAAGTTAGCCCACTCTTTCAGTTCAAAGATGAGGGAGAAGGAATGGTTTAGAAAGACTGAAACAACTCTGTGAAATTGTAGACTCCATCAAAAGATCTCATATAAGAGTAATAGTTATATCTGAAGAGGATCAAAGGACAAGGCCAAAGATCCAGAGTCCATTTTCAGAGCAATTTAGCTGAGAACTTCCCTCACCTAGGAAACCATCAGAACATTCTCATCCAAGAGGCAGAAGGATCACCCAGATGTATAAATACAAACAGACCAACGCCAAGGCACATTATTGTAAAACTATCAAAAGTCAACAAGAAGGAAAAAAAATTGCTGGCTACTAGGGAAAGGAAAGAAGTTATACAGAGGCAGAGCTATAAGACTTTCATCAGATTTCTCTTTTCAAACTCTAGAGGCCAGGAGAGAGTGGGATGACATATTCAAAATTCTAAAGGAGAGGGAATTCCAGCCACGAAATTATGTTTTCTCAAATATTCAAGGACTAAAGGACTTTTCCACAGTCAACCCCACCTTACAAAACTACTGAACTGAGTCCCACAAGAAAGGGGGAAGCAAAGAAATACACGTTCCAAAGACCAAGTTGCAGATGCTACCATGATGTCAGCCTGACTCATCCGGACAGATGATCTCACCAATGTACCCTAGAACCCCACCTCTCCAGAGCCCTGCCTCAGTAGAGAAAGATAGAGACAGGCTGGGAGTATGGAACAACCTGTCAATGCCCATGTCCATTGGAGAAGCAATTATAGAAACCAGACTTCCCACCTTCTGAACCCCATAATTACCCTGGGTCCATGCTCCCAGAGAGATGAAGAATAGGAAAGCAAATGGAAGGGATGGGATATGAAACTCTAGTGGTGGGAACTGTGTGGAATTTCACCCCTCTTATTCTATGGTCTTGTTGATATTTTCTATTTTACAAATAAAAAAGGAAAACAAATAAATAAATAATAAATACATGAAAAAGTGGCCGCCAGGAGCAGTGGATTTGTAGTGCTGGCACTGAACCCCAGCAATAAATAACCCTAGAGGCAAAAAAGGAAGGAAAGAAAGAAAGAAAGAAAGAAAGAAAGAAAGAGAGAAAGAAAGAAAGAAAGGAAAGAACAAGTCAACAGAGGATTCGTAGTAGAAAGAGATAATTTAGGTTTAGAGGATGAAGAATAAATCATTGGAGGAAGGGACACAATAGAAACAAAAACTTGGAAATCCAGCTAGACTGTAATATTATTTTAAGTGAAATAACAAGGGGAGTTGGTGGAGATATGTAGATCTGTACTACAGTGCATGAAACTAAGATTAAGGAGAAGTTACAATAATTAATGGAGACTGCGGTAAATAAGTCTGAGTAGGTCAAGGACTGACCAAAGAAGTAAGTGACTGAAATAGCTGGAGGGGGGGAACCATTGGAAAACAAGAGTTCAAACAAGAAAGAACATATAATATTGGAAAATCCATTTATGTGTAGATTGAAGGTACTGATAATTAAAAGCATATTAGAGAAAAGACAGTGAACCCAAAGTTCAAAAATGTTGAGAGTTAAGTAATAATAGAAAGAAAAAAGAGAAAATCTGGCATTATCTGATGGTGTGAAATTGATGGAATTTAAACTGAAGGGTTTAAGGTAGACATAATGTAAGGATTAAATAAGGATTTAAAGATTAAATAAAGATTTAAGGTTGCACCAACAAGCAAAGAAACCATCTACCACCACATGACATGGGAATTGGGTGGACAGAAACACTACAGGACAACTCCACTGCCCCTGAAATGCCCCCTCACCCCATGTAGGCTTTCTCACAGAGTGACCTGGGACTTGAAACTAGGTCCTCAGATAACAATATTTCTTGAATATCACATCCCACTGGTCAGTAGAGAGCTTTCCTCATTCCTTTTTGTGTTTCTCTATCCCATTGTATTTTTCCTTTACTATCATTTTTTCATCGTTTTAGTTTTTTTTATTTATTTATTTGAAATTTTTTTATTAGTGATTTAATAATGATCAATAATATTGTAGGAAAAGAGGGATACAATTCCACATAATTCCCACCACCAGAGTTCCATATCCCATCCCCTCCATTGGGAGGTTCCTTATTCTTTATCCCTCTGGGAGTACGGACCAAAATTCTTTATGGAGTACAGAAGGTGGAATGTTTGGCTTCTGTAATTGCTTCTCCACTAAGCATGGACATTGGCAGTTTTAGCCATACCCCCAGCCTGTTTCTGTCTTTCCCTAGTGGGACAGAGCTCTGAAGAGGCGAGATTCTAGGACACATTGGTGAGGTTATCTGTCCAGGGAAGTCAGAATGGCATCATGATAACATCTGAAACTTGTTAGCTGAAAATCAGTGATATAAAGCAGGAAAATTTGATTAATATTCAATAACCTAAAGGTAAGAATAGAGCAGGTGGAACTAAGGGTCTTCGTGTGGGAAGAAACTAGGAGATATATTTTAGGTATATTACAAAGGGCCCAGATTTGGTAAGTTTTACCTGAGCCCAACAGCTAACATGCAGGTTGGCTAAGGTATTGTCAGGGGAGATGGTGTCAGAATTGAGAATAGGACTAGAAAACTGGATCAGGGCAGAGAGTAGCTCTCAAATACCATTAACTGTAAAACTGATCGATCTGACCTAGGGCCCATGTCTATTCATATTTAGTACAAGAGCCTTTGGAATCCCTGTCAGTCTGAGCTCACAGTCCCTGGCCACAGCTAGGAACATTGTAGGCTGCACTCATTTAGGTATTTGTGCAATTGCATTTACAGATATGTGTAATTATTTACTATATTGCACATATATGTCACATTCACACAGTTAACATAATGAATGGTCTTTCATGGATGTCATTTCAACTTATACTAACATGACCTTGAATTTATTCCTAGAAGTCAAGATGTTGGTTCAAATAGTCAATACATGTAATTTGAAAAGATATTGACAAGTAACTGTTTTTCTGTTGTCAGTGGGGCTTCACCACCCCAGAACAACTTTTTCAAATAGATAAAGAGAAAGACACCACATCACCAAAACTTCCTTCACTACTGTAGGGACTAGGCTCAAACCTCAGTGATGCACATGATGCACTAAGTGAACTATGTTGTTGGCCCTTCCAAATTTCTTATGGAATATAACAATTCTTCATTCTCATCAGTACTATGTGAGAGTACCTGTTTTATAGCGACTTTCCAAAAGGAGATCCTGCCAAGCATTTGGATTGTTGCCAGTATGTTAAGTGAGAAATATCGCAATGTTTTTTTCTCAATCTGCTTTAAATTTACATTTCTTCCACTATATGTGAGTTTGAGCACTTCAAATATATTTGAAGTTCATTAATCTAAATATTCATATATCTTTATGAACTGCCTGTCGTATCTTTAGACTAATTTTTAATTGTTTAATTATCTTTATTTACTGGATAGAGACATTCAGAAATCAAGAGGGAAGGAGGTGATAGAGAGGAAAAGAGACAGAGAGACACCTGCAGACCTGCTTCACCACTTGTGAAGCTTCCCCCTGCAGGTGGGGATGGGGGTGGGGGAGCTCAAACCTGGGTCCTTATGCAAGTTTTCATCCAGGTAATTAGAGGGAGACAAAGACAGGGGAAAGGGAGATATCTCAGCGCCAGAAATTCCTTTTGTGCAGTGCCATCTTCCATGTAGTGCTAGGGCTCAAACCTGGGTCATATACTTTGCAAGTCAAGTGCCCCTCTTTCTAGCCTGATGCAACAGTTTTTAAGTTGTCAAATATATCATTGCTTCCTTAAATGACAGTCATGAAGTTTTCTCTATTTTCCCAATGATAGTGACAGAATTTTAGATAACTCTTCCTCTCCTACAGACACTGATGTAGACAATTAATGACATCTTAATAAAGTAAAGCATAACTGAAAATAGTATATTACTGTTATCCTACCTTAAAACCAGGAGTAAACCTTAAAGTCAAGTTTTACTTTGTACTTTTTTACCCAGTCACACATTTTGATATTCTCACTTTACCCTTCCCCTCATCTTGTGGAAGACTTAGGTGGGGAATCAGAAAAGTATTCACTCATAAATTACAAGTGGTTCTTGGACTGAAATCCAGCCTCATTATTTCTGTTTTTCCCACATTAACTTAAGGGTTCACTGGTTTCCATATTCAAAAACCACCATGGCAATAATAAATAATTCTGTTTTCTTGAGAGCCAGAATGTGATGCACTAAGTTGAACGCATGCTTTATACCATGCACAAGCATCCAGGTTCAAGGCTCCTGTCTCCATCTGCAGGCCGGGGCATGGGGGTAGGGGGGAAGGATCTTCACAAACACTGAAACAGTCTTTTAGATGTTTCTCTTTGTCTATGTCTCTCTACCTCCCTCTCCCCTCTCAATTTTTCTCTGTCCTATAAAATACAAGAAAAAATTTAAATTTTAAATTTAATTTTAAAATTTATATTTTCTTTATTCTGCTTTTTTAAAAAAGATTTTTAAAAATATTTATTTATTCCCTTTTGTTGCCCTTGTTGTTTTATTGTTGTAGTTACTATCATTGTTGTTATTGATGTCATTGTTGTTGGATAGGACAGAGAGAAATGTAGAGAGGAGGAGAAGACAGAGAGGAGGAGAGAAAGATAGACACCTGCAGACCTGCTTCACCGATTGTGAAGAGACTCCCCTGCAGGTGGGGAGTTGGGGTGGGAGCTTGAACTGGGATCCTTATGCTGGTCCTTCACATGTGCACTTAACCCACTGCGCTACCGCCCAGCTCCCTTTATTCCGCTTTTTAATGTGTAGTCTTTAATTTTTGTATCTCGTCTTTTCTTTGGAATTTTCTTGTTTAATGGAGATTAAAAAAAAAAACATTGGAGGAATTACAAAAATCATGTTTGCAGTTCCTTCATAACAACACATCATTTCCCACAATCCATAAATAAAATGTCATTAAATGCTAAGCTACTAACTCACTTCAGTTAAAATATTAAATTAAGGGCTGGGTAATTGAACACACATGTTACTATGCACAAGGATAGTTTTGAGCCCCATTCCTAACATGCAGGGGGCAGGGAGAAGCTTCATGAGTGATAAAGCAAGTACTACAGGTGTCTCTCTGTCTCTCTCCATCTCTATCTCCCTCTTCTCTGATAATTTCTCTCTGTCTTATCAAATAAAGTAAAAAGAGAAAGGCAGAAAGAGGGAAAGAGAGAGAGAGGGAGGGAGAACAGAAGGAGGAATGTCACCAGGAGTGGTGAATTTGTCTTGCAAGCATCAAGTCCCCATGATAATGCTGGTGGCGAAAAAAAAATAAAAAAAAAAAAACTCCATACCTATGGACATCTAACTTTTTACAAGAGGACCTAAACTATTAAATAGAGCAAGGAGAGCCTCTTTAACAAATGGTGTTCAGAAAATTGGGTTGAAATGTGAAGAAGGATGAAATTAAACCATTATATTTCATCAGACACAAAAGCAAATTCCAGATGGATTAAGGACTTGGATGTTACACCAGAAACTATCATATCACTTAGAGAAAAATATTGGCAGAACTCTGTTCCATCTAAGTTTTGTAATCTTCAGTGACTCAAGTCCAGTCGCAAGGAAGATAAAACCAAAAATAAACCAATGTGACTACATCAAATTGAAAAGCTTCTTCACAGCAAAAGAAACCATGACCCAAACATGTTCAGCAGGGAAGCAATTACGGAAGCCAGACCTTCCATCTTCTGCACCCCATAATGACCCTGGGTCCATACTCCCAGAGGGATAAAGAATAGGAAAGCTAGCAGGGGAAGGGAGGGGATACATAGTTCTGGTGATGGGAATTATGTGGGGTTGTACCCCTCTTGTCCTGTGGTTCTGTCAGTGTTTTCTTTTTATAAAAAAAAAAAAAAAGAAAGAAAGAAAGAAACCCCTTACAGAGTGGGAGAAGATGTTTACATGCCTACATCAGACAAGAGGCTAATAACCAAAATACATAAAGAGCTCACCAAACTCAGAAACAAGACAAAACAAACAAAAGTACCAAATGACCCTATCTAAAAGTGAGGGGAATATATGAACAGAATATTTACCAAAGAAGAGATTCAGAAGGCCAACAGACATATGAAAACATGTTCCAAGTCATCAATTGTCAGAAAAATGCAAATCAAAACAACAATGAGATACCACTTCACTTCTGTGAGATTGCCACGTCAGAAAGGATAGTAACAATAAATTCTGGAGAAGTGATGAGGGTAAGGAAACTCTTCTACATTGCCAGTGGGAGTGTAAATTGGTTCAACCCCTGTGGAAAGCAAACAGAAGAACTTTCAGAAGACCAGAAATAGACCTACCCTATGACCAGGAAATTTCTCTCATGGGGATATATCCTAAGAAATCAAACATACTCATGCAGAAAGGCCTGTGTAAACTTATGTTCATAGCAGTACAGTTTGTAATACCTAAAACCTGGAAGCAGCCCAAATATTCAACAACAAATAAGTGGCAGAGCAAGCTGTAGTGTATATAAACAGTGGAATGAATAATCAGCTATTAAGAATGATGAATTCACATTCTTCACCTTATCTTGGATAAAGCTTGAAGGAATCATATTAAGTGAGATAAGCCAGAAAGAGAAGGATGAATATGGGATGATTTCACTCATGGACAGTAGTTGAGAAATAAGAATAGAAAAAGGAAACACAAAATAGAATTTGGACTGTGTTTGGTGTATTGCACCAAAATAAAGGTCTCTGGGAGCCCAGGGGCATGGCTTTCAAGTCCTGGTTTATGATAGTGGAAGACGACCTAGGCTAGGGGTGAGAATGTTTTGCAGAAACTCTGAGAAATTGTACATATATATCCACAACTGTATTTACTATAAACCATTAATCCCCCAATAATAGATAAGTAAATGTTATAGAACTACAGATCAAAGCACAAGAAATTTAAAATACATCCATAGGCAATTTATATTTTACAAGTCATTTTCGTATCACTAGACCTTCTTAATGCCTTTCTTTGTTCTCCGATAAATCATCCACCCTTCTCAATTATTACTTCTTTATCCCAACTCCATTAAAAGACCTAAAACCTCTGTTCATAACAAATACACATTTTCAAAATATACTGCCACTCCAATAAGCAGTTAACTTGAGTCAAAATAAATCACTGTCCTGTAAGTTTTCAAATAATTATCTAATTTATTCTCAACTTCTGTGATGACATCTTTCACTTAAATAAAAAACTACACTTTTTTTTGTAAAATTCAGAGATGTTATGATAGGCCAAAAGATATGCCAACCCCCTAATCCTGGTACCTGTAAATGTGACCTTACTTTGTGGATTTATAAATTAATGACATTGAGATTAAATCAGAATTGCAGTAGGCCCTAAATTTGAAAATGAAGACATTGGAAGTAAAAATGAGAGTCAGGCTGGACTGAGGAAATAGCATAATGGTTATTCCCAATGGCTCTCAAACATCTGAGGCTTCAAGGTCCCAGGTTCAGTCCCCCACACTACTATAAACCAGAGCTGAGCAATGCTGTGGTCTTTTTCTCTGTATCTTTCTCATTAAAAAGAAAATAAATTAAAAGGTTTTTTAAAAGAAAAGAAAAATGAGAGGTATACTTGAGACACAAGCACACAGAGAAAATAATACGAAGATGGAGTAGAGCTGGATGTAGAAAGTCTACAAGGCAAAAAATACCAAGAACTTCCAGATGTTTTCAGAAACCAGGAGAGAAACAGAGAACAGGTTCTACATCCAATCTCCACAAGGAACGAATGATTCCAATGTCCTGATTTTGTTCTTGACCTCCAGAATTTTGGGAAATTATATTATTGTTGTTTTAATTCACCAAATGTGTGGTAATTTGCGGTAAGCAGTCCTAGAAATCTAGCTCAAATGGAAAGATCAGAAAAATACCAGTTACAAAGAAACTGAAAACTAAAAATGAAACAGTCTTTTGGTGGTGGGAATGGTATTTATGTACACTCCTATCAATGTGTAGTCATAAAGCAAAAAAAAAAAAAAAAAAGAAACTGAACACTAGGACCTCACATGGACAGTGTGTTGGAGGTGCTCCAGTTTCCTGTTTCCACCTGCACTGATACAACCTAACAAAAAGTACTTTCAATATTTACTGTTTCAAGTTGGATGGTTGACATAAATACCCAAATGTTAGAGGCTGTTTGAACATTATTATTTTCTTATACCATGTACTAGCTACCAAAATATTTCCTTTTGCTCTGCCTTCAAAGTAAAGTTCTGCTCAACTGATTGTCAAGGGAAAGTTTGGAAGAGATTACCCCTGGATTTCTGGTAAATGTCATGGCAATATAAAGAAAGGGCTGTATTTTATGTTGGCTATTATGAAAAAGGAGTATCAGGATGATGGTACATTCTTTAATATTCTGAGTTGCAAAATAAATAAATAAAGAAGAGGAAAAGTGTTATTCAAAACACATACCTGAACATTCAATTCAGTTCACTGACACTATGAATGTTTTTAGTCATAGGTTTTTTGTTTGTTTGTTTGTTTGTTTTTTGCCTCGAAGGTTACTGCTGGGGCTCAAATCTACTGCTCCTGGCTGCCATTATTTGTTTCCATTTTATTGGATAGGACAGAGAGAAGGGGGAGGATAGAGAGGGAAAAAGATAGACACCTACAGATGGGCCTCCCCCTGCAGGTGGGGAAGGGGATGGGGCTCAGACCCTGATCGCTGAGCAGGTCCTTGCTCTTAGTATGATGACCTAACCAGGAGCACCACTGCCTGACCCCTTATTCAATTTTTTCCTTTCTTTTTTTCCTTATTCATTCTTGAAATGCATTGGAGGTCAAGCTATAGATTTGTTAGACGGGATGGTGTAGTTCACCGAATCTTCCCAATGACCTCGTCTTAGAATTCTTTCATTACAATTACTGAAGGCAGACCTTCCACCTTCTGCATCCCATAATGACCCTGAGTCCATACTCCCAGAGGTATAAAGAATAGGAAAGCTATCAGGGGATAGGATGAGATGTGGAAATATGTAGAATTGTACCCTTCTTATCCTATGGTTTTGTTAATGTTTCCTTATTATAAATAAAAAAGACTAATTCATAAAAAAAAGAATTCTTTCATTAGTTTGTTCAATAAAGAATTGTTTTAAATTATTTATTTTATTTGATAGGACAGAGTGAAATTGAGAGGGGAGGGAGAGATAGAGAGGGAGAGAGGTAGAGAGACACCTGCATCACTGCTTCCTCACTCGTGAAGATTCCTTCCTGCAGGTGGAAACTGGGGGCTTGAAGCAGAGTCTTTGCACATGGAAATGTGTGTCTCAACTGGGTATACCACCGCTCAGTCCATTAAATGCTTACTTAGTCTCCTTATTGACGCAGGCACCGAGTAAAGTAACAGCTAATTTATTTAAGAAATGATCCTTTCCTTCAAGTGAATAGAAAAATCAAGATAAGGAGATAAATTTCAGTGTGTTATTAAAATGATATATTATAAGAATTATTATGAAAATAAGGGAGTGGACTAACTAGTTCTGTCTGGAAGAACTTATTATAAAGATATCCTCATACCTATCTTCCAGGAGGAATTCAGTAAGGAAACCCACTATGTGAAAGTAGAATGCAGTAGGTGGGAAATCAGGACAAAGAGGAGAGAAAGTAAGATTTTCCACATTTCTCACACACCTAGCAAAAGAGGAGTGTGCGTTCCAGAGTATAAAAAGGGAGAATTAGCTTTTGTTAGATCATCAAACTTACGTACTTGTAATGGTGAAAATAATGTTACTGAAATATGAATTGAAAATGCCAAGAGGGAGTAAAATTATCTAGAATTGGCTGAATCCGAGAAGCCACATGTCTCCTCCTGATCTTGTGTCTGCTCTATATATCCATGTTGGCTATATTCCTAAGAAAAGTCTGGGGCTAAATACTCAGAAATACGGCATGTAGCTTTATATTGTTGAATAAGAAAATGTTCCAGAAGAGATGAGAAGGAGGCAGTTTCAGTTGAAGCAGAGTAAAAACTCATCTCCAGAGAGATTCTGACTGAAAACCATCTCTCGATTGTTTATTTGTTTTTCACTTTGGATAGATGCAGAGAGAAATTGAGAGAAAAGTGAGAAATAGGAAGAGAGAGGGAGAGGGAGAGATCTTCAGCATAGCTTCATGTCTCATAAAGTTAGCCCCTACAGTTGGGGTCTGGGGCATGAACCTGGGGCTTTGTGCATTGTAATGTGTGTGCTTTGCCATATGTGCCACCACCTGCCCTCTTCAGTTATTAATTTTTAGCACACTAAAATTTTTATTGTCAAATCAACTTGATTAATTAGGGCTCAGCTCCAGTTACATGTGCCTGAATGGACTATATATAGGCATTTCTCTAAAGCTAATTTTTTAAACAAACCAATTTGAACCTGAAACATTAAGCAAAAAGTTCTCTTTTAATGGTCACTTAGGAAAAATGATCTACTGTTACACAAAGATGCCCAGCTACAAATGGAACTTAACTTTCTAGTTTTGTCTGTTTCTCTTTTCTGACTGGAAGTATGTCATATTTTCTCCTGGGACTCACTAAGGGAAGCCCAGCTGGAGTGTTAGTAAACATCTTGAAATCGTTGGAGCTTGGGAGCCAGAGATACAGGTCACCTGGGAAGTTTTGCCATGAAAAATCCAGATTCGTGTCTTCTGTACATCACATGAGAATACCATGCCGCTGGGGGAAGCTTAAGTATTGCGGCATCTCTGTCTCAGTCACTCTCTCGTTTTCTCTCTCTCTGAAAACGTCAGTCTTTATGCTCTAGATAACAAACAAACAAAAAGCCGTCGTTTTTGAAGTCAGGTGCAAAGACGGTAGATAACTGAAGGCATAGAATGTAGGCAGCATACTTCAGAAGGGGGACATATCCAAAGCTGAAATCTGATGTACAGTCTCTATTACAAAAAAATATATTTAATAGATTCAATTTATAGTAAAAAGCTGACTTGTTCTGTTTTGCTTTCATTTAACATTCTTTTGAAGAAAATAGTTGTTCTCCAAATAACCCCCAAGGCATAGGTGAGAGGGTTTTTCTCTGGCCTCCTGAAAGGCAAAGTGCATGATTATGCCAACCCTGTTCCCCAAGATCCTGAGGATATGGTAAAGCACAGAAAACTAAGAACTGCAAACACAGGCTGCATTAATAAAGTCGTTCCAACTCCCTCAGCAGGGGAAGAGAGTGAGCTCTAAATCAGTTGAATCTTCACCTAGCAAAACCGGAAGTCAGGGGATGATAGCTCACTTGGTTAGTGGGCTGCTTTACCATGTGAAAGATCCAGGTTCAAAGCTTGATCTCCGCCTCACTGAAGGCAGCTTCCATGCTATGATCACTTTCATTCTCACTGCCTCTATTACTGTCTCAATCCTAAAAATGAATAAAAAAAGAAAAAGAAAGAAAGAAAGAAATCCAGACAGAAAGTCCATAAATGAATTGGCTAGTGAAAATAAAAGTAGGAATTTATCATTGAAAAATATGGAAGTACCAAAGGAAACAATTAAAGGAGTTGAAAAAATGGTTCTTATTGTTAATCAGAACTAAAGAGTAGAGAGGACCAAGGCAGTAAATATCCTTTGAGAACTTAACTGTTGATGCCAACCAGACTTCCCTGAACAGACAACACCACCAATGTATCTTGGAGCCCCACTTACTCAGAACCACGCCCTACTAGGGAAAGAGACAGACAGGCTGGGGGTATGGATCAATCTGCCAACACCCATGTTCAGCAGGGAAGCAGTTACAGAAGCCAGATCTCCCACCTTCTGCATCCCCATAGTGACCCTGGGTCCAAGCTCCCAGAGAGATAAAGAATAGGAACACTATCGGGGAGGGGATGGGATATGGAGTTCTGGTGGTAGGAATTGTGTGGAGTTGTACCCCTCTTACCTGTGGTTTTTGTCAGTATTTCATTTTTATAAATAAAAAACTTAAAAAAAAAACTTAACTGTGTTGTATTTATTCCAAAGAAACTAATAAAATCAAAGACTACCTAGGGATATGGTTTGCCGATTACCTTTCAAAATTTCAAATTGGATTTATAACACACTATATCTATAAATGATAACTCTTTAAAAATATTCCATTCTATTGCACTGATATTTTCAAATAAGGAAATTTTTATAATTATTATTTTATTTTTATTTTATTATTTTTTTTAGCCACTCATCTGTTGTGGACACCTGGGTTTCTTCCAGGTTTGGCTATTACATACCGTGCTGCTATGAACATAGATATACACAGATCTTCCTCTATGACCCTGCAGTTCCTCTCCTGGGGATATATGCTAAGGAACCAAACACACCCATCCAAAAAGATTTAAATACAATTTTATGAACTTCCTGTTGGCTTATACTTCACTATTTGTATATGCCTCACATTTTACTATGTGTATAAACCTCAATGCATCTGCCAATGCCTCTACTCTCACTCCTACCACCTTCTTCTTCAATAGACATTATATTTTAATAGAATATAAATTATTGTTTTGTATACATTTTTAATTTGTTTGCTTTGGTGGCTTACATACCTCCTGTGAGAAAAATAAGATCTTACATTCCGCCCATATTATCATAAAGGTACAATTTCATCTTTTTCATGAAAGGAGGCATTTTTCAAAGGCTGAGTAGTAGTCTATGCACCACAAATTATTTATTCATTCATCTGTTGACATTTAAATTGTTTTCATAGTTTGACTATTATGTATGTGTGCTTGTGTTATATACATATACTCTATAAACACAGGGTTGCATATAGATTTTCAAATTAGTGTTTTCATGTTCTTCAGAGAAGTACCTGGGAGCCTTAATATGGTGTTTTATTTTTCTTTTTTCAAAAAGACGTATTTATGGGGGTCGGGCGGGAGCACAGCAGGTTAAGTGCACCTGGCACGAAGTGCAAGGAAGAGCTTAAGGATCCTGGTTTGAGCCCTTGGCTCCCCACCTGCAGAGGGGTCATTTCACAGGCAATGAAGCAGGTCTGCAGGTGTCTGTCTTTCTCTCCCCCTCTCTGTCTTCCCCTCTTCTCTCCATTTCTCTCTGTCATAGTCAACAACAGTGACATCAGTAACAACAATAATAACTACAACAACAATAAAAAAAACAACAAGGGCTACAAAAGGGAAGAAAAAAATTTCAAAGATTTATTTTTATCTTATGAGAGAGAGACAGAACAATACTCATTTCTGGCATAAGATGGTGCTGACAATTTAGCCTGCAGACTCTCAGGGGTCTCTGACATGCGTTGTCTGCTCTAACAGGGTGAACTATCACCCTGGTTCTATTTTTAGTTTTTTAAGCAATCTTCATACCGTTCTTAACAGAGGCTGCAGCAACCTACATTCCTGCCAACAGTATGCAAGAGTTCCTCTCCCTTCATACCTTTGCCAGTACCTGTCTCTAGTCATTTAGGTGTAGATCATGTCATGGGTGTAAGGAAAGGTCTTGGTGAGATTGTAATTTGCATAACCCCAGTGATAAGTAAAGTTGAGAATTTTTATATGTCTGTGCCCTTCTGAATGCCTTCTTTGGTGAAGTGTCTATTCATGGCTCTTGTCCATTTTTTTTTAATTTCTTTATTGGGGAATTGATGTTTTGCATTTGACAGTAAATACAATAGTTTGTACATGCATAACATTTCTCAGTTTTCCATATAATAATACAACCCCCACTAGGTCCTCTGTCATCTTTCTTGGACCTGTAATCTCCCCCACCCACCCACCCACCCACCCCAGAGTCTTTTACTTTGGTGCAATACGCCAATTCCAGTTCAGGTTCTACTTGTGTTTGCTCTTCTGATCTTGTTTTTTAACTTCTGCCTGAGAGTGAGATCATCCCATATTCATCCTTCTGTTTATGACTTATTTCACTTAACATGACTTTTTCAAGGTCCATCCAAGATGGGTTGAAAATGGTGAAGTCACCATTTTTAATAGCTGAGTAGTATTCCATTGTGTACATAAACCACAACTTGCTCAGCCACTCATCTGTTGTTGGACACCTGGGTTGCTTCCAGGTTTTGGCTATTACAAATTGTGCTGCTAAGAACATATGTGTACACAGACTGTTTTGGATGGGTGTTGGGTTCCTTAGGTTATATCCCCAGGAGAGGCGTTGCAGGATCATAGGGTAGGTCCTTCTTTAGCCTTCTGAGAGTTCTCCAGACTGTTCTCTACAGAGGTTTCTTGTTCATTTTTTAATGTATTGCCCAGTTTTTAAATTATTGAGTTATCTGAGTTCTTTATATATTTTGGATATTAACCCCTTGCTGAACATATGATATGCAGTATCTTCTTTGAATTACTAAATTGCCTTATTTTTTAAATTTCTAGATAACATATTTTCTAACTACTTCTAATCTTCCCAATGTATTTTCATTTATCATTTATGTCCATTTTATTGATTTATTGGTCATAATGTCTCATCTATAAATATGTACCAGGTATCCTGGGATTTATGATGCTACTATGATCCTATTTAACTTCCCACCAATTAATACTCCCTCTCATAGGATTCAACAGTTTGCCATATTTTTTGTAGGCATTTCTTTCAATGTGCAAAAGTCTTTTAGTTTGATGTAATATTTTTTTTCTTTGCTTGTAGTTGCAGTTAATTCCCCAAAGACATCTCTGAAGTTGAGGTTCAGGAGAGCACGTCTGTTTTCATTTATGTATTTAGAGCTTAAGGTTTTATATCCAAATCTGATACATTTTGAGTTAGATTTTCTATGCAGTGTCAAATAATGATCTGTTTTCTTTTCTTATCTTTCACGTGACTCTCCAGGTTTCCTAACACCATTTGTTGAAGAGTTTTTCTTTCTTCATTGTGTGGTCTTGACTTTTTTGTTTTAAATTAACTGACCATATGTGTGTGGGTTTGTTTCAGTATTCTCAATTTCATTCCATTGATTTGTGTGTCTGCTTTCAATTCTATTTCTTTGATGTTTATATCTGCCATTGTCCCAATATCATACTGTTTTAATTACTATCACTTTGTAGTATATCTTGAATTCCAGGATCTGATACCTCCATTTTTTTTTTCCTCTCATGAGTGTTTAGCTATTTGTGGTTGATTCTGCTTCCATACAATTTTTTAAATTGTTTGTTCTATTTATTTGAAAAATATCATTAGGATTTTTTTTTTTTTTTTTGTCTCCAGGGTTATTTCTGGGGCTTGGCGCCTGCACCAAATCCACTGCTCCTGAAGGCTATTTTTTCCCTGTTGTTGTCCTTGTTGTTTATCATTGTTCCTATTATTGTTGTTATTGCTGTCATTGTTGTTGGATAAGACAGAGAGAAATTGAGAGAGGAAGGGAAGACAGAGATGGGGAGAGAAAGACAGACACCTGCAGACCTGCTTCATTGCTTGCAAATCGACCTCCTGCAGGTGAGGAGCTGGGGGCTCAAACCGGGATCCTTAAGCTGGTCCTTGTGCTTCACACCATGTGCACTTAACCCACTGCACTACTACCTGATCCCTATCATTAGGATTTCTTAAGGAGTTGTATTGAATTTGTAAATTGTTATGGGTGGGTAGGATCCCTATTTTTAGAAATGTTCTTTCTCCCAACCCATGTGCACAGGTGTTACATTTTTATTTTTTATGTCATCTGCTATTTATCTTGATATAAGTATATAGGTATTTCACCTCTTTTGTTAAATTTATTTCCAGTTATTTAGTCTTTTTTGTTGCCTTTATAAATGAGATTATTTCTTCATTTCTCATTCTCTAATACATTGTTCACAAATAAAAATACAGCACATTAGTAATTGCTTTTGTATTCCCCCATTTTATTCTGTAATTATTTTAGTCGACTTTTTTGTTTACTTCTGTATGTATTAGCATATCACTTGCAAATAGAAATCATTTTGCTTCTTTCCCAGTTTGGATTCCTACTATTTCATTTTCCTGTCTAATTGGTCTGGCTAAGACTTCCTAAATGATGGTGACAATGGGCATCATGATCTTTTTTTCTGATCTTAAGGTAGAAGGTATTTAGCATTTCAACAGTGAATATAATGTTAGCTAGGGTTTGTCATATTTGACATATTTTTGTGTTAAGGTGTGTTCCTTCTATTTCTTGAGTGTTTTTATCAAACTAGAAATTAATTTCATCAGATTTTCTCATTTATTAATCTCATCATGTTTTTACAATATAAATTTATAAATAATGTTTTACTTTTCTTTTGTTGATGTGACACTTTAATTTATTTGCATAAGTTGGAACATTCCTTTATCTGTGGAATGAATCTTACTTTGTAATAATGATGGTTCACTTAACAAATTCTTAATTTACTTTCTCATGATTTTATTGTATATATTTTGAATATTTTATTTAGTTATTTATTTTAATGAGAGAGAGACAGAGAAAAAGATACATAGAGAGAGAGAGAGAGAACAAGAACGAACCAGAATACTCCTTAGCTCTGGTATGGCAGATTGAATCTGGGACCTTAGAGCCTCAAGCATGAAAGTCCTTTGCATAACCACTGTGCTGTCTCCCCAGCCCCAAGTATGTTTTTAATCTAAGTTCATCAGTCTATAGTTTCTATGTTTATGTTGTCCATACTTGGATCTTCATTTAGAATGATATTGACATGACGAAACATATTTGGGAGTGTCCTCTACTCTTTGATTTTTTTTTTTTTTTGAAGTCATATGGTCTGTGGTTTTTATTCGTCAGGAGACTTTAGATTATTTCTTATGGTTTTGTACTTGTGATTAGTTTGTTTAGTCTATTTCTTCCTGTTCACCCTGGAAGGCTGTAGGATTCTAGAAATGACCACAGGTTGGCCAATTGACTCAACTGGTTAAAGTGTGATATTGATTTTAAAAAAAAGACCCGGGGGTTGGGCGGTGGCGCAGTGGGTTAAGCACATGTGGCACAAAGCTCAAGGACCGGCTTAAGGATCCCGGTTCAAGCCCCCGGCTCCCCACCTGCAGGGGTGTCGCTTCACAGGCGGTGAAGCAGGTCTGCAGGTGTCTGTCTTTCTCTCCCCCTCTCTGTCTTCCCCTCCTCTCTCTATTTCTCTCTGTCCTATCCAACAATGAACAACGTCAGCAATGGCAATAATAATAGCCACAACGAGGCTACAACAGCAAGGGCAACAAAAGGGGGGGGGGGAAAAAAAAGACCAATCACAGATTTGAGAAAGAGATCCAAGGAGGCCGAGTAGCATGTGCTGCCTCTATTCCCTCTGAAACCACACGGAGAACCAATTCATATGCACAGCCTATCTGGGCCACAGCTTTAGTTTGACTGATCTCCATAGTTTTCAGTAGCTTTCTTTCTAGTCTTAGAATCTTTTAGTTGCCAAGAGATGAGTTGTTTGACTCTGCAACACACACTTTCACCAATCAGATTCTTGAGTATGCAATAATTAGACCCAGTAGTCAATCATCAGGCAGCAAATTGAAAAACTCCCTAGTGCTAGCCTGTGTATAACAAAAACATACGGCCTTTCCCAGATTGTTGTGTCATCAGGAATGAACTCTACCAGTTGTGGGATCAAAGGAACCCTCCTGCACTGCTGGTGGGAAAGTAAATTGGTGCAACCCCTGTGGAGAGCAGTCTAGAGAATTCACAGAAGGCTAGAAATGAACCTACCCTATGATCCTGCAATGCCTCTCCTGGGGATATAACCTAAGGAACCCAACACACCCATCCAAAACAGTCTGTGTATACATATGTTCTTAGCAGCACAATTTGTAATAGCCAAAACCTGGAAGCAATCCAGGTGTCCAACAACAGATGAGTGGCTGAGCAAGTTGTGGTTTATGTACACAATGGAATACTACTCAGCTATTAAAAATGGTGACTTCACCATTTTCAACCCATCTTGGATGGACCTTGAAAAAGTCATGTTAAGTGAAATAAGTCATAAACAGAAGGATGAATATGGGATGATCTCACTCTCAGGCAGAAGTTAAAAAACAAGATCAGAAGAGCAAACACAAGTAGAACCTGAACTGGAATTGGCGTATTGCACCAAAGTAAAAGACTCTGGGGTGGGTGGGGAGGAGAATACAGGTCCAAGAAAGATGACAGAGGACCTAGTGGGGGCTGTATTGTTAAATGGGAAGCTGGGAAAAGTTATGCATGTACAAACTATTGTATTTACCGTCGAATGCAAAACATTAATTCCCCAATAAAGAAATTTAAAAAGAAGAAAATAATGAGCTCTACCATGACAGCGGCTCCCCTTTCCATTCTTTTTTTTTAACCACTTCAGGAACAATCAACCACCCACCTCAGAGAGAAATATGCTGATCAGTCTAGCAAATTAAGATTTTCCATGTGCATAAGAGTTTATTTCTGATGTGCTTAGGGGAGAGGCTTGCCAGCTTCCAGATCATTCGTGATGTCACCAAATACTCATTTATACTTTTAAAAGATTAATTTCATCTCCTGAAGGAAATGTCAAATGGAGAACTTAATTATATTAGGAAGATTAAATGTCAACAGTTGAAGGAAAAAACTTCTTAATAATACTCCCCCCCCCAACTTTCTTTGTATGGAAGCTTCCATTCTTACCTAAAAGTACAAGTTAACCTCAGCAAGACAGTCTCAATAAAGATCAAATTTAGATTCCACAATTTATTACAGTACTATGCATATTACTATAATGTTCTTCACAAAAATTAATTTGATACAATTTTTTTAAGATATCAGGTCATTTCTCAATAAATCTTTTGCCTTGATTTATGAGAAGAAGTCATTATTTTTCCTGAAAGGGATTTAAGTGCTATGGCAGGATTCTTGGAAATTTCAGGGTTTTTATTGCTCCAAAGCAAAGAATTTGGGGTTGAGGGGCTTGGATTGAGCAGAGCAGGCACTGGAAAGTCAGTACAGATGACAGTACAGATGACAGAGCTGGGGGAGTAGTGTGTAGATACCTATCACAAGAAGATGAGAAATTATACCCATGTGTCAACAACTGTACTGTAAAACATTGCCTCCTGCAGTAAAAGAATTTGAAAAAGGAAATACCATTTCCTCCTTTCAATCATTTTATGTTTTAGAAAATTTTGCATTGTAAATAAAAACTTCCCATCTAAATCTTTGCCACACTTTAACATCTAGGGAGATTCTGTCATGACTGTAAATTACATTATTAATTTCATCTCCAGTGATTTTTTTCTGGGCTATTCTTTCAGAAGCCACAGGTAAAGTTAGGAAAGAATGATGGGACTGGACAGTTGTCTACACAGAACATAGAAGCATCTTCAAGACAGTGGTCTGTAGTAAGTAGGTCTAGTTGCTGGTCTGTCCAACAATTTCCCTCTTCCCAACCCCCAATTTTAATTGGCCAACCTCTGCTGAGCTGATAATTCTAACTAGCAAGTCAAACTTGGCATAGCATCACACTTCAAATTGCCTTCATCTAAGTTTGAGTCCATGTTCTACCCAGAGTAGGAGAAAGACCAAGTGAAGCACAATAGATATTGAAAGAGTATATTGTTCTACTCTAAGAAAGGTAAATATGGAAGGGTTTAGAAGATTTTTACCAGATGCCAGATTAAAAGATAATGCCAAGGGGGGGGGGGGTGACCATACAGAAGTTTGGTGGTGAGTGTGGTGTGGTGTGGTGTGGTGTGGTGTGGTGTGGTGTGGTGTGGTGTGGTGTGGTGTGGTGTGGTGTGGTGTGGTGTGGTGTGGTTTGTAAGATTCCCTAGTAATCTTGTAAACCATTATTAAGTGACTACAAAAAGAAGAGGAGGCTGGAGCTCCGCTTCCCCAGAGACCTACCCTACTAGGGAAAGAGAGAGGCAGACTGGGAGTATGGATCGACCAGTCAACGCCCATGTTCAGCGGGGAAGCAATTACAGAAGCCAGACCTTCCACCTTCTGCAACCCACAACGACCCTGGGTCCATACTCCCAGAGGGATAGAGAATGGGAAAGCTATTGGGGAGGGGATAAGGAGATTGGGTGGTGGGAATTGTGTGGAGTTGTACCCCCCCCATCCTATGATTTTGTTAATGTCTCCTTTCTTAAATAAATAAAAAAATTTAAAAAAGAAGAAAAAAAAAAGATTTTTACCAGAAAAGTTTTATTTGATTTTATTTACCAAGTAGGTACTTTGTTAATATTTTCATGAATGATATAGTCAACATTTATTAAAAATTAACTACCTCTTGTGGGGTCAGAGGAACCCTCCTGTACTGCTGGTGGGAATGTAAATTAGTCCAACCCCTGTGGAGAGCAGTCTGGAGAACTCTCAGAAGGCTAGAAATGGACCTACCCTCTGATCCTGCAATTCCTCTCCTGGGGATATATCCTAAGGAACCCAACACACCCATCCAAAACACTCTGTGTACACACATGTTCTTAGCAGCACAATTTGTAATAGCCAAAACCTGGAAGCAACCCAGGTGACAGATGAGAGGCTGAGCAAGTTGTGGTTTATGTACACAATGGAATACTACTCAGCTATTAAAAATGGTGACTTCACTGTTTTCAGCCCATCTTGGATGGAGCTTGAAAAAATCCTGTTAAGTAAAAATATCAGAAACAGAAGGATGAATATGGGATGATCTCACTCTCAGGCAGAAGTTGAAAAACAAGATCAGAAAGAAAAAAAAAAGAAAAAAGAAAAACAAGATCAGAAGAGAAAACAGAAGTAGCACTTGAACTGGAATTGGCGTGTTGCATCAATGTAAAAGACTGGGGCAGGTGGGGGGAGAATACAGGTCCTAAAAGGATGACAGAAGATCTAGTGGGGTTTGTGTTGTTATGTGGAAAACTGAGAAATGTTATGCATGTACAAACTATTGTATTTACTGTCGAATGTAAAACATTAATTCCCCAAATAAAGAAATTTAAAAAAAAGAATTAACTACCTCTTAATGGAGGTGTCAACTAAAAGAATATTATTGGAGGGACTTCTGATTTGGTAAGCATAAAGAGGTCTTTGATATTTCCTCAATATATCCCCAAAGAAATATAAAGCTGGGATAAAATGACAAAAATTATTATTTTATTGCAATAGAAATTATCAGTGGCATCAAACAAATTTTAAAAAATTATATGGATAACTACTAGAGCATCAGGTGTCTGTGCAGAGGACTTTTGTCTTAAGAAGTCTTCCCCATGGTCCAGGAGGTGGTGCAGTGGATAAAGCATTGGACTCTCAAGCATGAGGTTCTGAGTTCAGTCCCCAGCAGCACATGTACCAGAGTGATGTCTGGTTCTTTCTCTCCTCCTAGCTTTCTCAATCTATCAATAAATAAAATATAAAGAAAAAAAAAGGGAGCCGGGTGGTAGCACAGGGGTTAAATGCACATGACACAAAGCGCAAGGACCAGCTTAAGGATCCCAGTTCAAGCCCCAACCTCCACACTTGCAGGGGAGTCAATTCACAGGCAGTGAAGTAGGTCTGCAGGTGTCTGTCTTTCTCTCCCCCTCTCTGTCTTTCCCTCCTCTCTCCATTTCTCTCTATCCTATCTAACAACCACAACATCAATTACAACAAAAATAATAACTACAACAATTAAAAAAAAGGGCAACAAAAGGGAAAATACATTTTAAAAATATATATTTAAAAAAAACAGAACTTTTGCCCCAGTATTTCACTGTCAACTGTAAACCATTAATTCCCCAATAAAGAATTTTCTTTAAAAAAAGGACCCCCCCCCCCAAGTTTGCTGGTTAAAAATCTGTAAAACTACTACTGGGATCAAATTCAATTTGAGGGAGAGATTATAATTTTTTTCTTTGCCACCTGAACATTGTGAATATAGGTCAGAACAAACAGGGAAATCCCACATGTCTGCAAGTTTAGAAATTCTCTTTCAGTCAGAAATTTAACAACAACAACAACAACAAAATCTTGTAAATGAACTATGCTGAAAGCGTAACTAGTATTTTCAGTGGACATTTTTTATTTCTTTTATTTAATTTTAAATCATTTAAAACATAAAAGTTGTATGTAGTTCTCTATCACATTAGTCATCACAGTTTTATGCAATCAAAAACTAGAATGAATGATCAAGACAACTGAGGGCAATGAAAAATTATTACCCAATTTATATTAGATTCAGTGACTGGAGATTAAGCCCAATTCCCAGAAGTAAGGGCCATACACCACCAAAGCAAAGATTCATTGTAACCATTATTCCAATTCTTCCTCACCGGAATTTACAATTTATCACAGTAACTACATTGGAGGGAAAGGAGCAACCAAACATCCAGGTTCATAAAACACTAAATTTGAGTTGAATACAACTCAAACTCCTCTTTTTCTAGAAGAGTTTGTATTTTTATATGGAAAACTGAGAAATATTATGCATGTACAAACTATTGTATTTACTGTCAAATGTAAAACATTAACTCCCCAAAAAAGAAATAAAAAAAAACTTTTTCAAATTAAATGGGAAATATGTCACAATGAGGAATATAGCCATGTATAAAACTTGAAAGAATTTACAGGCAGAAATTCTTTCTTGTAAATAGTGCATACAGGGGCTGGGTAGTAGCATACTTGGTTGAGTGTACATATTACAATGCCCAAGGACCCCACTTCAAGCCCCTACCTATAGGTTGAAAGTTTCATGAGTGATGAGACAGGACTGCAGGTGTCTCTCATTTCTCTCCCTCTCCACATCCCCCTTCCTCTCAATAACAACATAATCTCTCTCATGGACAGAAGCTGAGAAATAAGAACAGAAGGTGAGGGAGCTGGGCGGTAGCACAGTGGGTTAAACACAGGTGGCGCAAAGCGCAGGGACTGGCTTAAAGATCCCTGTTTGAGCCCCTGGCTCCCCACCTGCAGGGGAGTCGCTTCACAGGCAATGAAGCAGGTCTGCAGGTGTCTATGTTTCTCTCCCCTACTCTGTTTTCCCCTCCTCTCTCCATTTCTCTCTGTCCTATCTAACAACGAGGACATCAGTAACAACAATAATAACCACAACAATAAAAAAACAAGGGCAACAAAAGAGAAAATAAATAATAATAATAAAACAGAAGGTGAAATACAAAGCAGAACTTGTACTAGGTTTGGTTTTTGCACCAAAGTAAAGGACACGGGGGTGGGGGGTGTGTTCAGGTCCTGGAGCCTGATGGTAGGATGGCAGAGGAGGACCTATGTAGGGGGAGTGAGTGTTATTCAGAAACCTGAGAAGCTTTACACATGCACCAACAACTGTATTTACTGTCAACTGTGAACCATTAATTCCCCCAACTAAAAAAAAAAAAAAAATTAAAGCTACAGTTGGAGTTCTGGGAATGACTTATTGCCAGTGAATCAGAAACTGGCTTGCAATTGCTTCTGAAGTGGATTTAATCTTGAGAGAGGGGGTCTTTCCCTGTACAATACGCCTTAATCTATTTCAAGATAGATAGATAATATCAGAATGACATTGAATTCATGGACACACAGTTGGTGTCTGATAATACTTGCAAGTGTAGGGAAATCTCCTTCAATGTGGTGACAGCCAGACTTGAACCAGGGTCGCTCACAAGCAAAGCAGCACACTATCCAAGTGAGCTGTTTCACCAGTCCAACGTTTACTTTTGGTATGAAGTAGTTATCAGGAAAAAAGAAAAGTAAGGTTTAACTTGAAGTATATATTTGAAAAGTTCTTTCTTAGAATCACAATTATAATGCACAAATAAAATTTTCTAGTATTTTGCCAGGCAGTGGTTTTAATACTAAATTACTGACAGTAGTCATAACTACTAACACTATGGAAAGAAATTTTAAAAAGTGTCCTTGAATCCTGTAAGCTCTAATTGTGGGCCACTAGAAATATATGTTGCAGAAATGAGGAAATAAATAAAAATACTATAAGTCTAATGGTTTTAACCTGTTTTTAGAAAGTGTTAACATACTTTGTTTCTATAACATGGACTCCTTTTTACCAATGTTACTAGTCATCATTATTATCATTCCAAATCTACTTATGTCTAGCCGTTTCCAATTCTTGAGGTCATCTTGCTTCTACTAGATTGCTTACTTTATTTTTCAACCTGAAGAACATGATAAATCATCTCAAATATTTTTCCACCAGTATAACTAGTTCTTTAGTCCCTTTTTTCCTTTCATTTAACTTATTTTACCAGTCTGTAATTCAGAATTCAATCTCAAGTACATAATTGCTACACTCTAACATTTAGGGTGAAGAAAGAAAATATAAGCATTCCAGAGTCAGGCAGTAGCACAATGGGTTAAATGCACGTGGCGCAAAGCGCAAGGAACAGAGTAAGGATTGTGGTTCAAGCCCCCGGCTTTCCTCTTGCAGGGGAGTCACTTCACAGGTGGTGAAGTTGGTCTGCAGGTGTCTGTCTTTCTCTCCCTCACTCTGTCTTCCCCTCCTCTCTCTATTTTTCTGTCCTATTCAACAGTGACAACAACAATAATAACTACAACAACAATAAAAAGACAGCAAGGGCAACAAAAAGGAAAATAAAGAAAGAAAGAAAATAAAATAAATATAACATCCAAGTTGAAATAATACATAAGTGATTTTAAGTTATGCCTGGGACCCTACAGTGAATAGTCTTATTTCTTTAAGGGTTTTTAATTTTTTTTTACCTCAGAGACATAAATAATGTCTTATCTCTATATGTGCTTAGAAAGTAATACATTCTCCAAAATTTTTTAGATTACACAAGAAGATGTATTAGTAAGAGTATTTTTAAATGTAATAAATGTAGTTCATACACATTGGCGTAGACAATAAAGATATATATAAAGTAAGATGATAGCAATTTCTTTTTTAATTTTTTATTTATAAAATGGAAATACTAACAAGACCATAGGTACAATTCCACACAGTTCCCACCAGAACTCCATATCTCATCCCCTCCCTTGAAAGCTTTCCTATTCTTTATCCCTCCAGAAATATGTACTCAGGATCATTATGGGGTACTTAGGTGTACATAGTTTAAAAAATTGGGGGTCCGGCGGTGGCTCAGTGGGTTAAGCGCACGTGGTGCAAAGCGCAAGGACCGGCTTAAGGATCCCCACCTGCAGGGGAGTCACTTCACGGGCGGTGAAGCAGGTCTGCAGGTGTCTATCTTTCTCTCCCCCTCTCTCTGTCTTCCCCTCCTCTCTCCATTTCTCTCTGTCCTATCCAACAACGAATGACATCAACGATGGCAATAATAATAACCATAACGAGGCTACAATAACAAGGGCAACAAAAGGGAAAAAAAAAAATGACCTCCAGGAGCGGTGGATTCATGGTGCAGGCACCGAGCCCAGCAATAACCCTGGAGGAGGAAAAAATTGTCCAACTTCTGCACCCCATAATGTCCCTTGGTCCATACTCCTATAGGGAAAAAGAATAGGGAAGCTATCGGGAGGGGATGGGATACGGAGTTGTGGTGGGAATTGCATGGAGTTGTACCCCTCTTATCCTATGGCGTTTGTCAGTGTTTCCTTTTTATAAATAAAATTTTTAATTTTGTTTGATGTAGTAACTTAATAAATTTTTCAAATATTTTATTTTCATCTCTCTGATGTCTTTATTTTGTTGCTTTTGGCCTAAGGCTGACTTCAGATAGCCCCAAGGCAAGAGTTCTAGTTTCATACCTAGATAGTATAATAGCCAAAGAATGAAATTAGCCCTATCCGAGAAGAAAATTATTTCACATTTTTAAGAAGGATGTATACTATTAGATATGGTATGCTCTCAGGCTTCTAACTGTGCTACAAATGTCATGACCTTGACATATCAACAGAACTGAGAATTCATACATACATGTACAACTAATTTATGGTAATGCAATGAAGAGTCAGCTATGGAGCAAGGACAAACTCTGCAACAAATAGAGTTGGTGTTGGGGAAATTAGATAATCCACATGCAAAAATAAAATGAAACTACATAACCCCCCCCCACAAAGATGAATTATTTTTTGATAGAGAGCAAATAAACTGCTCAGTTCTGGTACATGATGATGCTGAGATTGAGTCTGGGATTCCCAGGGTCACAGACCTGTAGGCTTGGTACACAGTCACTACACTGTCTCCCTGACAAATTTTGTCATTTACAAAAGTATGGATAAACCTAGAACTATACTTAGTGAAATAATCCAGATGGGGAAATACAGACACTCATATATGGCATATAAAGAAAGCAAATTGATGAACTGAAATAAGCATTTAGAATATCTGACTAGGTAGTGATTACCAAAAGGGAAAGGAGTTAAGTCAGGGTGAAAAGTTCATATATACTGATTTTTTAAAGAAACACACTTAAAATTCATGTCATAATGCAATGTCACTTTGAAATTTGTCTACCCCCCTCTTTGTCTGTGGGTATGTATCTTTTAATATTGTTTTAGTAAGAGAGAGAATAGAGCACCACTTGGTAATCTGTGTTACTAGAGATTGATCTTGGAGCCTCACATATACAAAGCATGCCCACCTCTTCAGCCATTACATATAATATTTTAAAATAAAGTATTTTTTTAATTTATAAAAAGGAAACACTGACAAAACCATAGGATAAGAGGGTACAACTCCACGCAGTTTCCACCATCAGAACTCCGCTTCTCATCCCCCCCACCCCCCATGACCCGATAGCTTTCCTATTCTCTATCCCTCTGGGTGTATGGACCCAGAGGGTTATTATGGGGTGTAGAAGGTGGAAGGTCTGGCTTCTGTAATTGATTCCCCACTGTACATGGGTATTGACAGGTCAATCCATACTCCCAGCCTGTCTCTCTCTTTCCCTAGTGGGGCAGGGCTCTTGAGAAGCAGGGCTCCAGGACGCATTGGTAAGGGTATCTGGAACCTGGTGGCTGAAAAGAGAGTTAACCTATAAAGCCAAACAAATTGTTGACTAATCATGAACTTAAAAGCTGGAATAGTGCAGATGAAGAGTTGGGGGGTCTCCATTTTGTAGATAGCTAGTAGGCATATTTTAGTTCTATTCCAAAGGGCTTGTGGCTATACTAGTTTTTGGTATTTTGTTTTGTTTTTTTCCCCTGAGCCTGAAATCTGATATGCAGATGGATCCAAGTTATTGTCTGGGGAGATCGTGTCATGGCTGGGAAAAAGACCAGAAAGCTGGATGAGGGAAGAGAGTATTATTTTTCAACCTGAAGAACATGATAAACATTAAAAAATTTGAGACATTCAATTTTTCCTTGCTCATATTAATTAACTAATGATTTATATTATCACAGATTAATAGGAGTGTACATAACCACCATTCCCACCACCAAAAGACTGTGTCCCATCCCAGTGCCCCCCATTCGCCCAGAGAAGACAAACTGCCGCCCTCATCCTCACCCAGAGATTTTCACATTGGTGCCCTACTCCAAATTCAGTCAAAACCTGCTTTGAGTTTACCTTTCTATTCATCTTTCTAAACTTGTGTTTATGAGTGGGATCATCTCATATTTGTCTTTGTCTTTCTGACTTAGCTCACTTAACATAATTCCTTCTAGCTCCATCCAAAATGGGTCAGAGAAGGTGGGTTCATTGTTCATAGCTGCGTAGTATTCCATTGTGTATATATACCACAGCTTTCTCAGCTATTCACCTATTGTTGGGCACCTGGGTTGCTTCCAGATTTTAGCTATTACGAATTGTGCTGCTATGAACATAGGTATATACATATCTTTTTGGTTGGGTGTTACGGAGTCCTTGGAGTATATCCCTAGGAGAGGAATTACTGGGTCATATGGAAGGTCCATGTCTAGCCTTGTGAGAGTTCTCCAGACTGCTCTCCATAGAGGCTGGACCAGTTTACATTCCCACCAGCAGTGCAGAAGGGTTCCTTCGTCCCCACAGCCTCTCCAGCATTTGTTGCTGCTGTCCTTTTTGATGTCTGCCATTCTCACAGGGGTAAGGTGGAATCTCAGTGTTGTCTTTATTCGCATTTCTATGAGAATCGGTGACCTCGAGCAATTTTTCATGCGTTTGTTATCCTTTTGGATCTCTTTAGTGAATGTTCATATCTTCTGCCCATCTTTGGATGGGGTCATTTGGTTTTTTTTTGTTGTTGTTGCTAAGTTTGCTGACCTCCTTGTATATTTTGGTTATTAGTAATAAAGTCAATTTTTAAAAAGAGTTTGAACCAGTTATTTTTATCTGACAGGCTTTATTCATTAGCATAGGGAAGAGAAAATATTAATAGAGGGGTGGGGTTAGATAGCATAATGGTTATGCAGAGAGGGAGTCTAGTGCCTGAGGCTCCAAAGTCCCAGGTTCAGTTCCTCACACCACCATAAGCCAGAGCTGATCAGTGCTCTGGTAAAAAATGAAAAAAGAAGGAAGCCAGGCGGTGGTGCAGCGGGTTACGCACACGTGGCACCTTTAAAGCACAAGGACGGGTGTAAGGATCCCGGTTCGAGCCCTCAGCTGCCCATCTGCAGGGGGGTCGCTTCGCAAGTGGTGAAGCAGGTCTATAGGTGTCTATCTTTCTCTCCCCCTCTTTCCCCCTCCTCTCTCCATTTCTCTCTGTCCTGTCCAACAATAGCTATATCAATAACAACAACAATGATGTTAAACAACAAGGGCAACAAAAGGGGAAAAAATTTTTAAAAATGAAAAAAGAAAAAAATATTAATAGAGTCAATTCAGTAAGTATGTATTGTATATGAACAAGGGAGAAAGGACTACGATGGACACTGAAATGAATAAAATCTAGATAAAACAGTATCTGTAATTCTTGGGTGAGTTAACAAAGGTGTAGAAGAGGTGGACTCTTATTTCCATATTGAGAATAAATGCTGTAAGACTCACCTTAAGTGATTTTTTTCCCCAAAATCAATATACCTTTTTTCACCAGTGTTATTGCTGGAACTCAGTGTTGGTACTATGTACTATGAATCTACCACTCCCAGTGATCTTCTTTATTTTTCATTTTTCTATTTTTTTATTGGGTAGGGCAGAGAGAAAGAGATAGACACCTGCAGACCTGCTTCACTATTCATGAAGTCCCCTTCAGACGGGGAGTGGGAGCTCAAACCCTGTTTCTTTAGCATAGAACTATGTATGCTTAACTGCCCACTCCCCAGCCCACAAAACCATTACACCTTAATCTCTGACTTTATTATTAGAGAAATCTATAGGTAGACGATACCAGCTGGCTTGAGGAGAACGTTCTCTCAATCTTTATATAAACACTCTCTCCTTGAGAGTCCAACACCTTATCCACTGTGCCACTTCCCAGGCCGCTTAACCAGTTCTTCTAATGGATGTTTTCACTTCTACACCCTGCACCCGACTCAGGTACCATTCACAAGCTCAGTCATACATTTTTCAGCATACTATGGAGTAAGTTGTATCTCTTAGTGTTTCATAAGATTGAGTCAGGGTTAGCTGTCATTTCTAAAAATGACAAGAGATCATTTTTTTAAGAGTTGATTTTTCTTTAGAAATGGAAATTGTCATATGGAGACTTAGAAACAGGGTATTTATAAAAATCCTCATGTTTTCAAGGGATAAGAAGGAAGTAAGAAAGTTTGAGAGACTTTACCAGATGAATTTAAAGGACAAGCTTCTAACTGAACTGACTTATAAGAAGACAAACATTTTTTCCTTTGGCTATACTACAAGGAGTCATTTTTTTTATACCATGAAGTATCTTCATTCTAAATCTATAAATCCTTACTATCTTTAAAAGGGGGTGATCTTACAAATACTGACTTATTCTATGTCATAGCCTATCTGATCATTTCCATTTCAATACGCATTAATAATAAGTCTTATTGCATCAAAACCATAAGAAATCCCTTGATTTCTACATGTACTGAGTCAAAGCCACTTTACTGAGCAGATGGATAACTAACCCAGACTTCTTATCAGCAGACAGTAGCCAAAAACAGTTAAGTGTTGCTCAGGGGAACACTAAATTGAAGATCAAAGGCCCACTTGGGGCTCATCTGTAAGCTGCCCTTTGAAGTTCCTCTCTGGGCTCAGTTTTCATCTGACAGACTGGCTCAGACTGCTGCTTCACCATTAAAGTTCCTCTACCACTTTACATACTCATTATAACAAAATCCAAAACCACTATCTGATTCATACTTGAGATATATTATCTTTCACTGTAAAGCAGTGCATGTTCATTATAGAAAAGATGCAAATACAGATAAACAGAAACAAAATAAAGCTTAAGTCGTTTTAATTCTTTTTAATGTGATTATGTGATTTTCTTTTTCAATTTTTTTTCTTATCTTTATTTATTTATTGGATAGAGACAGCCAGAAATTGAAAGGAAGGGGGAGATAGGTAATGAGACAAAGACTGACACCTGCAGCCCTGCTTCACCACTCGGGTGGAGATTGGGAATTCCAACTACACTATTAGATAACTCTGTTATATGTCTTTAGTGTAGAAAGTTCAGACTTCTCCGGGGTCAGGTGGTGGTGCAGCTGGTTAAGTGCACACATTATAATTTGCAAGGACCCAGATTCATGCTCTTGATCCCCACTTCAGAGGGAAAGCTTCAAGACTGGTAAAGCAGGGCTGCAGGTGTCTTTCTAATCTCTTTCCCTATCTCCCCCCTCAATTTCTCTCTGTCTCTATTCACTGAAAAATTAAAAATAAAATAAATAAATGTAATTTAAAAAGAAAGTTCAGTTTTCTCAATGCATCAAAATATATCTTAACACTATATAGCTATATAGATAAATACTGCTTTGAACTCATCTCATAAACAGCTTTTACCTAACAAACATTCCTGTTGAGCAGAATCATTCCACATAACTGCATAGTTCAACCTGACGCTGTTAACAGACTGGCTACGGAGGAAGGGCAAATGCTAGAAGAAGAAGAACTGCAAAGTATTCGACTGCATGAATACACATTAATTTACTCAAGATGTTGCTGTTTGTTTGTTTTACAGATCTATTATATTCTCTTTTCCTTGGTAAAAACATCTGAAAGAATATAGAGTAAAGTATTTGTGCAATTGCTTAATTATTTTCTTAAGGGAAAAAAAAGCATTAACATGTAGGTTTAGCTAAAATGAAACCAACATGTCATTTCTAAGAAAATTGGAAAGGTAGGGGCAGAACCATTTTTGATTATGTGTATATGTTTACTTTTTTTTTTTTTTTTTTTTTTTTTGCCGCCAGGGTAATCGCTGGGGCTCAGTGCCTACACTACAAATCCACTGCTCCTGGAGGCCATTTTCCCCTTTTTGTTGCCCTTGTTTATCATTGTGTTGTTATTATTGTTGTTATTGATGTCATTGTTGTTGGATAGGACAGAGAGAAATCAAGAGAGGAGAGAAAGACAGAGGGGGGAGAAAAAAAATAGACACCCACAGATCCATTTCACCACTTGTGAAGTGACACCCCCCCCCCCCCCGGAGGTGGGGAGCCAGGGCCTCGAACTGGGATCTTTACGCTGGTCCTTGAGCTTCGCGCCATGTGCTCTTAACCCACTGTGCTACCACCCGGCCTCCTACTTTTGTTTTTATGGTGGTATGGGGGATGAACCTGGGACTTTAGAGCCTCACACATAACCATTATGCTATCTACCCCAGCCCTGTTTGCTTACTTTTGAAGGACCTGTACTCAGTGGATTTTATTGTTACTGATAAAATGAAGTAGTTGTATGAAGTAGGTCCTGGATTTGACACCAAGCAGGACGGATACTAGAGCAATGTTCTGACCTCTCTCCCCTTGAAGTAATTTTCTAAAATTTAACAGTACATATGAATAAAATCATTTTAATTGTTTTTTAAAACAGGCTTGCTTTACTTTGAGGCATATGTAAAATACTTTTGTTGCATTTATGACAAGACAAAAAGTGGAAAAAAATCAAAGTGTACTCACATCAATTATATTATGGATTTATTCCCAGCATAAAACAGTTGTGAGTTCCTACTCTGGGCCAAGCATTATTTGTTGAACTAAATAATGTATTAAGCCTTAAAAACTTCATTTATTTCCTTTCCTTTCCTATATTTTATTTTTTTTTGAACCTTTTGTCTTCATTGTCATCAATGAGGTTTCACTATTCTTTTTTTTAATTTTATTTATTTTTTCTTTTTTTGCCCTTTTTTATTGTTGTTGTAGTTATTATTGTTATAGTTATTGATGTCATCATTGTTGGATAGGACAGAGAGAAAGGGAGAGAGGAGGGGAAGAGGGGGGGGAAGACACCTACAGACCTGCTTCACTGCCTGTGAAGCGACACCCCTGCAGGTGGGGAGCCAGAGGCTCAAACTGGGATCCTTACGCCAGTCCTTGCGTTTCACACCATGTGCGCTTAACCTGCTGCGCTACCGCCCAAATCCCTGCATTTCACTATTCTAAGCCAATATTTTCAAGTAAAAAGACAGAAGGGGCCAGGTGGTGGCACACCTAGTTAAGTGCACACACTACACTGCACAAGGAACCGGGTTAAAATCAAGCCCATGGTCCCCACCTGCAGGGGAAAAGCTTCATGAGTGGTGAAGCAGGGCTGCAGGTGTCTCTCTGTCTCTCTCCTCCTGTCTTCCCAATTTCTCTTTTCCTCTATCCAATAGTAAATAAATAAAATATTTTTAAAAAGACAGAAAGAGGGAGACATACTACAGCAGCTAAGCTTCCCTTTGTGTCTTATTACTTCCACATTATATGGCAGGACCAAACTGGGGTTGTTTTTATAGCAAAAGAGACACTCTCCAAAGTAAGCTGTCTCCCTGAATGCCATTCCTCTTTATTTAGTTATTCACTTCTTTATTTTAGGAAATACTATCATAAGTCATCCTAGAAAGTAAAGACATGACGATATGTGGCCTTTGGATAATGTCGGGGTCTTCAAGTGTTAATATGAGCAGAACCCAAAGTCTCCATAAAATGGGTTAAGCTGGGAGTCGGCTGTAGCGCAGCGGGTTAAGCGCAGGTGGCGCAAAGCACAAGGACCAGCATAAGGATCCCGGTTCGAACCCCGGCTCCCCACCTGCAGGGGAGTCGCTTCACAGGCAGTGAAGCAGGTCTGCAGGTGTCTATCTTTCTCTCCTCCTCTCTGTCTTCCCCTCCTCTCTCCATTTCTCTCTGTCCTATCCAACAACGACTACAACAATAAAACAACAAGGGCAACAAAAGGGAATAAATAAAATAAAAAAATAAAATAAAAAATGGGTTAAGCATTCTTGATTATACACCTTCATTAACAGTTGTTCCAATTTGAAGCACATCTCTATAGAGAAGCTGATGCAAATTTCATTAAATAAAGCAATTGTAAATGTTAAATAACACTTCATTTTAAAATACAAACTCTTTTCTGTTTGTTCAAAGAGTAAGACAGATTCATTTTACCTTTTTTAAAATTTTATTTACTTATTACTGGATAGAGAAATTGAGAGGGGAGGGGAGGAGCTAGGGAGAGAGACAGAGGGACATCTGTAGCCCTGCTTCACTGCTCAGAAAGCTTTCCCCCTGCAGGTGGGGACCAGGGGCTTGAACCTGGGTCTTTGTGCACTGTAGTGTGCGCACTTAACCAGGTGCACCACGACCTGGCCCCCTCATTTTACCTATAAAAACTGTTTCCCATATATGAATATAGTTGTATTTTCTTCAAAATGCTTGTTTTCAGTTTTTAAGCTAGATGGTTTCAAAAGACCATTGAAATAAATTACAATCAAATGTATAAATGGGTTAAGAAGTCATGGAACATATATTCAGTAATATGCTGCTCTGTAATTAAAAAAAATAGCTTAGATTGTATCCTTTGGGACAAAATGGATAGAACTAGAGGTGAATATACTTAGTGAAGTAAGTAAGGTGATAAAAGACAACTACAGGACAGTGTCACTCACATATGGAATGCAGAATGGGGGGACAGGTGCTGGCACACCTGGTTAAATGCAGGTGTCACAGTGCACAAAGACACGGATTCGAGCCCCTGGTCCTCACCTTCAGGAGGAAAGCTTCACGAGTAGTCAAGCAGGGCTTCAGGTTTCTCTCTGTCTCTCTCCCTCTCTATCTCCCCCTCCCCTTTCAATTTCTGCCTGTATCCAATAATAAATAAATAAAATATTTTTAAAAATGGAATGCAGAATGGTAAAACTCATGAACTTACAAAAAAAATTAGTCTGATTGCAGATTGATTAAGGCTCTGTGAGAACTATGGCTGTTGTCAGTGGGTATTAGGGCACAGAAGTTTGGTGGTGGGTATGGAAGTATTCTCTGAAATCTTATAATTTTGTAAATAAAAATTAATAAAAATAAATATATAGACATGCATTGAAGGTAAAAAAATGAGATAGAAACTGTATGAAGAAAAATGAGAAAATTAGTATGTTATTGGTCATTTTCTTTTTGGGGGGGTGTGGGGGTCTAGAGAGCATTTATTTTAATTGATTTAATAATGATCGACAAGACTGTAGGATAAGAAGAGTACAATTCCACACAGTTCCCACCACCAGAGTTCGAACCCCCTTCCCTCCCTTGAAAGCTTTCCTATTCTTTATGCTTCTGGGAGAACGGACCTGGGATCTTCATGGGGTGCAGAAGATGGGAGGTCAGGCTTCTCTAATTACTTCTCCACTGAACATGGACACTGGCAGGTCCATCTGTACTCCCACCCTGTTTCTATCTTTCCCTAGTGGAACAGGGCTCTGGAGAGGTGGGGTTCCAGGAAACATTGGTGAGCTGCTGTTGTACTTTCATTTAATTTTAATATTGAGACGAGAAGGCTAAAACAGAAACATTGTAAGGCAATATTTATCATCTTATAGAAAAAAAAAAAAGATGTATGATGGTGGAAAGGATTCCAGGTTGGGGCTGATAGTGTTCCCCAGACACCTACCATAGGGAGATGAGAAACTATACCCATGTGTCAACGACCTTACTGTAAACCATTAACACCCAATAACATGGAAAAAATAAATTTAAAAAGTTATATGTATTGTGATCCAAGAGGTGACACAATGGATAAAGCACTGAGTTCTCAAGCATGAGGTCCCGAGTTCAACCCCCAGCAGCACATGTACTGGTGTGATGTCTGGTTCTTTCTCTCTCTCTCCTCCCATTATTCTCATTAATAAATAAATCAAATATTTTTAAAAATTATATGTACTATAACAAAAGAAATAGTAGGAGGAGAAGAAACTGAATATTCAAGATATCTTAATTTTTCTCCTGACATTCAGGATAAAGAAATATACCCTGTGCCTCTCTATATAAGGATTTTGACAACGAAATTTTTTCATGTCACCTCTTTCCTTTATAAAATCAAAAGCGCAGTGTTTTATCTCAAGGAAAATGTTTTTATAGAAAAAAGTTGTGATAGTTCAAGGTGGTATCTTTTGTTGATATGGCTTGCTACAAGAACAGAACCTGCCACAATCATCCCATGTGTGTCTTCTTTTAATATCTCTTACTTTATCTCATTTTTTAATCACAAAACAGCAGGAGCTAAACAGGTGAAACTGCTTGACAGAAGAATCAACAGTTACCTCAAACCTGCAAATCTGACCGGAAGTCCGCATGAACACTCACCTGAAAGCAATACTGGGAATTTATTAAGAGCAGCTGTTACTGTCAGTGAGCTGCCCAGAGCCCATAGAGACATGGAGAGTTTGGGAAGAATGAAAGTTGCTGATTCAAAAACACTCCAGTGTCACCAATGTGTAATGAAGCCAGATGAGCCATAGCAAATTGGAGAAGCTTACCCAGAAGCATTTATATTCAAAAATATGTCAGCAGTGTTGCAGCCTTTCTCCTGGATGACTATGATCTAGATGTTTTGGAGTAACAGTATTACTCGTGAGACAACCAAAATGGAGTCGCTACAAAACACTGTCAAATTGTTGGATAAAGTATCTTAAATATTCACTCTTTCATACTTGATCAGCCAAGGAAACTTATTTTAATTTACTTATTTTAATTTAACTTATTTTACTGCTCTTAACAGTGGTAGGCAATCAAAATGAAGAACTCTTCTCAATTCATTATAGGAACATCACCAGAGTAGTATAGATTCAATAGAACCAATATTTACATCAAACAGGAATTATTTAAGAACCTAAATAACGACTAAACCCAAACCCATCCTGGAATTCTTTAAGGGAAATTGTTATTGTCAGTGAGTAGCTATGAGAGGTCATAGAGCATTCTCAGGGACAAAATTCCCCTTGTCTGTCTACACAGATTTGGTCAGGAGGATCCCTGCTCTCTTTCTAGCATAAGGTGGTTTCACCTGATTCTAGTAACATCTTCTGATGTGGCAGTCTCCAGATAAGTAGACTTCAGATGAAGTTTCAGCCTGGACCTCTGTGTCTGAAACCCTGGAAGGGCCATTCCAAAAGACAACTTAACCTCCTTCAACCTCCAGGGACACTATCAGCACTTCCCTCTTCTAGAGTGAGGGATGAGAACTAAAAACTATCCAAGAGGAAAAAAAAAAAATCTTGCCTCCACATAGATTATATACTTGTGCACCTGGGAATTGGATTAACAGAAAATTGTTATAACAGTTGAAAAGACAAAAGTTTCACAATTTCTGTACACAGGAATTCACAGAAAAGCAGTAAGAGTCAAAGTGCTTAGACTTGTGGGGATAGATGGGAAAGAGGGTTTTGAGTTCAAGGAATAATAAACTGCAGAGAAATGCCTAGGAAATATACAAATATTTAAAATTATATTAAGTATATGGGAAATAGGGGTTGTTTGGGGTAGTTCTTATTTATGCAGAATTCATTTGATGTCAGCTGCACCTCTGTAATAGTAAGAGTTGCTTTTGGTGGGTGGGTGGGGGGTACTTTGTCAAAAGGAAATTTATGTTCTGCTTTTAGGCAGGTAAAAGGAGAATAGAGAATTTTCCTGTCAGTTAGTTACCTTTAGTTCAAAATAACCCATATGCCATAATGGTATGTCTGGGGTGGCATATTCTGATACCTTTCAATCGCATGTCACACTTTTTGCAACAACAGCAAAAGTATGTCAGTGGTTCACTAAATAGTCAGAGGAACAGGGTGTGAATGTCCCCTTTTTTTCCACATATCCCCAATCTTCATGAGTATTTTATTGAAGCTGACTCATTTGGCTCCATGGATGGAAAAAGTACCACTATCTCCTCAAGGAAGGGAGGAACCTCCAGCCATAAATTGTGAGTGTTGTCTCTCCTTCAAGTTTTGGGGTAGCAGGAGGAAATGAAGAGATAGCAGCCTGTGGTAGTTATAAGGGGTGATGGGCAAGGGGAATGCCACTTAGCAAGCTTTGGCAGCCATGACTGGTTTAGAAATCTTCAGTTTTGTATTATGGCAACAAATCTGAAGCAAGAAAAGTCAAATTCCACATTCTCTTTTACATATGCAATAGAATTTAAAATTAGCCTTAAATTTATGTTTTAAATGTTCCATCCATAGTTAGGAAGATGTTTAGTCATTTGGAGGTATGTTCCATAATAGCTTCCAAGTTAGAGTAAGCAAAGCCACTTGCCTTTTGAAACTTGATGTTTTATGGTTTCAAATTTGCTGTTTGCAGCCAACTCCCAACACAAAAATTCTAATTTATCTGAATAGAAAAATAGCATAACCAACCAGTTTCTTGCAATAAGAAGATGTTGGATTCTTTGACTAAACTATTGAGATGGAGTCAGTCAGTTACTTAAAATGAGAGTTGTCAGTTCACATGAGAAGAAGCTCCACTTTTAGCCAATTTCTGTTTGAATAACTGAGGACTTTCCCTGAATGATAAAGATTTATATCTCAATGAATTAAGTCCAACATAATTATTGAAAGCATAAGCTGCAAAGTCAAATGCCTGAGCTGTTAGTACACTTCAGACTCATACTAATAATTCTGTGAACTTGAATGAGCCATAAAACTTTAAGCCTCTATAACCATCCCTAAAATGGAATCTCATGGGTAGCCATGAAGGAAATGTAGAACTTGGGGCTGGGCAGTAGTACAGCAGGTTAAGCGCACATGGCACAAAGCACAAGGGCTGGGGTAAGGATCCTGGTTCAAGTCCCCAGCTCCCCACCTGCAGGGGGTCGCTTCGCAAGCAGTGAAGCAGGTCTGCAGGTGTCTTTCTCTCCCTCTCTCTGTCTTCCCCTCTTCTCTCGATTTCTCTCTGTCCTATCAAACAACAACAGCGAAGACAACAATAACAACTACAATAAGCTCAACAGCCAAGTCAACAAAATGGGAAAAATAGCCTCCAGGAGCAGTGGATTCATAGTGCAGGCACCGAGCCACAGCAATAATCCTGGAGCCAAAAAAAAAAAAAAAAAGTAAGAAAGAAAGAAAATGTAGAACTTGTATTGTGTGCTTAAACAACACATTTTCATTGTATTTTGCATTATATTCCAATAGAATCTACGAATTACTTTGAAAGTTTCTAAAAGGAAGATGAGTCAAATGAGAACAGGGAGAGGAGGAGGGGGAGATTTCTAAGGATATAGCTGGCAGGCCAACATTAACTTATAACCAGTAATCAGCCTTTACTGCACACACTGCCCATTCTCTGGATGGTACTACTCACCAGTGCCTGATCATTCTTGCCAAAGTGATTATCAGACCCATTATTTTTGGTGTCATATTCTTTTTCAAAAAGGTGATATCATGGCATTATCATGGGGCATTTATCCCATTACTTTGTCCATAGGAATCAAATATTTGTTTCTTTTTGTGATAAATCTACCATATATGAGAAAGTCAAAGCTGGAGGAGATAACAATAGTTATGCAAAAAAGACTTTCATACCCAGATCTCTGAGGTCCCAGGTTCAATCCCCTGTACCATGATAAGCCAGAGTTGAGCAGTGCTCTGATAAAACTATTATTAATAATAATAATAACAAAGAAGATTCAGATCACAAAAGTTTACAAAGCAAATTTAACACTTAAGAAAATCCTCTAAGTGTTCTTACCTCCAACCCATTGTTTGCAACAAAATTAGAACAAAGGAAATCTTTTCATCAGGAAAAAAAAAAAAAAACATTGGAAAGCAAAATCATCTTTCTTTCTTTCTTTTTTTTCTTAAAATTTATTTTATTTTATTTATATATTCCCTTTTATTGCCCTTGTTTTATTGTTGTAGTTATTATTGTTGTTGTCGTCGTTGTTGGATAGGACAGAGAGAAATGGAGAGAGGAGGGGAAGACAGAGAGGGGGAGAGAAAGACAGACACCTGCAGACCTGCTTCACCGCCTGTGAAGCGACTCCCCTGCAGGTGGGGAGCTGGGGTTCGAACCGGGATCCTTATGCCGGTCCTTGTGCTTTGCGCCACCTGCACTTAACCCACTGCACTACAGCCCGACTCCCAAAATCATCTTTCTTAAATAATTTAGGTTCAATTGTTTCTAACCAGATCATGTTCAATTCTGACTGGTAGTGGTACCAGGACTGAGCCCCAGACATTGAAGCCTCATCAAGACACTCCTTTTGCATGACCATTATACTATTTCCCAGACCCTTTTTTAAAAAACGAGGTTTAAAAAAGAAATAATTTTCTAGTTCTTGTTTAGGTGAAAGAAAAATCTTAGAATTGGATTCAGGCTATTTTTCCAATAGATAACTAAGAAAGCAATGTAGGCACTTGTTATAGGCCAAATTGCATGCTCTAACATTTATATCTTGAAACTAATTCCCAATATGGTGCTCTTCAAAGGCAGGACATTTGGATGAAGTCAAAGATGGGACCCTCATGTTGGAGTTAGTGCCCCCTCCTGTTGGAGTTAGTGCCCTTATGAGCCATTCCTCTCTCTCTCTCTCTCTCTCTCTCTGTCTCATGTGAAGGCACAGAAGGCAGCTGTTTCTCAGTCACTAACAGTTCTTACCAAAGACTGCCAGTGACTTGATTTTGGACTTCTAGTCTGCAGACATATAAGAAATAAATTAGTGTTTAAGTTGCCTTAAATTCAATATTTTGTTATGGCAGTTCTAGCTAAGACAGCATTCTATATACTTTTATTAGCAACACATTTGAGGATATGTTGAAATAAATGTATACATTTTACAAAAATTTATGAATTTCAGTGGAATCCATAGACATTTAGAAATTCATTGTAAGATGATATAAGAGTTCTAGAATAATTTGTGAGCATTCAAATGAAAGAAAAATTCCTCATGTGCTATTTGTTCCATTGCTGAGTCTAGTGCCCATAGGGAGACTTCTTTGATCACACAGCTAGCAGGACAAAGGGAATTCTGATCTAAAGAGGAGATTCATTCAGAATCCATGTCCCCTACTGGCTGACAAATGAATTCAATTCAAATGTAGATTGTTCATACTATCTCTCTTCATTATTGTGAAAGATTGAAGTAAAAATACAATGTCAGATGTCAACATGACAAAAGTAAAGTCAAATACTTAGTTCTGGCCTACAAAATAGTTCACTTAGTTTGCTGCTGCTTCTTCTAGCGTTTGCTGCTTTGTCATGTGCACAACACATGTTAGAGCCCAACCCTCACACTAGTGAAGGAAGCTTGGTGCTGTGATTTCTGTCTGTCTGTCTCTGTCTCTCTCTCTCCTTTAAAAAAGGATCATTATTATCTTTATTTATTGGATAGAGACAGTCAGAAATCAAGAAGAAAGGGAGAGATAGAGAGGGAGAGAAACAGAGAGACACCTGCAGCCTTACTTCACCACTCACAAAGATTCTCCCCAGCAGGTGGGAGCCTGGGGCTTGAACCCAGATCCTTATGCATTATAACATGTGCACTCAACTAGGTATGCCACCACCTGGCCCCTCACTCTCTCCTTCTAATTCTGCTTTTATCTGAGAAAAAAAAAAATCTCCCTAGAGCAATGAAGCCCCAGAGATAAACAAAATAAATAGATTTCTGATTAGCCAACTGAGATTTATCTGACTTACTTATTGAATTAATTCCTGAGTGTCTCTGGATGTGACAGAAAACTTTATTTTTTACTCATACTCTGCTGAAAACCTAGAAGGGCTTCATCAGTTTAAAAAAGAAAAACAAAGTCTTGATAACATTAACACAGTTCCACAACATCCCATATGAGAATTCATTGTAGCACATATTTATTCCTTCATAGTTTTGAATACATTGAAGAAACAAAAATCTTACTGTTCATATGTGTAGAAATAGTGGTACAGATATATTTTGATACATCAATCTGTTTTCATTACAAAGTATTTTCAGTTCAGGTAAATGTGTTCTGGTTGAATGTCGATGTATTTAATGATTCTTGTCAAGGTATTATTTTACATTCTAATCGCATTGCTTTTTTTTTTTGGTGAATATCTGCTATTTAATTGGAATTTTTGGCTAGTGAGAGAGTGCTCCTTTTCAGTGTTCTTTTCCCTCTTGGTTTTAGATAATTTATTTCTTTTTTTTAATCATTATTATTTATTTATTTATTATGATTTTTTTATTGGGGAATTAATGTTTTACATTCAATAGTAAGTACAATAGTTTGTACATGCATAGCATTCCCCAGTTTACACATGAGCATTGATCTGTCCTCAGATGAAGTCTTCTAGAAGACAACCTACAGCTGTCCTCTGGCACTCTCTTGGGTTTTCATATATATATGAAAGATACATATATATATAAATATACATATACCTTTTTTTTTTCCCCACCAGGGTTATTGTTGGGGTTAGGTACCTGTGTAACACCACAGTTCCTGGTAGCCATTTTTCTTTTTCTTTTTTTTTTTTTGATTGAGGATGAAAAAGACACCTACAACAGTAGTCTACAACTCTTGAAGCTTTACTCCCTGTAAGTGGGAGCCAGAAGCTTGAGAATGGGAATTTTAGTGCATGGTAATATGTACACTATACCAGATGAGCTAACACTCAGTCCCAAATTTTTAAGTTGAAATATATTTGTCACATCCTGTGAGATGTGACAAATTTTACTATATAAATGTAATATAATTTATGTATATATATTTTACTACATAATAGAGTTAATTGGAATTAACTACTAAAGCAGTATGATGAGTCGGGCGACCCAGATGTGGCTGACCATCTCATTGCCTCCCTGGATGCAGCACGCCAAGCCCGCTGGCAACAACTCACGGAAAGTCTGAACTTCACCCACTCAAGTAGGAAGGCCTGGAAGCTTCTTCACAGACTGGGTGCCAGTAGCCAACCCCCTCCCGTCTCCCATCCTCCCGTATCTCCAAACTCAGTGGCCAGTCACCTAACTCAAGTTGGACGTGCTAAGATCGACCCAGTCTGGAAAAGAGAAATTTCCCATGAGTGGTCATCCCACTTCCGGTTATCTTGTCCATCTCCAAAAATCTCTCCCTTTACACTGTCTGAACTGGAAGATGCTTTGAAGAGGGTTAAACCGGGAACAGCTGCTGGCTATGATAACATCACCCCAGAACTCATTCTTAACCTGGGCCCCGCGGCAAAGAAGTGGCTCGCTTCATTCCTGTCCCACATCTTGGAATCTGAATCTATGCCCAAAGTTTGGCGTCGTGCGAAGATTATAGCAGTTTTGAAACCAAAGAAAGACCCAACACTGGCCACCAGCTATAGACCAATTTCTCTCCTCTCCGTGTGTTACAAACTCCTTGAGAGGCTGCTTCTGTCACGTATTTCTCATCTTACAGAGAAATTCCTATCACCCGCCCAGGCTGGTTTCCGCCCAGGAAGATCTACCTGCGAACAAGCCCTGGCCCTCTCAACTTACAGTGAAAATGGATTCCAGAAGAATTTAAAGACGGGTGCTGTCTTTGTTGATCTCACAGCAGCCTATGACACGGTCTGGCACCGTGGTCTCCTACTCAAGATCTCAAGATGCCTGCCTCCATGGGTGGCCAACACTATATCGTTTCTTCTCCAAAACAGAAGATTCCAGGTGCATCTGGGTGACAAGTCTAGCAGATGGAGACTTGTCTCAAGTGGCCTCCCCCAGGGCTCTGTTCTGGCTCCTACGCTATTTAATATTTACATCAATGACCTCCCAGAAACTTCTTCAAGGAAGTTCATCTACGCCGATGACATCTGCTGTGCAACTCAGGCATCCAAGTTTGACATCCTCGAGGAAACACTCACGAAAGACATGTCTCTGATATCTGATTACTGTAAAAAATGGCGACTAATTCCTAGCACTGCAAAAACGGTATCATCTGTTTTCCATCTACACCATGCCTCGGCCTCACATGAGCTTAATGTGCAGCTTGGCGGTACGAGAATCCAGCATGAAGCCCAGCCTATCTATCTTGGTGTTACTCTCGATCGCACTCTGTCATTTCACGAACATCTCATAAAAACTGCAGCAAAGGTGGGCGCGAGGAATAACATCATTGCAAGACTGGCCAGCTCCTCATGGGGCGTGAGCGCTTCCACACTGCGATCATCCTCTCTGGCATTATGCTATTCCACTGCAGAATACTGTGCCCCAGTATGGTTCCGTAGCCCCCATGTCCACTTGGTCGATTCCAAATTATATTCCTCCATGAGGATAATTTCTGGAACCATCCGTTCCACCCCGGTTCCATGGCTGCCAGTTCTTAGCAACATCGCCCCGCCAGATATTCGTCGGGATGCGGCATCATCTAAGTTCATTTCCCACGTCTACGCTCGACCGGACCTGCCAATATACACGGATATCTTCGCCCACCCTGTCCAACACTTGACGTCTCGTCACCCAATCTGGTCCCCTACGCCTACACTGCACTTCTCTGTTCCAGTCTCTTGGAAACAGAGCTGGCAGTCAGCTGAGGTCAAGAACAAACACCTCATCACAGACCCCTGCAAGCGTCAACCCGGCTTTGACCTAGCACGTTATGATAGGGCCCTCCTCAATCGCTATCGAACAGGCCATGGCCGGTGCGCCGCTATGTTCCATCGCTGGGGAGCCAGAGACCACCCGAACTGCCCCTGCAGCTCCAGACAGACTATGACCCACATAGTCAACGACTGCCACCTCTCCAGATTCAAAGGAGGTCTCGAAACTTTACATCAGGCTCAACCTGATGCTGTTGACTGGCTACGGAAGAAGGGCAAACGCTAGAAGAAGAAGAAGAACTACATAATATATATATTTTATGTAATTTGTGTATATATATTATACTACATAACATATATTATGTAATATATTTACTATATAAATGTAATATGATATATTTATATAGTGCAATATTGTTGTCACTATAGCATTATTAAACATCTCTATCACATTACTTAATATTTCTTTTTTACTGTGTTCAGATATTTTGGATTTAATAGCATATAGTAAAGCAATATTTGTATACACTACATTATCTTCACCAACAAAAGTCTAGTTTCTATCCATTACCACGCAAGTGATCCTGCCAAGTAAAGACGGAAAGGTACCACAACAGTGGCTCTCGTCATCTGTGTCTAAAAACTACGCAGCCCCACTATAAAACTCCTTTAAAGTAGGACCCATATCTACACATATTTTTCACTCTTTAAATACTTCTGCTGATAAAGCTTATTTTCCATATCTAAGTTACTTAGAATATCAAACTCATACACATACTTATAACAAGTAACCTTTACCTAAACCACTTTGAGGACTTTATCAGAAAAAATGTTCCCTTTATTAGCCAAGCAGCTTTCTGATAGATAGTAAGTAGTTAAACTGGCAAGGAAGTGCCAAGAGAGTAGATTGAAGAAAAAATAAAGTAGGTTGAAATAAGAATTTCCTCAAAAAGCAAGGAGTTGGCTGTTCATTCCAAACAACATTTGTTTATGAGAGAGACAGTTGTATTTGTCTGCAATGAATTAGTTACGAAAAGTTTGATTCCCATAACTGGGAGGATAACCTCATATACAAGTGACCTACTAAAGGAGACCCTTACACAGCTGTAAGACGCCGCAGGCACACACATGAAAGCAATATAATGTTATAATTCAATGTTACTTCAACAAAAAGAAGTAAAATACTGTGCAGAAGGAACCATTCCCAAAGCATACAGGAACCCTATTGGATGGGAGAAGATCTTTTAAAAAAGACTTTTTTTTAATTTAACACATTCCCAGGATTTCCATCAAAACCTCAAGCACTTTATCAAATTTCACTGACATATATGTTAGTTATGTGAAAATAAAAGGATATTTTCCAGGTAAAATTCTCACACTGAAAATAATTCCTTAATAGACTTGTTTATGCAACTTTTTACCAGCTAAAAGACAAATCTATTATTTCTTTGAATGAACAGAGCTTCTTATTTTTCAGGAACAATCAAAAAAGTTTGTTATCAATTAGAAAGAACTTTTATTGCTTTAGGGATGTAACAAAATTGAGAGATTCTTTAAAAAATATTTATCTTATAATATTTTTAAATTTTTTATTAGTGATTTAATATTGATTTATAAAATTATAAGATAACAAGAGTATACTTCCACATCTTTCTCACCACCAGAATTGTGTCTTCCCCTTTTTTTTTCTATAGTCCTGTTTTATCTTCCTTTCTAAGTCACACCTACTGTTTCTGAGTGTTTCACACACACTTTTTTTTTTTTTTTTTAACCAGAGCACTGTGGTAGTACAGGGGACTGAACCTGGGACTTTGGAGCCTCAGGCATGAAAGTCTCTTTGCATAACCATTATGCTATCTACCCCTGCCCCAATGTTCTTTAAAAAAAAAATTAAAAAAAAAACTTAGAAGCCAAACAGGAATCTAGCCTAATGACCCTATGACAAAGGAAAAACTATGACATCTAAAAAAAACCTTGAAAAAAATTGTAATAAAAATTTCCAATATATTACAGTTACAGAAAAAGACAGAAACTAGGTTTGATGTAGGGTTACATACACAACAGCTACACTGATATTTTACACACACACACACACACACACACACACACACACAATTTTTATCTTCATAGGAAGAAGTAAAGAGGAGGCAGAAACTATAGAAGAAACAAATGGCCCCAAATTGAGACAAATGGCCCCAAATTATCTTTAAATTTCATCTGGATGTGTCATTTGCTTTAGTCCAAAATTAATCCCAGCTGAAATCAAAACAATTCTTACCAGAAAGATGGGCAAAGGAGAGACATTAGAATAAAATATCTGACATTATAGATTTGACTGCCTCAGAAATTTGGATTTCTTCTAAGATTCAAATAAATGTAGAGCAAAGTACAAGAAGTTAGTGACTGGCTCTATTTGTACAGAAATAAGATAATACAGAATAGTCCTGAAAGGGTGTGATTATGTCAGACCAGTTAAGAACAATCAGATATCTTACTTTCAGGCAGTTGGATTTGATTAAAGTACTGACATAGCAATGTTTGATGCTAAAATGAGAAGAAATATATAGTTCCCCTAAAATGACAGAAATGAGTTCAATAGTACCCTTTCCACACTATCAGTAGCTTGGATCTTAAAAGATTTGCTCATTTGGAAGTTAAAATTCTCCAAGGAGAGTTCTGGACTGAAAAATGTCACTCTTTTTTTTTTTAATATTTATTTATTTTTCCTTTTGTTGCCCTTGTTGTTTTATTGTTGTAGTTATTATTGTTGTTATTGATGTTGTTGTAGTTGGATAGGACAGAGAGAAATGGAGAGAGGAGGGGAAGACAGAGAGGGGGAGAGAAAGACACCTGCAGACCTGCTTTACCACCTATGAAGTGATTCCCCTGCGGGTTGGGGAGCCAGGGACTCAAACCAGGATCCTTCTGCAGGTCCTTGCACTTTGCGCCATGTGCGCTTAACCCACTGCACTACCGCCCGACTCCCAAAAATGTCACTCTTACTCATATCCCAACACTCTCAAGCTGTCCCTTTCACAAAATGTCTGCTTAAGAAAAAAAAATGTCACCCAGAGAACCTTAAAAAGGTAACTAGGAAAGAGCCCTATTTTCTATTCCTTTCTCTTCAATAAATAATAAATCTTTTGAAGTTTATTATTATTATTATTTTTAACCAGAGCACTGCTCAGCTCTGGCTTATGTTGGTGTGGGGAATTGAACATGGGACTTTGGAGCTTCAGGCATGAGAGGCTTTTTGTATAACCATTATGCTCTGTACATAATAGACCTTTTGAAAAACTTAAATGTAGATTTAAATTTTTTAAAAGGAATTTTTGCTAATTAAATGTTATTTCAAATAGATACTATGTGTATAAGAGCATGTATAGCAAATAGTAAGGAAATCTTGATTGAACACCATTTACCATGAATTCTTTGGGTGCACAAATGAATATCAGAAGCTTAAGGGAAATATTAGTACTATAAGCTATTAATGGATTGGTTGCAAACTAATGTGAGTACTGGGGAGCTAGTACAAGGTTAGCACAGAGGTAGTTTGTGGGAAAGGTCCAAGATTTGATCCCCAGTACCACCAATAGCCAGATTTCAGGAGGTGCTCTGGTAAAATAAAAACATATAAAATTATACTAAAAAAAACATATAAAATTATAAAATATAAATTATAAAAACATATATATAAATATAAAAAATATAAAATATAAAAACATATAAAATTATACTAAAAAAAAACCTGAAGATCACCATCACCATCACCCCATCACCCCATCACTGTAATATAAAAAAAAAATACTGATGTGACTCATATGTTCTGTAGTACTTAAATATAAACAACTGAAAAATACTAGGATTCATGGTTTTCAAGTCACCTCTCTAAAATAAACAAGGGTAAGCTAAAAAGATATTACTATAAAAAATGAATTCATTTCTAAAGAGATAAGCTTTGTAATACCCTGCTTAAGAATAGAAAATAAAATCTGAAGATTTTAATGAATTCAGGAGACAATTAATTGACTGCTGAGTGAATGTATTAAATTATGAGGGAAAGGCTGTTAACTCTTTTTATTTCAATCTTATGACCCAGTATAAAACAGAAAATAACAACTCCTAAGATATAAAGCAGAACATTTCATGCAAAGACTCATTTCTCTGGCCAAGTTTTACATTAATTAAAGTGAAAAAGAGAGTCATATGACTCTGGTAGCTTTATAAATGCACATTTGCTTAAAAATTTACATTTGCTTAATTTGAAAGTTTAACAGCAAAATGTGACTCCAGGAAAAGATGAAAGACTGATTTAATGGGATGATTAGGTTCTTAGTATGAAATAATTATCATATTATATTTCCAAATTGCCTTTTTCCTCCTTCTCCTAATAGTCAAATTTCTCTTGAATTTTTCTTCTCTGGTTTAGTCCGGTTTGATTAGAATTAGGTTTTTTTTTCTTTTGTTTTTCACTTCTCTATGTACAACTCTGAACAGAAGGATTTGGTAGTATCTTAGTGATCCACTCTGCCTCATCAAGAAACCAAAAAAGAAAAAGAAAGAAAGAAAATAATTTATGCATACCACATTTCAAAAGTACTTCAAAAAGCATGACTTCCTTTTTCAAAATATCAAGAAATCTTTATGATACTGGGATATGGTTCACCCACTAGATTACACATTTTTACCATGTGCAAGGACCCAGGTTCAAGTCCCAAGTCATCATATGGAAACGCCTACAAGAGGAAGCTTCATGAGTGGTCAAGTAGTACTAGATCTCTCCTTTTCTTTTTTTTTTAATTGGGGGGATTAATGTTTTACAGCAAATACAGTTGTTGGTACATGTATAAATTTTCTCAGTTCCCTGAAAAACACTCTCACCCCCAGCCTTGGTCCTCCTCCACTATCATGCTCCCAGACCTGAAAGTCCCTCCCACCACCCCACCACAGAGTCCTTTACTTTGGTGCAATACACCAAACCCAATACAAGTTCTGTTTCAAGTTTCCCTTTCTATTCTTATTTCTCATTTTCTGTCCTTGAGTAAAATCATCGCATAGTCATCCTTCTCTTTCTGCCTTATCTCACTTAGTAGGATTCCTTCAAGTTTCATCCAAGATGAGGTGAAGACGGAGAATTCATCATTCTTTATATCCGAATACTATTCCATTGTGTATACACACTATAACTTTCTTAGCCATTCCTCTGTTGTCGGAAACCTAGGTTACTTCCAGGTATGGTTTATTATGAATTGTGCTGTTATGAACACCTTTTTGGATGGTTATGTTTGGTTCCTTAGGATATATCTATTGCCAGGAGAGGAACTGCCAGGTCATAGGGTAGGTCCATTTCTAGCCTTGTGAGAGTTCTCCAGACTGCTCTCCACAAGGGTGGAGCAATAGACATTCCCACCAGCAGAACAGGAGGGTTTCCTGATCCCCACATCTTTCCTTTTCTCTCTGGCCTGCCTTCTCTATCATAAAGTCTGCTGGGATAAAGAAGTTATGGGTTGTATACTCCATGGGCTACTACTTTACAGTCAAAAAAGACAATATTGTGTCCTTTGGGGAAAAAAATAAATGGTACTGGAAGTGATTATGCTACTGGATGGTTTAACTCATGTGGAATCTAGAGAGCTAACACATGGCCTTACAAAGAAAAAATTGCAAGCAAACTGTCTCTAAGACTTTGTAACTACTATGTTGGGGGCACAGAGCATTGATGATGGATGTAGTGTGGAACTATAGCCTGTAATTTTATAATCTTGTCACTCACTACTAATCACAGAGATGAGCGACATACCAGCAAAAACCTCAACTGGCTTTTTTTTTTTTGCTTTGGTGACCAAGTCAAGCCTATGGCCAAACCTTCAACAAACTTATATGGCAGACTGTGTATGGCTCAGAGGAAGACCACAGAAACCAAAAGTGAAGAAGACATTGTAGGTGGAGAGAACAGAGAGAAATGACATACCAACAGCAGGGTTTCAGTGAGTTAACGGGTTCTATCAGGATACAGGGAGACAGACTTAACCAGGGGGAGGCAGAAGGGTCCTAATGCTCAGGATTCCAGAGCCCTGAGGGCTATTTACCAACAGAAAAATCCAGGAGACACTAACATATAATGGGAGGGACTAAATATGGTGATTAGCATACAAGCTATATTTGCATTTGAGGAAATTATTTACAGGTAGAGTAAGTATAGAAGGAAGGGGGTAGCTTCGCAGACAAAAAAAATCTTGTGAAATTTTGGGGAGTTTAAAGAAGAAAGAAAAATACAGAAGCTATGACATCTGACTGAAATCTTGATTGTTGCAAGGATGCTAAAATGAAATTAAGAAAGGAAAAAGGAAAACTGGTTTAAGAAGGAAAATGAAACACTCGGGTCTGTAGATGCTGAGTCTACAACCAAAGGCATCAGTCTATATACTCCCCAACAACAACAACAAGAAATCTAAGCATTGACTTAGAAGGAGAAATATATTTGTATGTATAGCATACTTTTCAAACAAAAGGGAAAAGCATACTGTTAGTAAATAATAGTGATTCAGCAAGTAATTACCAACAGTATTTGATATTCAGAAAATGTTTTCAAGACTGTGGTCTTTCTCTGGATGGATATATAAATATTTTTGACTTACCAGACTGTATCGCTAGCCTAGCCTGGAGAGATAACTTTCATATACAGCATATGACATTGAGAGCTTTGTTCAAATACACTGTGCTTTTCCCTTTACATTCATTATTACATTATTACAGATCTACTTCTGTTTATACTGCATGTTCACCACTAAAAGTCTAACTATCTGCACCATAAAATGTCTCCCTTTTTGTCTGACTTGCCCACTTCCTATCTCCCATTACTTCTGATAAACTTTCAAAAGAAAATGTTTGTGCCTGATCTCTTTTATTTGAAAAGTAATTATTTCTTCTCTTAAATATAACAGATAGTCTAAACAAATAACACAGAATTAAGGTTAAAAAAAAAAAAACAACCTAAGTTTGATCAAGAGAAGCATATTGGGGGCTGGGAGGTGGTGCACCGCGTTAAGTACACACAGAGTACAAGGATCCCGGTTCAAGGCCCCAGCTCCCCACCTGAAGGGGGGTCACTTCACAAGCAGTGAAGCAGGTCTGCAGGTGTCTCCCTCCCTCTCTATTCCCCCTCCCCTCTCAATTTCTCTCTGTCCTATCCAATAATAATAATAATAAAGTCTAGCATATTAACTCCATTCTTTCTCAGTGGCATGAATATAATAGTGCTAAGGAAAAAAGCCTTCATTGCACATCCTTGACCAGGACAAATGAGTACATGGGGCAGAACAGCACAAAGTCATTCAGAGTCCCTTCTCTCCAGGGGCTTTTCCTGTCATAAAGAAAATGAATGGAAGTTTCTCATAAATTACGGACACACTGAATATCTCATAATATACAAAAAGAGGAAGCAATACTTTATTGTTTAGTTGAAATTACAGGTAATCATCACAATCTTCTTTTTCAGTTATTGTACAATTCAAAGGGTTATTATTATTTTTGGTAAAAAATATGAAAGATGAAAGTTACACTCTGTGATTCAACTAAATTTGTCACTTTCTTCAAGCCACTGTTTTATTTGTGATTAATACTGGTTTAAAAGATTGTAAGATTAGAGGGTATGAACTGGAAAAAAAAATGGACACTTTTGATAAATAGGAAAAATAAATTATATAGCTGGAAGAAAATAAAAAGAAGATACTGAAACTGGTCAATTTAATCTGTTGCTTTTTTTAATGAATCATTACTCACCAGAAACATAAAGTCATACTAGTATAAGCAAATTATTTAAATAAATACTAATAGTTTTAAAAATAAATTAATAGTCAAAGTACAGTTTTTTTTCAGTTTTAAATTAAAAAGAGTGGGAGAGAGGTAGAAATTTTAGCTTTTTTGTTATAATTTAAACATTATAAGTTGCACAGATTTTAAAGTTTGTTGAGTTCTGAGAAACATATATATCCATTTAGCTAGGGTAGGGGAGTGTGTGTGTCTGTGTGTGTGTGTGTCTGTGTGTGTGTCTGTGTCTGTGTGTGTGTGTCTGTGTATGTGTGTGTGTATTTAAATATCTACTTTAGGGTTCTCCTATTAGTACTTTCTTGAAATCCTTAATTTTATCATTGAGTTTGTATAGTTTGTATTTTATCAATCAAATATGGCTGGATTATGGAGCATATGCATCTCCCTTTCTTTGTTACCCCACTGGCATCTGAGCATTGAGGTAAACATTGCTACTGTTAGGAAGGAAGAGGCCTGGGAGTCAGGCGGTAGTGCAGCGGGTTAAGCGCACATGGCACAAAGCGCAAGGATAGGCATAAGGATCCCAGTTCGAGTCCCCGGCTCCCTACCTGCAGGGGAGTAGCTTCACAGGTAGTGAATCAGGTCTGCGGGTGTCTTTCTCTCCCCCTCTTTGTCTTCCCCTCCTCTCTCCACTTCTCTCTGTCCTATCTAACAACAATGACATCAATAACAACAACAATAATAACTACAACAACAATGAAAAACAGCAAGGGCAACAAAAGGGAAAATAAGTAAAAGAAAAAAAAAAAAAAGGAAGAGGCCTGAGAAGGCATGCTTTCCACTACAGCCAGACCCGATACAAATACAGAAAGCAATGTTGTTCTAGTCAGCATCAGTGAGTGACCTAGGAACTCTATCGTATCCTTTCCAATTGCTATTTTCTGTGTAAGATAATAATTCATGCTGAAAAAAAGGTGATACAGAGGCAAAGAAGTCAAGGACAATATGTAACCCATAATTCCTTTACCCTTCAGACCTTAATAATACATCATTAAGTTGAAGATATAATGTTGGTAGATGATTTTTGCACCAAGAAGTGGAATTAAGAAAATTGATTAGAAGAGAAAACACTAAGCAGAACTTGCAATGAAGTTGGTGTTTTGCACTAAAGTAAAAGGCTTTGAGGTGGGTGAGGGGGGAGGGTTCATGTCCTGGAACATGATAGCGGAGGAGTTAGTGGCAGTTAGTATCATTATGTGGAACACTGGGAAATGTTATGCATGTAAAAACTATTGTGTTTACGGTCGACTGTAAAGCATTAGTCCCCCAGTAATGAAAAATTTAAAAAATAAATTAAGAAAATTGAATTGAGTGGTCCAGGAGGTGGTGCAGTGGATAAAGCATTAGACTGTTAAGCATGAGGTCCTGAGTTTGATTCCTGGCAGCACAAGTACCAGAGTGATGTCTGGTTCTTTCTGTCCTCCTGTCTTTCTCATTTATAAATAAAATCTTTTAAAAAAATAAAATTAAATGGTGGTTTTTTGAATACTTCTAATGTTTGGACAGGAACATAAAATAAATGCATGTATAAGTTACAACATGCAAATTGTAAAATTTTAGTTATTCTACATGCAATGTAAAAAGTTCTTATATGTGCATTTAAAACTACATTGCACAATATAAAGATGAACAATGCATTTTAATGTTAAATTTAAATTTTAAATTTTTCTTTACCGAGAACATTAACAAGTACGTAATTCAAAAGAATCTCTCCATTTCTCTCTGTCCTAACAACGATGACATCAATAACAACAACAATAATAGCTACAACAATAAAAAACAAGGGCAACAAAAGGGAAAATAAATAAATATAAAAAAGAATCTAGAAGAACTCAAAACATGTCAATCAAAAAGAAGATACTACTGCACACATATTTGTATAAGTCTTTTGTAGATATGTTTGATTTTTTGTAGGTAAATGTTTCCTTGTAAAATTGCTGGTTTCATGAAATACACAAATAAAATCATTCTATAAAATAGTAACAAGATTATTATATCCATTTTCCTAGCATCTTAATGTTTCATTTTTTTAATTTAAAAATTTCTTTAAAATGTTTTTATTATATTTATCTATTTATACATTGACAGCCATACATTGAGAGGGAAGGGAGTGATAGAGAAGGGAAAGAGACAGAGAAACCTACCATACTGCTGCACCACTCACAAAGCTTTCCCCTTGCAGGTGGAGACTGGGGGCTTGAACCCAGATCCTTGCGCATTACAACGTGTGCACTCAACCAGGTGCACCACCACCCAGCCCTGGTGTTCTTTCTTTTAAGATTAATTTATTTTTATGAAACAGAGAAATCAGAACACTTGTCAGCTCTAGCTTATAGTAATGCCAAACTGAACCTGGAACTTCTGAGACTCAGGCATGAAAATCTGATGCTCTATCTAGTGTGTGATATCTCTCTACTACATCCTTATTTTAAAATACTGACATTTTCCCCTATTTGCTTCAGATCCCTTCTACTAAGAAATAAAACATTTAATGCAATTAAGATTCTACTTCATCCAGTTTCTCAACCTTCCAATATATAAAATGAAGCTGACATTAGTTTTTGATATTCCAGGCAGCTGGGGAGCCAGGGGCTCGAACAGGGATCCTTACACCGGACCTTACACTTTCTTTGCGTCATGTGTGCTTAACCCACTGCGCTACCGCCTGGCCCCCTTGACCTATATTTGGAAACCAGCATTTCATAATTCAGTTTCACGTTTCCTATTAATAATATATACTCTATCAGAGGAAACATAGTGGCTAAAAAAGGTATTTGAATAATGCTATGAAGTTTGCAAGGCATTTTACATACTTTTATTTTATGATTTACTAAAATGGATGCAAAATGAAATTTTCCCTGTTTTACAGTGAGAAATTTCTGGAACACTTAAATAGGCCACATTAATTTGCTATTAAGCTGAAACGTTAGGAGCTAATTCTCAGTTGTGACCTTTATAATAGTCCCTTTTGTCCTTTTACAATGGCTATGATAGACTCTGCTGTCGCATTTTATAAAAGTTTTGAAAGAGACTCTTGTCTCTAAATTATCAGGCATTAAAGTCAAGAAATCAGTGCCTTTCTCCTTTTTGGCTTATCTTATCTTACTCATAGGTGGAACCTAAGCAGCAGAAAGGGAAAACTCAGTAAAACTTGGACTGGGTTTGGTGTATCCTACAAAGCAAAGGAGTCTGGGGAAGGCGGACAGGAAGAGGGGGCTGGGTGCTCAGGTCCTGGTGCATAGTTGGTGGAAAGGGTCTTACAAAGTATGGATAGGCTGGTGGAGTTTTGTTAAAGATTTATTTATGTTTATGAGCGAGACAAAGACAAAGACGAACTGATAACAAGAGCACTGCTCACCTCTCTCGTGGTGATGGGGATTGAACCTGGGGCCCTGGGACCTTAGGTATAAACTGGTAGAAATTTTTTATTAAAATTTTTTTATTTCATTTTTTTTATTGCCACCAGGGTTATCACTGGATCTCAGTTCTGCCTACATGACAAATCCATCACTCCCAGCAGCCAGTTTTCCTTTCCTTTCTTTCTTTCTTTTTTTCTTTCTTTCTTCCTTTCTTTCTTTTCTTTTCTTTTTTTCATTAGATAGGACAGAGAGAAATTGAAGTAGAAAGAGGAAGATCAAAGGGGAAAGAGAAAGAAACACATCTACAGACCTGCTTTACCTCTCATGAAACTTTCCCCCTGAAGGTTTCCCAAGTGCACCACCCCACCGCCTGGCCTGTAAACTGGTAGAAATTCTAAAGATGGTTATACATTTTATTTATTTTTTAAATATTTATTTTTTCCCTTTTGTTGCCCTTGTTGTTTATCATTGTTATTATTATTGTTGTTATTGCTGTCATTGTTGAATAGGACAGAGAGAAATAGAAAGAGGAGGGGAAGACAGAGAGGGAGAGAGAAAGACAGACACCTGCAGACCTGCTTCATCGCCTGTGAAGCGACTCCCCTGCAGGTGGGGAGCCGAGGGCTTGAACTGGGATCCTTACGCTGGTTCTCGCACTTTGTGCTACCTGCACTTAACCCACTGCGCTACCGCCCAACTCCCTATTTACTGATTATTGGTTACAGACAGAGGGAAATTGTGAGAGGGGACATAGAGAGGTAGAGAGACACCTGCAGCTCTGCTTCAGCACTAATGAAGCTTCCTCCTTACAGGAGGGGACTGGGGGGCTTGAACCCAGGTCCTTGTGCACTATAGTATTGTGCTCAACCAGGTGCGCAACCACCTGGCCCCTGTTTTATTTTTTAATTTGTCAGGATTAAGGATTATTCAGAGCATTATATGACTATTTCTAATCTTTATATTTGTCAAAGATGTATACATACATATTTGTTTTCATAGTTAAATATATATATAATGTCTGCAATATACAATATTAGGTATATATTTGTTGATATAATATTTGATTACATATGTACATATTTGTCAGTGGGTCTAATCATATTTGTATAAATCTTTTCATATTTTATTTATTATCTTATAGAGATAGAGAAACAGAGAGAATGGGAGAGAGAGAGCTGCATCACTGCTTCACTCCTACAGGTGAGGATTGGGGGCTTGAACCCAGGTCCTTGCATATTGTAACTTGTGTGCTCAACCAGGAGTACCACTACCTAGCCCCTGGCACTCCAGTCATATTTGTAAACTAAGAAAGTTTGTAGTAGTGGGGTGGAGGGAAGCCTGTAGTTCTGACATCCTGTCAGTTGGAATTCCTCCTGACTTAGCAACTATGTATCTTGGACACTGACTTGATTTTTCAGACTACTTTAAAATATCTCATGTACAAGTATTTACATATGTCACATTAGTGCATGAATGTGATGATGTATTTCACATCTGTTTTAAAAAAAAAATTCTTTTTGTCATTCTCTTTTGTAAAAAGCTTGTCCTCTACCCACTCCTGCTGTCATTCCTAGGTTCTGTCCCACATTATGTGTCCTTCATCCACTCTCACACCTCCAGGTACTGGCATGAAATCAGTATTTACCATTTATATTTGTTCAGGTATATGCAGGGCATACAAAAAAATCATTTATGCCAGGTCCTTTGACACCTGTCTCCCACTTAGAAAGAATTTCACTCTTCAATTTACTACTATCATATGATGAGATTTTGTTGACAAAGGACACTGTATTGCACTCTACCAGCAAAGCGTTATATCTTATCTATGAATATGCCGTGTCTTTGGGGCATATCTCTCCCCTGAGTGGTAACATCTGTACCCTTGATTCAATACTGTGAACATATCATTTTAAATTGGTTCCTTTAATAAGAGTGTCCGTTTATTGAATAGCAGTATCATCTGACTTTTCATGTAAAGTGCTGAGAACAATGCCTACAAAACTAAGAAGGTTCACTTGGGTAGTGTTCTCTTTTGTCATGTGAGCCAATTCTGGTTTGAGCCCTGCCCTGCCCTGCCTGGATTGTCTCTCCTCTCCTCTCCTCTCCTCTCCTCTCCTCTCCTCTCCTCTCCTCTCCTCTCCTCTCCTCTCCTCTCCTCTCCTCTCCTCTCCTCTCCTCTCCTCTCCTCTCCTCTCCTCTCTTCTCTCTCTCTCTCTCTCTCTCTCTCTCTCTCTCTCTCTCTCTCTCTCTCTCTCTCTCCCTCTCCCTCTCCCTCTCTCTCTCTCTTTCTCTCTTCCTCCTTCCCTCCCTCCCTCCATCTTAAAAACAAAAGTCACCCTCCTTGCCATTCTCATAATGCCATTCTCACCTTCCAGGGAGGTGCTGTCACATGTAAACTCTTAATTTCAGCATCCAAAGTTCCAGAAAGAAGTATTTCCAGTCAGAAAGAAATATACACATCTGGTTTCTTTGAAACCTTCAACCTTCATGATCCAGACACTTCAAAATCTCATCATGACAGTTTCAACACAACTGTTGTTAGTCCTCATTTCACTGCTTTTGATGCTGCCTGTGGCTGAAGCAGTAGAAGCTGAAGATGCAGTCATTCTCTTGTTGGATGTGGTTCTCAGCATTATGGCCTTTGTGCTTGTTTGAGGGTATGTGTACGAACGAGAAATGGACAGACATGATTTAAGAACCCCCTGAATCAAACTTGCCCTGAAAACCTTTGTGATATTAAGATTAAAAGTGAGTTTTGGTGTCTAAGTGGTACAAGAAACGGGGGGGGGGGGGGGGGGGAAGGGCAGTTTCACATACTTAGTTATTTCCTACAAGTAGGGGAAAAAAAAGGACATTTTTTAAAAAATGGTTCCTGCACAACAAATAAAAATGTGGCCTGTAATCTGTATTTGCAAGCTAACAAGAATGCTAAAGATATAAAATAGTTGAAATGTACATAAGTAATGTTTTGTAGTTACAGAATTCTGAATGTACTTGAAATAGGAAGAGTACAACTCAGTGAGAGTCCTATCTGTGTACCACTATTCTAATCACTGCCTCCTGCATTGTTGAGAAGACTTTTTCTCTATACTTTTTACTGTTTTTTTTGTCTTGTTATGTTCCCCCATGTTAATATTGTATTACTATATCAAATACAACTGTTCAAAAATTAAAGTTCATTTCTTGGGGATGCAAGGGGGCAGAAAAATAGATCTATTATTAAAATGAACAAAAATTTAGTTCAGAAGATTCTCTATATTGACATTGAAATGAAGAGATTCTATGTTTTTTTTTAAAGTCTTTGTATTAATTAACATTCTGAGATGGTGAGAAGTACTATATTAAAATATAGACCCGTTGGGGCCAGGAGGTGGCACACCTGGTTGAGCGCACATGTTAGAATGCATAAGGACCCAGGTTCAAGCCCCTAGTCCCCACCTGCAGGGGGAAAGCTTTGCAAGTGGTGAAGCAGGACTGCAGGTATCTCTCTGTCTCTCTCCCTCTCTATCACCCCCTTCCCTCTTGATTTCTGACTGTCTCTATCCAATAAATAAATAAATAAAATACAAAAATTAAAATATATATATATAGACCCGTTGTGTTATCAAAACTAAAAAACAAAAAGTCATGATGGCATCAAAAGTTATTACACTATTAACCCATTTGACTCACACAAACACACACATCTCTGACCTCAAGAAAATGACTCCAGGGAAGTGGGAAATCACCTATCATTCTCACAGCAGCTTACCACACCCCCAAGAAGAGTGTTGATCTGGAAAAAGAATTCACTGCCATAGCCTGGGCCTCCTTTCTCACCTCTTTTTACTTTCTCTGTCTTTCTTTTCTGTTGAGGCAAAGCATAACATTATAGAGTAAAAAATAATCATCATCATAATAATAATTAAGAGTCACACTATGTAACAGTCATTCACTATAGCTCATGGGTTGCTTTGTTTTTAAGAATACATTTGCTATAATTTTCAATTTATCCATCAGTTTATTTACTTGATTCATTTTTACTTAGACATATATTTAAAAAAATTTACCAAGTATAATATGTAAATATCCAGGAGCCATAGCTCATGTGTTCAATTAAGTTTTGGGGATCTCAGAGTTCTATGTTTTGTTTCCAATCTACAAAAGCACTTTGGTTATTAACTATGGTTTAATTCATTCTGTCTCTCCCTTTCTCTCTCTTTTTCTCTCTCTCACACATCTGACAACTCACAAATATCTGAGTTGTTTCTAACTCTGAAACTTCCTATTGGCATTTAAAAAATGAAAATTCTGGCTGATTCACACATTGCTTTACAGTATCAGACTAAAAATTTTTAGTGCTTTTTAATCAAAATTAAAGACTATTAGGGTGAACACACACACTGTATGTGCATAAATCGTTTCCTTAATAAAGTGATAGTGACAGGTGGCGCGAAGCACAAGCACCAGCAGAAGGATCCTGGTTTGAGGCCCTGGCTCCCCACCTGCAGGGAAGTTGCTTCACAGGCGGTGAAGCAGGTCTGCAGGTGTCTTACCTTTCTCTCCCCTTCTCTGTCTTCCCCTCCTCTCTCCATATCTCTCTGTCCTATCCAACAACAACAACAACATTAATCATAACTACAGCAATAAAACAAGGGCAGCAAAAGGGAATAAATAATAAATAAATATTTTATATATTTTTTAAAGTAAATAGTGAAATTGAAAAATAGGAAGAGAAACAAAAAAGAAATGCTCCTCAACTTACTTGAGAAAGTCTCACATCATCATTCTGATTGAGGCTCAAAAAAAAAAAAGACCTGAAATTCTATAAAAACTGAAGCTCCTATCAGTTGTAAACACCCTCAGTCATTTTACAAATGATTTTAGTTTCATACATGCAGCCAGAGGAGGTGAAACTGACTCCATGATTCTCTGCCCGGTAATTGAAAAATTCTGTATCATTTACCAAAACAGAAAAAAAAAAAAAAAAACTCTGAGTTTCTCTATCCCTGACTTTGAGTCTGTAGAAAATTAAAAGCAGAGCTAGAAGTATTACCAAACAGCTTCATCTATTTACTTTAAATTCAATAGCTATTTTTCACTTAGCCTTCACAAAAGTGGAATAGCATAATGAGTAGGAATAAATACTTTGAGATAATTTTGTTTGCTCAGACATGTTATTTCACCTCAGGTTGTAATTTCCTTTCAATCAATGGGGAGTTGGGGATCTGTCTGTGAGATAAATTACCTGGAAGGATTTCAGCTTTATCATGTGCAGAGTCCCGGTTCAAGCCTCAGTGCAACATATGCGAGTAAAGCATCACTGGGGGAAACTTCAGTGTTAGTGTGTGCACGTGCGTGTATGTGTAAAGTCAGCCTGGGTTGGTGAAAGCATGCATGCATGCATGCGTGGGAAACTGTAAGTTGCGAGATTGTTCACCTGGTAAAGCATAAGGTGTCACCATGTTTTATGGTCTAGTTTCAATCCCGTAGAAACATGACAGCACCAGACAAGGTTCAAAGAACATTGGAGGGATGGTGCTATGATGTCTCTCTTCTCTCTCTGACTCTCTCTACCTGAAATTTTTTCTTAAAGAATGAAAAAAAAATCAGGCATGAGTTAGACATAGGCAGAGGAAATGTGTATTAGTCCTTATTGACTAGGGCTAAAATTCGTTAAAGTAGCTGAAAATTTCACAAAGAGCAAGCAATAAAAGATTTAGACATGGGGCCGGGTGGTAGTGCACCTGGTTGAGCACACATGTTGCAATGTGCAAGGACCCAGGTTCGAGCCCCCACCTCCCCACCTGCAGGGGGAAAGCTTTGCGAGTGGTGAAGCAGGGTTGCAGGTGTCTTTCTGACTCTTTCCCTCTCTGTCTCCCCCCTTCCTCTCGATTTCTGACTGTCTCTATCCAATAAATAAATAAAGATAATAAAAAAATTTAAAAAAAAAGATTTAGACACTACTAACTTACAACTTTTATTTTTAATTAAAATTTCCACAGAATGAACATCTTGGTTTTCAATGACTGAATGAAACATGATTTTTTATTTGAGTACTTAATAGAAGTTCTGAATCTATACAGATACTTTAAAAGATAGCACTACAGAACAAATTAACTCGATACATTAAAGCACATGCAACTAGCCATTACTAACGCCCTAAGCCATCCATCATTCCAGAACTTATAATGATATGTAAAAACACATAATTTGGACCAGTGTGTGAACTTTATTAAGCATTTATTAAGCTGAGTGCTAAGAATAGAAAATCATAATATTATATCTTAGCTTTAAATACTTTATCATTAAAAACAGAAAGCAAAGAAATAAGAGGCCAAATAGTGGAACACCTGGTTAAGTGCACATTACAATGTACAGGGACCCGGGTTTGAAATCCTAGTCCCCACCTGCAAGGCGAAGCAATGTTGTAGGTGTCTCTCTGTCTCTTTTTTTTTTTAATATTTATTTATTCCCTTTTGTTGCCCTTGATTTTTTTTTATTGTTGTAGTCTCTCTGTCTCTTTTTCTAACACCCTCTTTCCTCTCAATTTCTGGCTATCTCTATCCAATAAATAAATAAAGAATTTTTTAATTCAAAAAAAGAAAACAAACCAATGATAATTTGAGACAGCATTTGTGTGCTGTAACTGAAACATGCTTAGACATCTAGAGAAAGTGACAAGAATAATCCACATTGGGGCAGGAAGACAGTAAAGGTCCTAGAAAGCTGGAGAACAATGGTAATCTTTGAATTGTACCTTGACAATTGAGAAAGGCTATTCCATACTGGGTGTTCCAGGCTACCGGGGTAAATCTAACAGATCACAGAAAATACATGGCATGTTTGTTTTCCTCTCACACCCCATCCTTTAAGCCAGATCAAAAACACCCACATAAAATGTTCACATGTGGCTCAGAAATTCAAGTTTAAACATAAACAGAACATCTTGACCTCATCTGTCCTCCCACACCATTCACTAATTCATTCCTGCTTTGGTTATCCCTGGTCTTTTCTTCCACATACTGACTTTAATATCTGCATCTTTTCCCATTTGGTATTTGTTACCTGTGAGATTGTTTGTATAAAAGTTGCGTAGACTGTGGCATATGCACAGAAATTTGAACTTCACTGGTTCCTTTCATGCACTCATAATTACAGATAATATTTTTAGAACTTTCCCTTCTAGTTTACTTTTAAATAATTAAAGCCATATAGATATTGATTTAGATATGTGAAGACATATATATTGAGGAAAAAATAGATTTGCTACCTAAAAATGCATTATACAGGCTCCTGTGCTAAGTATGAATATATATGGGCCCTAGGTCAGATTGATGGGGCTTATAGTCAATAGTATTTATATAATTTCCACATATTTGGGAGCTACTCTCTACCATAATCAGCTTTCTAGTCCTATTCTAAACTCTGAAACCGTCTTCCCATCAAAACATGATATAAGACGGGGACATGTGGGGAGCCACATGTGCCCTCAAGGTTGCTATTGGCATGGCCATAGAGTTTATGTTAAAAGATAGTTCCTAGGAATCGGGCGGTGGCGCAGTGGGTTTAGCGCAGGTGGCGCTAAGTGCAAGAACTGGCTTGAGGATCCCAGTTTGAGCCCCTGGCTCCTCACCTGCAGGGAAATCACTTCACGGACGGTGAAACAGGTCTACAGGTGTCTTTCTCTCCCCCTGTCTTCCCCTCCTCTCTCCATTTCTCTCTGCTCTATCCAACAACCACAATATCAGCAATAACAACAATATAATTACAACAATAAAACAACTAGGGCAACAAAAGGCAAGATACAAAAAAAAAGGGGACAAGATAGTTCCTGCTTCCCTACACCTTAGAGTCTTTGTTAAAAGATAAGTTCTTTTTCCCCATGAATATATAATAATAAATGAATAGGAAAGATACATCCCCCAATACTCAGTTGGCTAAGGCACCAAACCTCTTTTTCTATAAAGCATTCAAATCAGATGCCCAGCTAACCACGAGAAGCAGATTGTTTGTGTTTCTTCCACAGGAATCCTGGAAAAAAACATCTGGACCCCTGCACACCCTGACATCACCCACTAGATGGCACGACTACAGTGGCACACTCCCCAAAACCCTAGATGTCACCTGACGCGATCTGAAGAACCTGATTCACAGACTCCAAGGACAGAACCTTTTTACTGCCTGTCTGCCTTTCCTGCTTTTGCTTTGACCTGTCACGTTTTGGCGGTTCCAGCTCACTTTCTACAGAAAAGCAGAATTCCAGAGGCTGACCTTCCTCATGCAGCATTTCATCCCCTGCCATTTCTCCCCCTAGTTGCCTACTTTGGACTGAGACTTCTATCGGATTTGCTGATATACCCTTTGGACACTTTAGACAATTTTACAGCAGCTTTCTTCCCTTCACGATGCTGGTTTTTCATAGACTGATCCTGAGTAGTTCACAGACTTTACACACTATTGCCCTGGGCATTAGATAAAAGGAAAGGGGGAGATGCTGGGAAATTGTGCAGATGCATTCACATCTGCCATGTTTTCCCCTCAGGCTACTAGTTCCCGTGAGAGTTGGGACATTCTCGGAGTGCCTGTTCCGCCATGTTATACCCTCAGGACATTGTCTATATCCCCGCGATATATGGAGTGCTTTGGTTACTCCTCCCCCCTCCCATTCTCACGAGAGTTATCATCCTATCCTGGAGTGCTATGGTTACTTCTCCCCCTTCCCATTCTCTTGAAAGCTACTCCTATAAAAACCCTTTGTTTTCCGTACCTCGTTCTCCAGTGAAGCCAGTGCTTCACTCCAGTGTTCAGAAGCAGGAAAGGTTACTGCTATTTTCACTACCTCCACGTGGCCCAACCTGCTTCTCTAGCACCCAACTCTGAGGTGCCAGTGCAAATAAAGATTTGTGTTTCCTCTTCACTCTGGATCCTTCTTCTCTCTCTTCTCCGCGGCCCATGCTCAACAACACCAGACAATACTTTCTGTCCACCTCAATGTCTGCTATCAGGCTCAGGCAAAAATTACTAAAGTTCCAAATAATTAAAATTACCACCACATATTTAAGTCTCTCATTATATGACTTAGAGACATGCCTCTGCAAATATATTTTAAAGGTTATGCATTCATTCATTCATATATTTACTTTTAATTTTTAATATTTATTTATTTATTTACTTGAGTATTTATTTTGCCTCCAGGGTTATCACTGGGGCTTGGTGCTGACACTACTAACCCATTGCTCCTGGTGGCTATTTTTTTTTTCCATTTTACTGAACAAGCCAGAAAGAAATTAAAATAGTAGGAGGAGACAGAGAGGAAGAGAGGAAGAGAGACACTTGCAGACCTGCTTCCCTGCAAACCAGGGCTCAAACCTGGATCTATGCGCAGCTCCTTTCACTTAGTACTATGTATGCTTAATGGGGTGTAGCACCACCACCCATTCATATATTTATTTTTGAGAAAGGAGTGTGAAAGACTGGGAATGAGATTCATTGTACAACTCAGCACTAGCACAAGGTGGTGTTCAGAGTGACTCTGTAATCTCTGGGAGATCTTACATTCAACTTGTCTACTTAACCTCCCCAGTCATTGATATGCTTGTTGTTATTATTACATCTGATTGAGGAGAAATGCAAAATTGTGGTCTGAATGTATATTGCACCACACCTTACCCCCTTCTAAGAGTGAGAAAATTAAATCCACATTCTTAGTTATATGATGAAGGTGTATATGTTCTTTCTTTTAATGCCAGAGTTCATATAAGAACTAAAAAAGAATGATTTTTAAAAACTTATTAAATTCTTGGGCTCCATGGAATACACCTAAAATAGAGTCCTCACACAAAAAACCCTAGTTTCATCTGCCCTATTCTTACCTTTAGGTTCCTGTTTATTAAATGTTTTGTCCTGCTTTATATCTTACTGCCTTTCAGCCACCAAGTTGCAGACACTACCATGATGCCATTTTGACCTCCCTGGGAAGACAATCTCACCAATGTGTGCTGGAACTTCACCTCCCCAGAGCCCTGCCCCAGTAGAGAAAGTTAGAAACAAGCTGGGGGTTATGGACCGACCTGCCTATGTCCATGCCCAGCAGAGAAGCAGTTACAGAAGCCAGATCTTCCATCTTCCACATCCCATAAAAATTTTTGACCCATACTCCCAGAAGGTAAATAATAGGGCAGCTTCCAATGGAGGTGATGGGACACAGAACTCTGGTGGCAGGAACTGTATGGAATTTTACCCCTGTTATCTTACAATCTTGTTGATCATTATTAAATCACTAATGAAAATTAAAAAATAAAGGTAAATGCATTACTGGGCTGAGGAAATAACATACTGGATATGCAAAAAAGTTTTAGATCCTGAGACTGAATGTCCCAGGTTCAGCTTGCAATGCCACCATAAGTTAGAGATAAGCAGTGTTCTGCTAATAAATAAATAAATAAATAACACTAATGAGAATAAATAAAATAGTGTCCAACTCAGGTTGACTGAGGTAAAATCAAAACCATTTGTTCCACTGATACTTTATGGATTGTAGCTTATAAATAAGGGTCTGGAGAAACTTCAGATTTCACTATAGTGAATTAAGTTAAACATGATCCCTTTTATAAGTAATATAAGAAACCCGGGTATAAATCTCTTTGATTAAACCAAAGAAATAGGTACCTCCAAATTATAGCACAAGAGACAGTATTTAAAAGTTAAGGCAGTCAGATAGGAAGCACACAAGAAAAAGAGAAAGGACAATTGCAGCTGAGAAGGGGTTTTTTTTAAAAAAAAAAAAAAGATTGAAAATTTAATTTTTATAGAGATGAAGAAATTGAGAGGGAGGGAGATCTAAGGAGGGAGACAGAAAAAAAAAAAGACAGCTGCAGCACTACTTCACCAGTCGTGAAGCTTCCCCCACATAAGTGGAGACTAGGAGCTTGAACCTGAGGCCTTGCACGTGGCAGCATGTTAAGTAACCAGGTGTGCCTCCACCCTGTCCTGCAGCTCAAAACTTTTTAAATATCTCTCTCTCTTTCTTTATTTTAAATTTTTTTAAGTATTTATTTATTTATTTCCTTTTTGTTGCCCTTATTTTTATTGTTGTAGTTCTTACTGTTTTTGATGTCGTCGTTGTTGGAAAAGTCAGAGTAAAACGGAGAGAGGAGGGGAAGACAGAGAGGAGGAGAGGAAGACAGACACCACCTGTGAAGCAACCCCCCTGCAGTTGGGGAGCCAGGGACTCGAACCTGGATCCTTACGACGGGCCTTGCGCTTCACGCCATGTGCTCTTAACCTGCTGCACTACCACCTGACCCCCCCTTTTTTTTTACAGAGATAGAGACAGAGAGGAAAATAGGCAGAGAATGAAAGAAGAGAGACCACACAGCTAAGCTTCCTCGAATGTGGTGCAGGTTAGTGTCCAGTCTGGGTCATCTGCATGGCAAAGCAGCATACTATTCACGTGAGGTCTTCACCAACCCAAGCTGTCACCTATTCGAAATAAGTGGCAAGTCCTCAAATGCTTTGGCTTGTTTTGTTTGTCAATTTTGTGCAGTTGGGACTTCACACAACCAATATCGCACTGCTCCCAACTAGAATTTTTCATTCAGACAGAAACAGACACCACACCGTCATAGCTTGCCCAGTGCTCCTGCTACTCCCATGTGGTACCAGGGCTTAAACCTAGACCCACATATGATAAGGCCTCTGTGCTTCCCAGTGAGCTATTTTTCTAGGACTAAGATTATATATATAATTTTTTAATCATTTTTTTTGGTTCCTTTTTCCCCATTTTTTTAATTTGTGACTAATAGTGGGTTACTAAACTGCAGGGTATAGTTTTATACTTCATTCACCACCAAAGCTCTGTGTCCCTGCCATCCCACTTCCCAAGGATAATAGATAACCGCCATAGTTCTCACAAAGTCTTAAAAAGAGTTTCTTTCTTTTTTCTTTCTTTCAACTTCATGTACTTTATTTGCCTAGATGCCATATATAAGTGAAACCATTTGGTATCGTCTTTCATCTCTTTTCTTATTTTGTTTTTTTATTTTACTTTATTAAATTCTTTATTGGGGGATTAATGTTTTACAGTTGACAGTAAATACAATAATTTGTACATGCATAACATTTCCCAGTTTTCCACATTGCCGGGATAGCCTGGGTGCTCCTTCCCGAGCAAGTGCTCTCTGAGTTGGAGAGAACTCAACTGGAGCCAACCTAGGCTATTGCGTGGGAGAGGGATCAGTAACTCGTGCCAAGCTAGCATCGCAGGAGATAGACTGGAACTCTCGGAGCCAGAAGGCAAATCCCAAGTGTGTTAAAAGAGAAGAGCAGCGTATATATACTCACCAAGTAGGGTGGAAACAGGGTGTGATGTAGAGAGGGTGGAGCGAAAAAAGAGTGGTGGAAATCAGGGTGTACTAGGAGAGGGTGCGGAGCAAAAAGACATGGTGAACCAGTGGGGATTAAACCAATGTCCTGGAGGCAGGGCGGTGCTTAGTTAACAGTGGTTTATGTAAATAGACCACAGCTTTAAGGGATCAAACCAATGCCCTGCAGGCATGGCGGTGCTTAGTTAAGCAGGATTAGAGACAGAGACTTTAAGCCGGGGGAGCTGGCATACTACCCAACACCACATAACAATACAACCCTCACTAGGTCCTCTGTCGTCCTTCTTGGACCTGTATTCTCCCCCCCACCCACCCCAGAGTCTTTTACTTTGGTGCGATACGCCAACTCCAGTTCAGGTTCTACGTGTGTTTTTCCTTTTAATCTTGTTTTTCAACTTCTGCCTGAGTGTGAGATCATCCCATATTCATCCGTTTCAGACTTATTTCACTTAACGTGATTTTTTCAAGCTTTATCCAAGATGGGCTGAAAATGGTGAAGTCACCATTTTTTACAGCTGAGTAGTATTCCATTGTGTATATAGACCACAACTTGCTCAGTCACTCATCTGCTGTTGGACACCTGGATTGCTTCCAGGTTTTGGCTATTACAAATTGTGCTGCCAAGAACATATGTGTACACAGATCTTTTTGGATGGGTGTGTTGGGTTCCTTAAGATATATCCCCAGGAGAGGGTCATAGGGTAGGTCCATTTCTAGCCTTCTGAGAGTTCTTGCATGCTTTCCATGCATGAGGCCCTGGGTCCTATTCCTGGCACCGTATGAGAGCAGGGAAGACAAAGGCAGTTAGAAACCCACAGATAATGAAGAAATGCTTTACTGTCTCACCCTCCCTCATCTCTATATAAAAATTAAAATTTAGGGGCTGGGTGGTGGTGCACCTTGTTGAGCGCACATGTTACAGTGCCCAAGAACTCAGATTCGAGTCCCTGGTCCTACCTGCAGGGGGAAAGCTTCACAAGTGGTGAAGCAGTGCTGCAGGTGTCTCTCTTCCTCTCTGTCCCCTACTTCCCTCTTGATTTCTGACTATCTCTATCCAATAAATAAATAAAGATAATAAAAAAATTAAAATGTATATACATGTATATGTGCATATTTATGTATTTTTCCATGGTAGGGCACATGAGTATGTACATTCTTGAAGTGCTAAGTTCAGTCCTGGAACTGCATTAAAAATCCTCCAAAGAAAATACCATCTCTTTCTTAGTAAGAAAATCAGCCAATTATCCAAGAAGTAATGGCAAATGTTGACTTGTGTTTTCAACTATCTTGAGTAAATCAGAGTAGAATTACCAGGTCACAAGATAAAATTCTGTCTTGAAAAACTATCTAGCATCTTTCCAGAGTAAAAATCCTGTTACATACTACAAGGATATTTGTAGTATTTTTATATTTAACAATTTGGTCTTTTTAAAATTTAGCCATTTCACTGGGAGTAAAATGTTTGCTCACTGTGGAATAAATTTGTTTCTCTCTGATACTAATGATGCCAAGCATCTCATTTCTTTTTTAAAAATTTTATTTATTATTATTATTATTAACCAGAGCACTGCTCATTTCTGGCTTATGGTGGTTTGGGGGATTGAACCTGGGACTATGGAGCCTCAGGCATGAGAGTGTCTTTGCATATCACAAGATAAAATTCTGTCTTGAAAAACTATCTAGCATCTTTCCAGAGTAAAAATCCTGTTACATACTACAAGGATATTTGTAGTATTTTTTTATTTAACAATTTGGTCTTTTTTTAATTTAGCCATTTCAGTGGGAATAAAATGTTTGCTCACTGTGGAATAAATTTGTTTCTCTCTGATACTAATGATGCCAAGCATCTCATTTCTTTTTAAAAAAATTTATTATTATTATTATTAACCAGAGCACTGCTCATTTCTGGCTTATGGTGGTTCGGGGGATTGAACCTGGGACTATGAAGCCTCAGGCATGAGAGTGTCTTTGCATAACTATTATGCTGTCTTCCCCCACCTTATCAAGCATCTCTTTTGATTATTAGTCATCTGAATCGTCTCTTCACTGAGGTGTATGTTCAGGAGTTTTACTCATTTCCCTAGACTGTTTATCATTTTACTATTGAACTACTGTTTTTTATATATTAATTTAGTGAGTTAACTTTCTTTCTATTACCAGTTAGTAGATTTACTGTCCTGTCTAAAAGTCTTTCTCTATCCCAATATCCTACAAAAGATTGTGGAAACTTTTATTCTTATGGAGTAAGTTTTTTTTTTCCTCTAGCAACTGTTGTAGTGTTTATGTTAGATTCTGTTTTACTCTAATTTTGAGCGTAATGCGAAATGAGTAGCAATGTTTACTTTCTACTATATGTTTAAGCCAGCCCCATTTACTGAAAAGATTTCTCTTGACCCATGCCACCAGGGTTATCACTGGAGTTCAATGACTGCAAGCATCAACCCGGCTTTGACCTAGCACATTATGATTGGGCCCTCCTCAATCGCTATCGAACAGGCCATGGCCGGTGCGCCGCTATGTTCCATCGCTGGGAAGCCAGAGATGACCCGAACTGCCCCTGCGGCTACAGACAGACTATGACCCACATAGTCAGCGACTGCCACCTCTCCAGATTCAAAGGAGGTCTCGAAACTTTACATCAGGCTCAACCTGACGCTGTTGACTGGCTACGGAAGAAGGGCAAACGCTAGAAGAAGAAGAAATGACTGCACAGAGTTTACTACTCCTGGCGCATCCCCTTCCCACGTTTTTTGTTTTATAATAGTCAGAGAAAAATAGAGGGGAGAGAAAAGAGATGTCTGCACCCTACTCCACCACTCCTGAAGCTTGCCCCCAGCAGGTGGAGACCAGAAATTCACACCCCAGGTCCTTGAGCATGGTAACGTGTACACTTACCTGGTTGCATCACACCCCAGCCCCACTTGCACCTCCAAAGGTGTGTGTGTGTGCGTGTGTGTGTGTGTGTGTGTGTCTATTTAAAATATATATATATATTACAAAGATGGTACCAATCAGTGTGTTTAAGATCACTTTATTGAAGAAATGCTGACATAGTAGTCTTATCACTGGGTTACAGTTTCACATTTCCCTGAGATAAATACCCCATGTCCTCCACCAAGGTGTCTTGTAGGATACTGGGTGCCCCTCAAATTTTTTCTCTCCCCACCCCTTCATTCCTTCCTTCCTTCCTTCCTTTTTCTTCTTCTTCTTCTTCTTCTTCTTTTTTTTTTTTTTTGCCTTTAAGTCACTGGGATTCTGTGCCAGCACTACAAATCTATTGCTCTTTTTTTTTTATTTCTTTATTGGGGAATTAATGTTTTACATTTGACAGTAAATACAATAGTTTGTACATGCATAACATTTCCCAGTTTTCCATATAACAATACAACCCCCACTATCTATTGCTCTTGGTGGCTACTCCCTCCCATCTCCCCTCGCATCATGTTATTCAATAGGAAAAAGAGAAATTGAGAGGGGAGGGGAGATATGAAAGGAAAGAGAAAGATAAACACCTGCAGACCTGCCTCACCACTGTGAAGCCTCCCTGCTGCAGGTGAGGAGTGAGGCCTCAAATCCTGGTCCTTGCACGGGTCTTTGTGCAGGTCCTTGAGCATAGTTAAGTACTCTTATGTTTAACTGGGTGTGCCACCACCTTCTTCTTCTAGCGTTTGCCCTTCTTCCGTAGCCAGTCAACAGCATCAGGTTGAAAGCTGTCAGGAGCTGCTTGTTGCTGGCTTTGAAAGTGACTGGGATCCATGTGGATTCAGTCGGCTAGGAAGGATCGTCAGTTTCCCCAATGAATGGGTACTCACAGGATGCACCACGAGAAGGTCGATCCAATGCATCCCATGGTGCCCTTCACATAGTTTAAAAAAAAAAAAAATCGCTGACTATGGAGGATTGAAGCTCACAATTAAGCTCTCCTTCCTCAAATAGTGATTTTAATAAATTGTTTTGACTTTCTTTTATTTTCTGGAAGTCATCTGAATACTTTCCTGAGACTAGTGTGTTGTCTTTATTATAGATGACATACATAAGCTTTCCTTTGTCTTTCTTCCTTCTTCGTTGAAAGTCAGTAAATCTTGAAACAGTTTCTCACCTCAGTAACAGTGTAGAATACTATGACCTGCCTGCCTCCATGTTCTTCTCCATTTTGCATTGTTTTTCATTTCCCGTATTCAGATTGTATTAAATGATTTCCACTGTGTTTACTCGATATTAAGTCTTTGATAATATTAGAATCATTCCGGAAGACAGTTACATATTTTAAAAGTAAAAGGTCATCATGATGACGTTCTTAAACCTTCCAGAGCCTCTTCAAAACTAAAACAACTTAGTGGTAAATTCTGCAATCAGAAAACGTCAGCATCACCTCCATAGCTAACCTCAGTCACAGTTCATTCTAAACTCAATTTTTTTTTCTTTCTTTCTTTCTTTCTTTCTTTCTTTCTTTCTTTCATTTTTAATTTCTTTATTTGGGAATTAATGGTTTGCAGTCAATGGTAAAATAAAATACAATCGTTTGTACATCTGTAATATTTCTGTTTTCCACATAATAATTCCAACTCCACTAGGTCCTCCTCTGTCTTCCAAGACCTGAACTCCCCCCGACTCCAGAGTCTTTTACTCTGTTGCAGTACACCAACTCCCAAGTTCTGCACTGTATTTTCCCTTCTTTTCTTACTTTTCAACTTCCATCTGTAAGTGAGATCATCTCATATTTATCCTTTTGTTTCTGACTTATCTCACTTATGACTCCTTCAAGCTGCATCCAATTTGGGGTGAAGAAGGTAAAATCACCATTTTTAATAGCTGAGTAGTATTCCATTGTGTATATAGACCACAACTTGCTCAGCCACTCATCTGTTGTTGGACACCTGGGTTGCTTCCAGGTTTTGGCTATTACAAATTGTGCTGCTATGAACATAGGTATACACAAATCTTTTTGGATGGGTGTATTTATTTCCTTAGGTTATATCCCCAGGAGAGGAATTCCAGAGTTATAGGGTAGGTCCACTTCTAGCCCTCTGAGAGTTCTCCAGACTACTCTCCACAGGCTAAACCCAAATTTCCCATCTTGGAGGCTTGATCTAATGCAGAAGGTTGAGAGATCAGATGACAAATCAACTGCCCCTGTGTTCACAAGGCAAACCATCCAGCTATCATTTTAATTGTAGAAACACTGATTTATGTCACTTCCCTATCATCATTTCTAAATTACTAGTTCTTACTTTCATTAAAGGATGCAGTGTTTTGACTTATCATTGACTGGGAAGGAAACTGCTCTGTTCTCTGGCTAATTATACTTATGTGATAGCCAATCTGATTATTCTTCCAAGAAATTTTTTAAACTGTGGAGAATAAGGTATTTCAGATACTTCAGAATATTCAATACTTATAAAGAAAGCAAAGTCTTTTGTTGAAAAAAAATGTTCTCATTGATCACACTGGAGTCTCAGAAAATATTTTTCCTCTCCTATTACATTGTGATACTTTTGCTAGAAGACTATGATTAGAAGAAAGGAAAAACTTTATCTCTAGTCATTATTACAGTAGCACAGAAAATGTAAACACTAGAGAATTAGTCAGATAAATTTCCCTGCAGTGTGGGACAATTTCATCATTGGCAACCCAAGTGTACATTTTATGAGGTTGCATCTTCCAGATAAGAATAAGAAACAATCTACCATGGTGAAGCTACATCCTAGCCAGAGGTAGTATGGGAACTGCAGTACTTACTTACTGGCTCATTCCTTATCTGCCTAGATCTTTTACTGCTGGAGCTGATGTCTTTTTTTTTTAAGTATATACTTGAGTAGAAATGTATTCAAATTGGGCCGCTCCAAACCAAAAGTAGTTAGAAGTGCTCGACCAGAAAAAGCTAGAAGAAACTTCATTAGGTGAAGCAGCAAAATAGTTATTTATTAGTCATAATTAAGAGACTGATTGACTTATGACTGATTGTCCTTATGTTTCAATTTTATAAATTTGATCATCTTAAAGTGTTCACGGGTATTTAAATTTTGGTTTGAATTTTCAAGCCACCATGGGTTTTAGAGCCATCTCAGTCTAATGACTTCTTCATTTACTAATTAAACAGGTTCCCTTTTTGCTCAGCCTCCCATAAATAAGATTTGATTGACCTGAAAATTTAGGTAGTAGCACTGTTTTTAATCCTGCTCAATTTTAATTTGTTCTTGTTTTTTTGTGAAACTCAGTGATATGTCAGGAGCTGCTTTTGAGTCTCAGTTATATCCTGTCTCTAGATCAATAGTTGTATTCCATAAGAACCACATGGTGCACTCTTAAAATTCTTGATACCAAAGCCAGATCCAACCCATTTGAATCATAATATCTGTATGTTATACTTATAACTTTAAGCTCCCTAAGAATTTCATTAAAGAATGACTGTAATCACTGAATCAAATAGTTTGATTGAAAGATCATTCATGGTAATATATCCACATTTTCCTAGTGATACCTCCCACCCTTAAATTACCAAAAGAGGGGGCCGAGTGATAGCGCACCAGGTTAAGTGCACATGGTGTGAAGCACAAGGACACGTCCAAGGATTCTGGTTGGACCTCCCCAGCCCCACACCTCCAGGTAGGTCGCTTCACAGACAGTGAGGCAGGTCTCCAGGTGTCTGTCTTTCTCTCTCTGTCTTCTCTGCCTTCCCCTCCTCTCAATTTCTCTCTGTCCTATCCAACAACAACAACAGTAACAACAACAACAATACAAAAATGACAACAACAATAACAGTAACTACAACAGAATTGAAAGAATGGCCTCCAGGAGCAGTGGATTCATGGTGTAGGCATCAACACCCAGCTGTAACCTTGAAGGCAAAAGAAAAAAAAATTCCAAAAGAACTTGAATTAGAGTTTTAACAGTAAACTTTCATTACTACTGTTTTTATTTTTAAAAGTTTTATTTATTTTATGAGACATAGAGGATGAAAGCCAAAGAGAACAGAGCATCCCTCAGCTCCAAACCTGGAGGCGTTACAGAATCAGACATGTGAGCCCCCGTGCTCTCACTTCATGCTAATAGCCCAACTCTTAGTTTAAATTTTAGAGAGCAGTTTCAAAATCAAATCATTAGTCTGGAATAAAGGGATAAATTAGAATAAATCCAAAACACAGAGAATAAAGCTGTTTAAAAGCACATGATTTATTCAGAATAAAAGCACAATAAACAAACTCAAATGATTCTTTTTAAAAAATTGAAACAGTAAAATGCTTGTTTTTCTGGAAAAAGCTTAGATATTTTATGTGGAAAGAGAGTGGACATCAAACTCATGTAACGGTCATGAGTCAGTTTCAAACAGAAAAAAAACCAGCTCTGCCAATTCCATGTTTAATTCATCCAAAATTTGATTGATTAATTAATTCATTTGGAAGGTATTGCTATTAGTGTATATATAAGAATATCTGAAGGCTCAGAGATACATAAAGTCTTGTTTGCATATTGTCTATAAATTCAAGAGGAAGAACTGAGGTGCAAGACTTTAAATGAGTTATTTAAGGCCACCATGCATATTAAATCAGTGAGAGGAATAGAGAGATAAAATGAAGTTTACTAATTTAGTATTATGATACTGATGTTAGTATTCCAGAATCACCAGAGGTTGCACAATAACCTATGTTTCAATGAATACATAAGTTTACACAAATTATAGTTTGAGACCTTTGCCAGATTTTCAAAATAACAATGACTACACATATACGTCTTTTATGGCCCTGATCTTTAACATTTCTGAAGCTACTAGTAAGACTTATATGGAAACATTCATCCGTGATAGAGAAATTCTTATAGGGATATGCTTAATAGAGATCATTCTTAGCCAGTAAACTGTATAAATTTTCAAGAACTGTACTTGTTTATGGAAAGATCCACTTGTAGTCTTTTAAAATCTGCCTTTCTCGGCCATCTGTTGTGTCTGCCATCGATCAGTTGCATAAGCCAGCACCTGGTCTTCCCAGAAAGTGCCTCTTTTATATCAATGGATCATATTTCTGACCTCATCAATTGGTTGGCAATTATAGTTGTGCCATTAAAAATGGATTTTCCTAACACAGCAAGGGTGTTCCATGTTGATTAGAAATGGGCTGCGTAAAGACAATAAACTACTTATTTTCTTTTTTCTTTTTTTTACAATTTTTATTTATAAAATGGAAACACTGACAAGACCATAGGATAAGAGGGGTACAAATCCACACAATTCCCACTACCAGAACTCCATATCCCAACCCTCCCTTGATAGCTTTCCTATTCTTTATGCCTCTGGGAGTATGGACCCAGGATCATAATTATGGGGTGCAGAAGGTGGAAGGTCTGGCTTCTGTAATTGCTTCCGCACTGAACATGGGCATTGGCAAGTCAATCCATACTCCCAACTTGTCTCTCTCTTTCCCCAGTGGGGCAGAGCTCTGGGGAAGTGGGGCTCCAGGACACATTGGTGGGGTTGACTGCCCAGGGAAGTCCAGTTGGCATCATAGTAGTATCTGGAACCTGGTGGCTAAAAAAAGATAAGATATAAAACAGAACAAACTATTGATTAATCTTGAACCTAAAGGCTGGAATATTGCATAAGAAGATTTAGGATATCTGTTTTGTAAAAAGCTAGTAGGTCTGTTTTCTGTATATTCTAAGGGGCCCATAACTTTACTAGTTTTTGCCTGAGCCTTACATCTGATATGCAGGTGGACCCAAGTTATTGTCTGGGGAGATCATGTCATGGCTAGGAAAAGGGCTTTTTTTGATCCTGAAAAGCTGGATCAGGGAAGAGAGTAGCTCCCAAATATGGGAAAAGTATATAAATAGTGTTGACTGTAAACCCCCTTGATTTGATCTGGGCCACATATTCGGCACAGGAGCCTATGTAACCTCTGCATTCCCGAACTCTCATTCTGTGGTCATGAACAGTAATGTTCAGGTTGCACCAATTTCAGGACCCATCTTCCTCAGGAAGATGGAATAGTCTCTACCATTGTTGATCCACACTGAGGGCAAGACCACTTACTTTCATAAACATGCTAGCCTCAAACTGGAATTTACATGTGATTTCCTGGCTTCTGCTTTACTGCTGAGATATTTTAAGATGGTCAAAAATTTAAATCCAATTTACTGTATGTGTGTGTGTGTTATGAATAATATGTATAGCTGAAACTTTAGAACATAGACTTGCATTTGATATTTTACAGCATAATTCTTACACGTCCTTACTAATTGCTAATAATATATTATTATTCTTCAGAATACCAGTCAGTAACACAAGAGGATTTTTCCTCCCCTTAGTGAAATTATTAATTATCACCCCCCAAATCTGTTTTTCTTTTCAGCTATCTCTCTGTAGACTAGTAAAGAACTATGTCCACATAGAGAGAACTATAAGGACCCACTAGTTTATGATAGACTTGAGGACTCTAACCATCATTATTGTTCTGTTAAGTCCTATTCTCCATTCTTCTGTCTGAACTGCACCACCACTTCTGCCATTCTTCTTGTGGGGAGGCCTCTTCTCGGATGCAGACTCCTGGCATGCCCACCCTGTTGCGCACCGGATGTGGGGGGTCTAGGAGAATGTCACCCGAGGCAGCAGGGGCTGAGTCTCACAGAGCTCACTCTGCGTCCGCAACAAGAGATGACCTGGAGACCAAGCTGATAGCAATGATCCATTTATTGAGCAGAGAGGCAAAACTTTTAAGGGGTTGCAGAAGGAAGCAGCTTGTTTATACCATATATGGTTAAAGCAGAAAAGGAGCAGAAAGAGGTAAGGGGTTGGGAAAACTATCAGGTGAGTGATCTAAAGAATGAGGAAACTAGGCTTTGATGTGTATGGGTGTAGGGGTCCTTGCGAGTCAGGAGGGTGAGGTTTGGTTATAGTCTTATTCAGAAGGGCAAGAACAAAGAAGTGAGAAAAGGGACCTCTGTTAGCATCTGTGTAAGCAGGAGAGCCATTTTGGGAATGAGGAAGTAGGATTATCAGTGGCTAGTGGACAGAGAGGTGTCCTGAGGGTGGAGAGAAGATGGGTCAGGTATGATAACTTCTGGTAGCTTTTGAATAAGCAGACCATTTGGTTTAAAGACAAGGAAGTAAGCTATTGTATTGGGAATGCAGAGTCCCTGTAAGGCAGAGAGTCTGACAGGTGAAGCTGAATCTGAAGGCAGTTCTCTCCCCTGCTCAGTCTCTGGTAGAGAGAGGTTGACAGGAAGACCGTGTTCCTCAGGCACCCATCTGTCAATCAGAGGTTCCACCCAGCTCAACCATATCCTCATAGTTTCCCTACACACCTCCAGTTGTCTGATTCAGTTTTTCAATAGCTATCTGCTTGACAGCACTGACTCTGATTTTATCATCCCTCTATTTGAATGTTAGTTTCATTCACTGAATTTACGGTGCTTGCTTTTTTTCATACCCTATGTTAACTTGATTTGTCTCTCTCCACTATGTATCTTCATGTTTTTCTCTCTGTACCTCATCCACTAAATTCTTAGTGTACTTGTGACATTTTGCCGTGAATAATCTTTCCAGAAATCCACCACTGACAATCCATTGTAATCCAGGACCAGCAACTGTACCTGAAAACACTTAGCATCTACATATTTAGGAATATGCATATTTAGGAAATAGAGTGAATAAATGGGAGGCTAGCAGTGTCTTGCTTAGTAGAGCACACATTACCACTCATGAAGACCCAGGTTCAAGTTACTGGTCCTCATCTGCAGAGGGAAGCTTCACGAGTCGTGGAGCAGCACTACAGTTAATGCTTTTTCTCTCATTCGCACTGTCTCTACCAAAAAGAAAAAAAAATGTCTGTAGGAAATGTGAAATCATCAAATAGACACTGAGCCTCAGCAATAACTTTGGTGGCAAAAATAATAATATTAATTAAAAAATAAGAAAAGTAAAATTCAATAAATGTTCTTCGGTTTGTAGGCACGTGTGCATATCTCTGTAAATAATTAAATGTGAAATGTACTGAGGGACAACATTTAAAATAATAAAACCTAGAGAGGAAAACAACACGTCAAAGAAACAGATGGTCAAATAGTACAGCATATAAAACATTTGGGTTAAGAACCAATTTGCTGAACAAAGTGGATAGGAAAGGTCAAACAAAATACACTAGAGAACTTTGTAAACAAAGCAAGTTGTGCATTTTTCATCAATTAATTTTATTGATTTTGAAGATCAGATCATCTCTCATGATTGAAAATACTTATCTGACTTTGGGGCATGACTTTGATTAGAATCCTATTTTCCCACATTTAATCTCTTAGTGATAATGTGCGTCAAAACACTTTTAACTAGTGGACTATCCCATGTGATCTCCTGTAATTACTTTCATATGTAACTCTTATGCAATTACCAAAGCAAATGAAGAGATCTTAAACTTAACAATGATTTATCATGTTTATCTTTATTCTTCCAGTTTGTATATACACACTCTCTCCCATGCACACACACACACACGTTGTAAAATCACCCTTTGGATAATAACCATGTACATTCATGTCCTTTGTTCAGATGAGGATCAGAGTAGGTCACAAAATAAGTTCATAAGGAAACCTCCTCAAATGTCCCTTATGTTGCAGGGATGTTAAGGTAAAAATAATCTCCTCAGTTCAGTGTGGCACTCCATTTGAATGTAGCATAAAATAAGTAAAGTTGATCTAAAATGGAAATAAGCCTAAAAATTAGAGATAAAATTAAATTAATGAATAAAACCAAATGAAGGAGAGAAAGTGACTTCTTAAAGTCAACTACTGAAAAGCCTCTGAACAATGTTGTTGAGATATTTGCTCTCTGATAGTACAGTCCAACATTTCTCAAAACCATATTAAAAACAAAGAATATCTCCCTTGTCATGCACACAAACTAAATTTTGACCTAGATTCAAATTCTGATCACTTCATCAACATTCTATGAATTTAAGCAACATTCATTTATATTCAATTACAGATATTGCCTATAAGGCAAAGTAAGTTTCTTTGAGACTGGTTGGCTAACTTCTGAAATTTATTATGGAAAATATATTTATATTTTCCTCTTCTATAGAAAATCACCATGTACTTAAAGTATCTAAGGAGGTGTGAAAGGGAACTTGAAAACATCCATGATTTTATCAAGTTAGATAATAAAAAGATTATCCAAAGGACCAAATCAAAAATAATGCCAAGATTACTGAAGTAGGAAATTTTTTTAATATTTATTTTTTTTATTTTCCCTTTTGTTGCCCTTGTTGTTTAACATTGTTGTGGTTATTCTTGTTGTTGTTGTTGTTGGATAGGAGAGAAAGAAATGGAGAGAGGAGGGGAAGACAGAGAGGGGAAGAGAAAGACAGACACCTGCAGACCTGCTTCACTGCTTGTGAAGCGACTCCCCTGCAGGTGGGGAGCCAGGGGCTAGAACTGGGATCCTTATGCCGGTCCTTGTGCTTTGTGCCACGTGCGTTTAACCTGCTGCGCCACTCCCTGAAGTAGAAAATTTTTATATACACTTTCGGGTTCCTGGATTAACAACCAACTGCTTTATGGATAGCATTAGATTAAAAAAAATTTTTTTTTTTCTCTGAACTAGTTCAGTATCTAACACAACAAAAATCATGGAAATTTTATACCACATGCCAGCTTCTCATATGGTTAAAGGTTCCCTATTTCCAATTTCCCTTTAATTCAGTGGGATAAGAAAAGGGATGTGTGTGTACCTTTACTTTGCTCTACTTCACTTCTTTTTTTTTTTAATTTTTTAATGATTTAATAATTGACAAGAAAGTAGGATAAGAGGAGTACAATTCCATACAGTTACCACCATCATAGTTCTGTATCCCATCCCCTCCATTGGAAATTTTCCTATTCTTTATTCCTCTGGGAGCATGGACCCAAGGTCATTGTGGGATGCAGAAGGTGGAAGGTCTGGCTTCTGTAATTGCTTCTCTGCTGAACATGGGCATTGACAGGTCAATCCATACTCCCAGCCTGTCTCTCTCTTTCCCTAGTAGGGCTCTGGGGAAGCAGAGCTCCAGGACACATTGGTGGGGTTGTCTGTCCAGGGAAGTCTGGTTGGCATCATGCTAACATCTGGAAGCTGGTGGCTGAAAAGAGAGTTAACATATAAAGCCAATCAAATTGTTGACTAAACATGAACCTAAAGGCTGGAATAGTGCAGATGAAGAGTTGGGGGTCTCCATTTTGTAGATAGCTGCCAGAAAGAAAGAGAGAGAGAGAGAGGGAGGGGGAGGAAGAGAGAGAGAGAGAGAGAGGTGGAGAGAGAGAGAAAGGAAGAGGAAGGAAGGAAGGAAGGAAGGAAGGAAGGAAGGAAGGAAGGAAGGAAAGGAAAGGAAGGAAGAAAGAAAAAGAAAGAAAGAAAGAAAGAAAGAAAGAAAGAAAGAAAGAAAGAAAGAAAGAAAGAAAGAAAGGAAGGGGCTGAAGGGTTGACATTCCACGCCTGACATCTCTGGACACAGTCTGAAGTGAAGCATGCTGAGGTGGTACTTGTTGTGCTGATTAGGTTGGGATCAGTGGATGCAATATCATTTGGTGTGAATTGAGAGAAGGATGCAAGAAAGTGCACCCTAGAGGTTCCAGGACTGGGGGAAATATAGGCTCTATAGAGGAAATGGGAGGTTCCTGCTGTCTTAGGGTTAAGAAGACAATAGATAGTTACTCCTATAATCACATTATTTGGTAATTGAGTTAGCTATGAAAAATCCCTTTGTTAGGATTTGTTGTATCATACACAACACCACCATAATTTATGTCTTTTGACATTATTTGTATATAGCTGTGCCACTGGTTACTTCTATTCTCCCTGGTCTAGGCTTTTAAGAGAGTCAGCATATCAAAGACTCAGCCTATGTATTTAAAAGACTCAGTCTGTGGGAGTATGGACCGACCAGTCAACGCCCATGTTCAGCGGGGAAGCAATTACAGAAGCCAGACCTTCTACCTTCTGCAACCCATAATGACCCTGGGTCCATGCTCCCAGAGGGATAGAGAATGGGAAAGCTATCAGGGGAGGGGGTGGGATATGGAGAATGGGTGGTGGGAATTGTGTGGAATTGTACCCCTCCTACCCTATGGTTTTGTTAATTAATACTTTCTTAAATAAAAAAAAAAAAGACTCAGTCTGTGCTTTAAAAAGTTTGAGACATACAATCATTACTCAGGTGAGACGTTTCCTTTCATAGTATTCTCTAGTTCCATTCCAGGTGGTTCACTTCCTAACAAAGTCCCAAAACCTAGATATAGACCAGGTCCCGTGAGATAGAACATATGTTCACATGTATCCATAAATTAGGGCAAAATATATACCTGAAAGCAAAAGTATACGATAGTCTGCAGTGAGTCAGTATAAAGTTCATAATGAAATAATATCTAAGTAGACTTAGATGTCCTCCTCACCTATTTCCTATTACAGTTCTCTCACTCTCTCCGAAGCTAACCTTAGCAAAGCAAGGACTGCAAAAGCTGAATAAGGGCAAAAGACTGGCATATTTTAATGATGACTCTTTAGTCAATATCAGACCACCCCATCAGCTGGGGCCCTATTCGGGGAGTCCTGAGATTCCCAAACAGACATGATGGGCCCAGACCTCAAATAAATCTCTCTCTCTGTTGTTACTGGTCGTCTCTATCAGGAACAACAAAATAGACCCTTTTGTGGGCCCCATAGGGCCTTGCCCTCAACTTGGATCAACAATGGTAGAGAATGTTCCATCCTCTGATTTTTGTTTTCATTTTTTAAAATTTCTTTAGTAGGGAATTAATGTTTTACATTCAACAATAAATACAATAGTTTGTACATGCATAACATTCCCCAGCTTTCCCCATAGCAATACAACCCCCACTAAGTCCTCTGTTATCCTTCTTGGGCCTGTATTCTCCCACCCCACCCACCCCAGAGTCTTTTACTTTGGTGCAATATGGCAATTCCAGTTCAGGTTCTACTTGTGCTTTCTCTTCTGATCTTGTTTTTCACCTTCGGCCTGAGAGTGAGATCATCCCATAGTCATCCTTCTGTTTCTGACTTATTTCACTTAACATGATTTTTTCAAACTCCATCCAAGATGAGCTGAAAATGGTCAAGTCACCATTTTTTATAGCTGAGTAGCATTCCATTGTATACATATACCACAACTTGCTCAGCTACTCATCTGTTGTTGGACACCTGGGTTGCTTCCAGGTTTTGGCTATTGTAAATTGTGTTGCTAAGAACATATGTGTACACAGAGTGTTTTGGATGGGTGTGTTGGGTTCCTTAGGATATATCTCCAGGAGATGAATTGCAGGATCATAGGGTAGGTCCATTACTAACCTTCTGAGAGTTCTCCAGACTGTTCTCCACAGAGGTTGAACCAATGTACATTCCCACCAGCAGTGAAGGAGGGTTCCTTTGACCCTACAACCTCTCCAGCATTTGCTGCTGTTACCTTTTCTGATGTATGACATTCTCGCAGGAGTGAAGTGGTATCTCATTGTTGTCTTTATTTGCATTTCCCTGACAATCAAAGACTTGGATCATTTTTTCATGTTTTTCTCGGCCTTTTGGATCTCTTCTGTGGTGAATATTCTGTCCATGTCCTAGTCCCATTTTTGTATGGGGTTATTTGTTTTCTTGTTGAGTTTGGCAAGCTCTTTATATATTCTGATTATTAGTCTCTTGTCTGATGGATGGCATGTAAAGATCTTCTCCCAGTCTGTGAGGAGTTACTTGGTTTAGGTAGTGGTTTCTTTTGCTGTGCAGAAGCTTTTTAATTTGATGTAGTCCCATAGGTTTATGCTTGCCTTAGTCTTCTTTGTAATTGGATTCGTTTCATTGATGATGTCTTTAAAATTTATGCAGAAAAGAGTTCTGCCAGTATTTTCCTCTAAGTATCTGATAGTTTCTGGTCTAACATTCAAGTCCTTGATCCATTTTGAATGTACTTTTGTATTTGGTGAAATACAGTGGTTCAGTTTCATTCTTCTGCATGTTTCAACCTATTTTTCCCCACACCATTTGTTGATTTTTGTTTTTAGTCTTCCTTGCAATTGGGTCTGTATTATCAAAGATGCCCTTGAGATTTAGATGGGAAAGAGTTCCATTAATATTTCCCTCTAAGTATTTGATAGTTTCTGGTCTAACATCCAGGTCCTTGATCCATTTGGAGTTGACTTCTGTTTCTGGTGAGATAAAGTGGTTCAGTTTCATTCTTCTGTATGTTTCAACCCAGTTTTCCCAGCACCATATATTGAATAGGCCCTCCTTTCTCCACTTAATAGTTTGGGCCCCCTTGTCAAAAATTAGATGTCCATAGGTGTGGGAGTTTATTTCTGGGATTTCTATTCTGTTCCACTGGTCTATGTATCTGTTTTTGCTACAATTCCAGGCAATTTTGATTATGATAGCTTTATAATATAGTTTGAGATCTCCATTTATGTTTCTTTTTCTCAAGATTGTTTGGCAACTCTAGGTGTTTTCTGGTTTCAAATAAATGTTTGTAATTTTTCTTCTAATCTCTTAAAGAAACGTGTTGGTACCTTGATGGATATCACATTAAATTTGTATATGGGGGGATTTGGGCTGTAGTGCAGCGGATTAAGCACACATGGCACAATGTGCAAGGACTGGCTGAAGGATCCCAGTTTGAGCCTCTGGCTCCCCACCTACAGGGGGATCACTTCACAGGCCGTGAAGCAGGTCTGCAGGTGTCTATGTTTCTCTGCACCTCTCTGTCTTCACCTTCTCTCTCAGTTTCTCTCTGTCCTATACAACAACAGCAGCAATGACAACAATAATAATAATAACAACAAGAGCAACAAAATGGGAAAAATGGCCTCCAGGAGCAGTGGATTCATAGTGCAGACACTGAGCCCCAGCAATAACCCTGGAGGCAATAAATAAATAAATAAATAAATAAATAAATAAAATTGTATATGGTTCTAGGTAGAATATTCATTATGATTATGTTAATTCTTCCAATCCATGAGCATGGGCTAGCTTTCCATTTCTTTGTATCATTTTCTATTGCCTTGAATAAGCGACTCATAGTTTTCAGTATACAAGTCTTTCACTTCTTTGGTCAGATTTATTCCTAGAGATGTTATTGATTTTGCTGCAATAGTGAATGGGAGTGACTTCTGGATATCCTCCTCTTCTGACGTAGTGTTTGCATAGAGGAATGCCACTGATTGTGTATGTTAATTTTGTAGTCTGACATCTTACTATATTGCCTAATAATTTCCAGTAGCTTTCTGCTGGATTCTTTAGGTTTTTCTATGTATACTAGCATATCATCTGCAAAGAGTGAGAGTTTGACTTTTTCCATTCCAATCTGTATTCCTTTGATTCCTTTCTCTTGCCTGATTGCTATGGTGAGAACTTCCAATACTATGTTGAAGAGTAATGTGAAAGTGGACAGCCCTGTCTAGTTCCTGGTCTGATGGAATGCTTTCCACTTCTGCCCAATGAGTATGCTGTTGGCTGTAGGTCTGCTGTATATGGACTCTACTATCTTGAGGAATTTCCCATCTATTCCCTTTTTTGTAGCATTTTGATCATGAACAGATGTTTGACTTTGTCAAAGGCTTTCTCTGAATCTATTTATCACTTCTAAACTTAATTTGTCACCGTATTTCTACTTGTCATTCAAATAGCAAAATTACTATTTTGGGGGTTAAGCACACATGGCGTGACGTGCAAGGACTGGCGTAAGAATCCTGGTTCAAGCCCCCAGCTCCCCACTTCAAGGGTGATCGCTTCATGGGCAGTAAAGCAGGTCTATAGGTATCTTTCTTTCCCCCTCTCCGTCTCCCCTTCTGTATTTCTTCCTGTCCTATCCAACAACAACAGCAATGACAACAATAATAATAGTGACAACAACAAGGGCAACAAAATGGGAAAAATAGCCTCCAGGAGCAGTGGATTAATAGTGCAGGCACCGAACCCCAGCAATAACCCTGGAGGCAAAGAAAAAAAATTACTCTTTTATCCAACTAATAATTTAATCAACTAATCTTAAAATTATTTTGAACCCCTTCCTCACAAACTTAGGAGTCACTTTTCCACTTCTTGACACATTTATTTATTCCTTCATCCATTCAATTTACCAGAAATTGACTTCCTACTACCAAGGCCAGTACATTTTCTTGCTAAGACTAAAATAACTGTGTCACAGAATGAATTATTTAAACAACAGAAACTCAATACCTTGTAGTTCTAAATTCTTATTGTACAAAATCAGCTACTAGCAGGGCTCAATCCTCTTGAGGATTATGAAGGAAGAATCTGTTCTAGGTTTTTCTGTTGGCTTAAGGTAACTTCATGATCACTCTTCACATCATCTTCCTTCTATGTATGTCTGTGTCCAAAATTCTCCTTTTCTTGTATAAGGACATCATGCATATCGATTTAGTGGCCTACCCTTCTCCAATATGAACTCACCTTAAATAACTGCCTTTCAAAGATACTATCTCAAAGTAAAATCATATTCTGGGGTATTGGGGATGTGAACCTCAACATATATCACCTTCACCTCTTTGTTATATGTAATTTCTCATAGGTTCTTTGGCATTCTCATCTCTAAAATAAACTCTACTCATGTTCTAGATACCAAACTTACCCAACTATAAGCGGCCTAGAACCCACTTCCCTTTTCTTTTCCTATCATTTTCACATTTTCACTTACTCATCTCCCGATGCTTGAAAGGATATGAGGATTTCTCCATTCTGAAAAATCAGTTTTATGGATAAGAGGAGTTTGGATGCACTGTACTGGTCAGAAATGACTCAGTAATGGTTTCCAATTCCTCCTCCTCCTCCTCCTTCTCCTCTTCTTCCTCCTCTTCCTCCTCCTCCTCCTCTTCTTCCTCCTCTTCCTCCTCTTCTTCTTTTCCTTCTCCTCCTCTTCTTCCTCCTCCCTCTCCTCTTCCTCCTCCTTCTCCTCCTCTTCCTCCTCGTTCTCCTCCTCCTTTTTGATTTCTTTATTGGGAAATTAATGGTTTACAGTCAACAGTAAAATACAATAATTTCTACATGCATAACATTTCCACCTAACAATACAACCCCCACTAGGTCCTCCTCTGCCATCATGTCTCAGGACCTGAACCCTCCTCCCCCACCCGCACCCCAGAGTCTTTTACATGGTTTCCAGTTCTGGAGATCTTACCAAATTCTTTCTCAGATATTTAAGTTACTTTTATCCAGCATCTTTTTTTTTTTTTAGTCATCTGGAAGGTTATAAATTTAAATAAAAAATGGATTAACACAAATTTTATTTACATGCACAGACATTCACAAAAAAGTAAGTGAAAGTCAAGCACACTCTCTTGCTCTCTCTCTCTCTCTTCCCCTCCCTATGCACAAATAAATCTAAAACAAAGTATAGATAGGGGCCAGGGATATAGTTCAGTAGTACATACCTTACATTTCTGAGGACCTGGGTTCAAACCCAGCACAAAATGAACCCAAAAAATTAAATTGATAGATAAGTGGTATAAAGGAAATGAGAATAAGGTTGCAGATCATCTTTCAGGGTGGAAATAAGGGGGGAAATGATAGACACAGGTGCTCTTTAAGTCAAGAAAGGATGTTGATTCAGAATATACAGAGATAAGGACATAAATGACAGTAGACACCAGGATTCTACACTTCTCAGCTTGGTAAATAGCACTGCTTGCTCTTCTCAGATAACAGAAGGAAGAAGGTAGAATAAAATGCAAAAAAAAAAAAAAGGTAATTGTGGAGATAACGTATATTCACTACTAAACATACTGAATTAAGATGACTTTGAAATATATAGTAGTAATGCATGGCAGGCAGATGTCCAGAAACTATGATTTCACTATTCTTAGGAGACCATTGTCATAAATGTGGTTGAAAGTAATCTGGAAAAGCAGGCCAAAAGAATCTTCTCAATTTGGCATCAGTATGCTACTTTCTATAGTTTCTAGGAATACCAATGAGGTTCTTTTAGCACACTAAAATTATGTACATGTATCTATCCATCTGTGTGCCTTTTCATCTTACCTTGGAACAGGGTCTTGATATCTTTCTTCAGATTTCTCAGAACTGCTTTACTGTAAAAGTGTGTGTGCATGTGTGTGTGTGTGTGTGTGTGTGTGTGTGTGTGTGTGTGTTAGCCAAAGCCCTATTCAGCTCTGGCATATGGTGATACTGGGGATTGAATCTGTGATGTTAAGAATCTTAAATAATAAAGTCTTTTTGCATAACCATTATGCTATCTTCCCAACCTATAAAAAATGTTTTGAACCAGACATCTAGATTAAGAACTAAAGATAGCAAGGCAGCATGCCTTGCTATCTTTATATAACAAGAATATAGCAAGAATTGGAGGTTAAGGTAGAGCTTGAGAAGAATTAGACAGCAAGAAAATATTTGGACAAAACAGAAAATTGTGGGCTGGTATAAAGAGAAGAAGAATTTCAAGTATGAGACATCCCTGTCCTGTCATTCAGAGTTTAGCTCAGATGTCAAGTCTTGATAAGGATGACTCTGACCACTTAGCTCAAGCCCATGTATATCATGTATCTCCACCACTAAAAAATAAACTTAGGGGCTAGGTGGTGGCGCACCTGGTTGAGCGCATGTATTACAATGCACAAGGATGCGGGTTCGAGCCCCCAGTCCCTACCTGCAGGGGGAAAGCTTTGCAAGTGGTGAAGCAGTGCTGCAGGTGTCTCTCTGCCTCTCTATCACCCCCTTCCCTCTTGATCTGGCTGTCCTTATCCAATAAATAAATATTTTTTAAAAAATAAAAATAAAGTTGTTCCCTGTGGGCAGGGACAATGAGCTTACAATTCTTGGAATATAAGGAATGTTGTCCAACTCATTTTGTAAAAATATTTTATTTATTTATTTATTACTGAATAGAGACAGATAAATTGAGAGGGGAGGGGGAGATAGAGAGGGAGAAAGACAGAGAGACACCTGCAGTCCTGCATCACCACTTGTGAAGCTTTCCCCTACAGGTGGGAACCAGGGAGTTGAACTTGGGTCCTTGTGCACTATAATGTGTGTGCTTAACCAGGTGCACCATCGCCTGGCCCCTACAACTCATTTTTATCAGTTGTACTGATTTGCCATTGCTTGCTAAAATTATTGAATGATTATTTGATTAACTGATAATAAAGACTACCTGTAATTCTTTAAATTTTAGCTTCCCTTGTTCCAAAAATAGCTTAGATTTAGTTACTCTATAAAATTTTTTTGATTGAACAACTAAGTGAACAAGTGAACAGATAACTTCCCAGTTATTTCCTAACACTATAAATGGTAAAGGCAGAAAGCTATCATAGACTACAAAAAGGAAAGGGAAGAGGAGAGGAGGGGAAGGAAGGAAGGAAGGAAGGAAGGAAGGGAAGAAGGGAGAGAGGGAGGGAGGAAGGAAGGAAGAGAGGAAGGAGATGGGAGGAAGGAAGGAAGGAGGAAAGGAGGAAAGAAAGAAGGAAGAAAGGGAAAGAGAAAAGATGAGAAAAAATGAAAGGCGAGAAAAAAATAAAACAGATAAACTATAAAGTAACTAAACAATTAGTCACTGAAAGGTATGCTCACTGGTCACTTTTCTTCAACACTAACAGAAATACTTAATATTTAGGTGATGTGCACCTTTCACTTTGTTCTGTAGTTAGCAGTGCTGGATAGGAATAGATGCAGCAGCTGTCCAAAACTGCTGAACCAAAACAAAAAAAGGCAACCAAGCTGGATGACTCAAAAGTCTTTTAGACAAGCCAAGTGCTGTGCAACGTGCTGTGCTAAAGCACTTGGGCTATAAATGTTTACTAAAGAAAATGAAATTTGTTGTTTTTTTTTTTTTTGCCTCCACGGTTATTGCTGGGGCTCAGTGCCTGCACCATGAATCCACTGCTCCTGGAGGCCATTTTGTTGCCCTTGTTGTTGTAGCCTTGTTGTGGTTATTATTGTTGTTGATGATGTCGTTCGTTGTTGGATAGGAAAGAGAGAAATGGAGAGAGGAGGGGAAGTCAGGGGGGGGGAAGGTAGACACCTGAAGACCTGCTTCACCACTTGTGAAGCAACTCCCCTGCAGGTGGGGAGCCGGGGACTCGAACCGGGATCCTTACGCCGGTCCTGTGTTTTGTGCTACTTGCGCTTAACTCGCTGCGCTACCGCCCGACCCCGAAAATGAAGTTTCTTTACCAGCCAATTTGAGTTACATTAAAGTCATCAAACAACACGGAAAATCAGCTCCGCAGTTTTAGCATGATGTTACTACATATTTATTTCAAATAAAATGTTATTTCCCAAAATTGTAGGAAATTACATCACTAGATGTAGGCATGTTTCCTTATTTTTAATATTGAAGTCATGCTTAATACTCGCTATAAAAAGAATTGAACATAAGGAGAAATCCCACCTTAGGCAAAGTATTTCGCACTTCTGTTGGCAGATATTCACAGCATCATTTGAGATCTTAAAATATTAAAATATTAAGCTCTACCTTCTGAGATGCAAGTGTAACAAATACATCAATCTGACACTAAGGAAGTTGAGATATGCCAAGTAGTACAGGACAGGTAGAAGATGATCTGTGTGGTCAAGCCACTTGTAAACTGGTGTTTTGTGTGTGTGTGTGTTTTTGTTTGTTTGTTTTTGTTTTTGTTTTTTGCTGCCAGGGTTATTGCTGGGGCTGGGTGCCTGCACTACTATGAATCCACTGCTTCTGGCAGCCATCTTTTTTTCATTGTTGTTGCTGCTGTTATTGTTGGATTGGACAGAGAGAAATCGAGAGAGGAGGGGAAGACAGAAAGGCAGACCTGCTTCACCACTTATGAAGTGACTTCCCTGCAGGTGGGAAGTTGGGGGTGGGGCAGGGCTCAAATCTGGATCCTTGAGCAGGTCCTTGTGCTTTGCACTGTTGGCTTAACCTGGTGTGCTACTGCCTGGACCCCAAATGGTGCGTTTTTTTAGGTTCAGCTTAAATAGGTAGCAGTATTTTCATAGTAGCTCCCCGTCCTCATTCACATAAAGCCTCAGGATAGCCAAGAAAGGAAAAAAGGGACATTGGTATCTGTGCACAATTTCATGTGGGCACAGGTTAGCTATGTTTTTATAAGATCAAGTGAAAAAATAAATTGCAGAGTTCTTTTTTATTGTCATCAGAGTTTTTTTTTTTTTTTCATACAGACAAAGAGAAATTAAGGGTGGGCAGGGAGAGGGAGAGAAAAAGAAACATCTGCAACACTGCTTTACTGCTCATGAAGATTCCTCCTAGTAGATAGAGAGTGGGGACTTGAACCAGAGCCTTATTTTATGCATAGTAACATGTGCACTCTCCCAGGTGCACCACTGGCCAGGTCCCTGTGGAGTCCTAATTTAAAAGCAGGGTAAGATCATTAAAAATATGAAAATATAAAGTCTTTTCTTATGGTCTGGGAGATGGCATAGTGGATAAAGCATTGACTCTCAAGATGAAGACATAGGTTCAGTCCCCAGCAATACATGTACCAGACTGAATTGTGGTTCTTTTTCTTCCCCTATCTTTCTCACTAATTAATATATTTTTAAATAAATAATAAAAAATAAAGGATTTTATCTCTTCTATCTAGCTTTCTTTGTCTCTTGGTTAGTCACAGAGTTTTCAAATTTTACATTACTAGAATGAATTTTGTCATCAGTCTTCATACTATGGCAGTTTTAAATGCAAATACAAAATTATTTCCCTCCTCTACATAATAACCAAAAATGCATGGCTTATATTTCACAGCCCAAGCATTAATATATGTTTTGTTCGTAGGTAAATATTTAAAATGTTTTGAATACTTTTTTTTGAAAATACTATTTTAAAAATATTTGGAATATTAACACAAATCTACTTGACTTTTTATTTCACTCAACACAGCACATTTTATCAGCATTCCCTACCTTTGCTTTACTGAAAAATAAAGAACGATTATTTTTTGAAAGATCAATTTTTTTCACTTTACTTCTGTGGCATGACCTTCAATATAAATGGTTAGCTAACATATATGAGTAATAGGAGTGAGAAAAGGTATTATAGGGCTCTCATCTCAGGAATTTGGGTGTTTCTTACAAATCATTGTCTGCTTCAAGGCAAGTTCTAGTTCAAAAGAAAAATAAATCCTTTGGGACTGTCAATGTCACATTTGGCATACATGACATATGTTGTCTGCTTCATTTAGTCATACACATTATGATTCATTTTCTCAGCCATGTATGTGGCATACTTTATTTAGTTAGTCATACATGTGACATGCTTCACTCAGTCATAGATACAGCAGATGCTTTATACCTTTTCTTTAAAAAAAAAATGACCAAATTTTTCTATTTTTAGTCTCACATTAATTAAAGGAGGGAGGTAAATTACTTCCTTGTATTTTAAAGCCTTCTCCTTAAAAAGGATAAAGCCTTCCTAGGGAAAGACAAATACTGTCTGATTACACTCATTTCTGAAATGCACAGAAACAAACAAGCAAAACAATCAGCAAAAAACCCTTATACTCTGACAACAGAATGGCGACTAGCAAAGGGGATGGGACTGGAGTGGGCCAGCTAGAGCAGGTCCATTGACTGATGGTGGGCTGGCGGTAGGCATGATGTGATCCGATTTTCAAAGTGAGAAACTATACAACTGAAACCTATATTGTGTTGCAAGCCAATTTGACTCCCAATAAATTTACAAAGTCTTCCTGGACCAATCTAGTACATGTTGAAATTCCACAGCCCTTAAAGAAATGCAGGGGTCTGACTACTCTAGACCAGAAGAGTGTCACAGTTCCAGGTATATATGAGGGGGAACCAGGTGCTGGCATACTTGGTAAAGTGCACGTGTGAGCCCAGGTTCAAGCCCCCCCCCCAGTTACCACCTGCAGAGGGGAAGCTTCATTGGCAGAAGAGCAGTGCTATATGTATCTGTCTCACTCTATCAAATAAAATGAGGGGAAAAGGTATATATATGATTTGACTTCCCAAGGTTGGGAGATCCCTCAAATGTCAACTCTGTAAGTAGTTGGACATCTGCCTAGTTCATAAGCAACATCTCAGGAGAGAAGTTCTAATGCAGAAAGTTGAGAACCACCTGGGTTTTGAATGTTGACTTTGCTTTGAGAATGAGATTAAATGTCTACTGTATGTGACCTGATGGAAGAGCTAAGCTTTCAAAGCAGCATCACTGTCTCAAGAGTGCTTCAAAGTCGGCATATACAATCCCATAGCAAGCAAGCAAACAAACTATATATATATATATATATATATATATATATATATATATATATATATATCAGTAGTGACTATGGTGACCACTGTGACCATCAAAAGTCCAGGATATTTTTAAATTTTTTATCTTTAATTTTTTATTTTTTGCCTCCAGGGTTATTTCTGGGCCTCAGTGCCTACACTACAAATCAACTGCTCCTGGAGGCCATTCTTTTTCATTGCTGTTGTTGCTGCTACTGTTGTTGTTGGATAGGACAGAGAGAAATTAATATAGGAGGGAAAGACAGAGATTGGGAGAGAAAGATAGACACCTGCAGACCTGCTTTACCACTTGCAAAGTGGCCCCTGCAAGTGGGGAGCCAGAGGCTCAAACCGGTAGACCACCATTCTTTCTGTCCACTGTGTCTACGAGTACTACTTTTAATTTTCTACCTGTAAGTAATAACCGTATTATGTTTTTTCTATGTGTTCTTACCTTTCAAATGAAATAATCTTAACTTAAATCCCAAATCATGCAATTTATTCTAATGAAAAAAAATCCAAAGTCTCTTTTCAATGACAAAATATTTTAATTGAAATTCAGAACACAACAAGAACAAGCTTCCTTATACCTGGACAATCAGTAACTATTTGATTATATAATTTACTTCTAAACAAAGAAATCTGTTCATCTGGTAACCATAGCCTAAGTACACAACCCAAAGCACTCTTAGTAGTTTAGCAGAAGAAATCAGGCATTAACTTATAGATCCTGTAAGAACTATATATATTTTAGTGCATTTTTGAATTTTAAAAATCAGCTTATGAAAAATTAGTTTGCCAGGATGCAGTATGACATTTGGTAATATTCCTCATTTCAACTAGGAAAATCCTTCTACAAAAGACTTTTATAATTGCATATGCATCACTGCACTTAAAATGGCAATATGGTCCAAGAACAGGTGTTTAACTTGGAATTAAAGATACATCAGGCCGAGGTTTGGTTCCAACTTAGAACTTGGCTCTAAGCCTTCATAGAAGAACTTTCTAAAAAAAAGGAAAAAATCATTGAATCTGAAATGTTCTATTTGAAATAAAAGATTTTCTCCTTTTCACCATAAATGGGCTAATGTAACCAGTCGCTTAGACACATGCTTTAAAAAAGTGTTTAACAGTTACAATTATTTTATATATTTCTAAGATATATTTAATGAATAATTAAAAAGAGAAACTTATTTCTATATTTAGATCACTAGTTGACCAGTGTGATTCTTGCACCTGGTACAAAAACCTATTGACAATTTCTAATTACTTTCAAATTTCATTTTTCTGGAAGCTAAAATAAACCTTTTTACTATGTATTTGTTTTCTAAATCACCAACCTGAAAAGCTACCATAATAGGGACTCTGATTTTTTTTTTGTCTAATGATCTATAATTATAGGTACTCTTAAATGGTTTTTCATATTAACTTTGCATAACAGCAAGTTTCGCAGAGAGAAGAACCGTCAGGGCAGCAGTCTGGCACATGTGGCACTAGAAATTGAGCAGGGAACCTCAGATCTGTAAGCCCTGTGTGCTAATAGCTGAGCCAATCCCCCAACACCTGATGGGTATTTTGCAACTTGTATTCATTCAAAAAATGGAGTCAGACTTAAGCCAAAAGACAAAAATTCTTCAAAAATTTTTGTCATGCCTCAAACTCATAAAAATCCCATTCCTTGTGGTGTCAAAGGAACCCTCCTGCATTGCTGGTGGGAATGTCAATTGGTCCAACTCTATGGAGAACAGTCTGGAGAACTCTCAGAAGGCTAGAAATGGACCTACCCTATGATCCTGCAATTCCTCTCCTGGGGATATATCCTAAGGAACCCAACACATCCATCCAAAAAGATCTGTGTACACATATGTTCTTGGCAGCACAATCTGTAATAGCCAAAACCTGGAAGCAACCCAGGTGTCCAACAACAGATGAGTGACTGAGCAAGTTGTGGTGTCTATACACAATGGAATACTACTCAGCTATTAAAAATGGTGACTTCACCATTTTCAGCCCATCTTGGATGGAGCTTGAAAAAGTCATGTTAAGTGAAATAAGTCAGAAACAGAAGGATATGGGATGATCTCACTCTCACGCAGAAGTTGAAAAACAAGATCAGAAGAGAAAATGCACGTAGAACCTGAACTAAAGGGAGTCGGGTGGTAACTCACCGGGTTAAGCACATGTGGCACAAAGTGCAAGGACCTGCATAAGGATCCCTGTTCGAGCCCCCGCCTACCCACCTGTAAGGGAGTCACCTTACAAGCAGTGAAGCAGGTCTGCAGGTGTCTATCTTCCTCTCCCCCTCTCTGTCTTCCTGTCCTCTCTCCATTTCTCTCTGTCCTAGCAATAACGACAACATCAGTAACTACAACAATGAAACAACAAGGTCAACAAAAGGGAATAAATAAATAAATATTAAAAAAAAAAAGAACCTGAACTGGAATTGGCATATTGCACCAAAGTAAAAGACTCTGGGGTGGTTGGGGTGGGGGGGGAGAATACAGATCTAAAAAGGATGACAGACCTAGTGGGGGTTGTATTGTTATATGGAAAACTGGGAGGTGTTACGTATGTACAAACTATTGTATTTACTGTCGATTGTAAAACATTAATTTCCCAATAAAGAAATTTTTAAAAAGCAAAAGAAAACTGAGAAATGTTATGCATGTACAAACTATTGTGTTTATTGTAGAATGTAAAACATTAATTCCCCAATAATGTATAATAGGTGTGGACCTATTATACATTAAAATCTTGTAACAAACTATTAATAACAAATAAAAATTATTTTTAAAAATGTCTTTGGAAGAGGTGGCTAGTAGCATCCCTAGTTGAGCACACACCTTATAGTAGGCAAGGCTCAGGTTTCAAGCCCCAAGTCTCTGCTTCCAGGGGGAAGCTTCATGAGCTGTGAAGCAATGCTTACAAGTATTTCACTTTCTCACTCCCTCTCCAACACCACCTTTCAATTTCTCTCTGTCTATATGAGTAAATAAATAGTACTTTAAAAAATCTTCATAGTATCAGGCTTAACTGCAAGAAAATAAGAGAAAGGGAAAATATAATTAAAACTTGGACTAGAGGCAATGTATTACATCAAAGTGAAGGACTCTAGAGGATGATAGAATGGGGGGGGGGCACTGTGGTTCTGGTATATGATGGGAGAAAAGGATCTAGGTTGAGGAAGTAAAGTGTCTTGCAGATATTTAGACACCTACCATGAGAAGATGAGAGATTATACCTATGTGCCAACAACTATACTGTAAGTCATTAACCTCCCACTAAAAGCAAAAGAAAAGGGCAAAGGTAGATAGCATAATGGTTATGCAAAGAGACTTTCATGTCTGAGGCTCCAAAGTCCCAAGTTCAATCCCCTGCACCACCATAAGCCAGAGCTGAATAGTGCTCTGGTCAAATAAAAAAAAGAAAAGAAAAGAAAAGAAAAGAAAAGAAATGAAAAACGAAAGAAAAAATAAATCGCTTTCTTATGTGATAAACTGAGAACTGTTACATATGTACAAACTACTGTATTTTACTACAGATTATAAACCATTAATCCCCTCCCCCAATAAAGAGAAAAAAGGGGGGATTACTGTGGTTGCATCAAACTGAAAAGATTCTGCATATCAAAAGGAACCATCACCAAAAACATGAAGACAGCATACAGAACAGGAAAAGATGTATGTGACAAATCAGACAAACATATATGTTGCCAAGATATATATAGAACTCAGAAAAGTAAATAACACATTAACAAACAGCCCCATTTAAGAACTGGGGAAAGAATTGAACGTACACTTCTCCAAAGTTGATATTTAGAAGGTCTGTGGTGCTCAAAACCATTTATCATCAGAGAAATGAAAATCAGAACAAGAATGAAACATCCTCTCACCTCTCTGAGAATGGCCTACATTAAAAAAGCACAGAGAGAAATGCTGGCAAAAAAAAAAAAAAAACATGGAGAGAAAGGAACACTTTTATACTGTTGGTGCAAGTACAAATTTGTGTAGCTTCTGTGGAAAACAGACTCCTGAAAATATTAAACACTAACCTACCATATGACCCAACAATTTCTCTCCTAAGCATCTATTCAAAAAAACTCCTCTTTGAAAAGATTTTTTGAGGCAATTCTATTTGTTTTGTTTGTTTTTAACAATTTTTAATATTTATTTATTTCCTTTTGTTGCCTTTGTTGTTTTTATTTTTGTAGTTATTATTGCTGTTGTTATTGATGTCGTCGTTGTTGGATAGGACAGAGAGAAATGGAGAGAGGAGGGGAAGACAGAGAGGGCGAGAGAAAGACAGACACCTGCAGACCTGCTTCACCGCCTGTGAAGCGACTCCCCTGTAGGTGGGGAGCTGGGGGATTGAACCGGGATCCTTACACCAGTCCTTGTGCTTTGCGCCATATGCGCTTAACTCGCTGCGCTACCGCCCAACTCCCCGAGGCAATTCTATTTGTAATAGCCGACATTTGGAAACAATGGAAGCATTTAATAACAGGTGAATGGCTAAAGAAGTGTGGCGTATATACACAATGAAATAATAAACAGCTATAAAAAAAAAAAATGATGGCACATTCTCCTTTGCAACAATATGGATGGATCTAGGTAGAAGCAAATGGAGGGGGGAAAAAACAAAAAAGCCAGTAGGAAAACAACAAATACAAATACCGGATGGTTTCATTCACAGAAGGAATCTAAGAAACATAGTAAAGGACAATACCAGTGAATCTTCAATGGACTGCACTCTGTTGCCACAGTTTTGAATACTCAGAAGGCAGAAGGGAGCAGCAAGGAAGGAATGGAGCCTAAGTCCTCCTCATGCAATCAGCTGATGGTTAGGTTGAGGGTGAAATGTATATCTCTCTTGGGCGAATGTGGAAATGTACCCTTGGGACAACAAAAGCCCTCTAACCAACACTTCCTCAATAAAAGATTAGAGTTGAAAAATAAAAAATAAACACAACTATTTTATTTTAACTGTAGACAGCAGATATATAGAGATGCTTTTCATTTCAGAATAGCACAAAATTAAGCACAGAAATTTGAACTCTCAAAGGCAACTGTTGGGTTGTCAGAAAAGGTATGAGGTATTTTTGCATAGAAAAAAAAATCATGACTTTCTGACAATTATTTGCACCTCTTTTAACAAAACATCCCATTTTTTTATTTGTGCTCTCTGCTCTATCATCATTTATGTTTTGCAGTGAATATTTAATAAAAAATAAATTTGCCTTAGACTACTAAGCATACATAGTACATGAGAAAATAAACAGGATTAGCTTGCAGAATACTCCACATTGGTTTCTTAAATCATATTGAAGTCCAAAGGGGATATTTTCATTCATTTGTTAAGGACTTAAACTGCAAATTATTAAGATGTGTACCTAAGAACTTAACTGATTTTAGGCTCTGCATATTTAATGTTTACCTGAAGTGCTTTTTTAAAAAAAGTTAGTGACTTAATATTGACTTACAGAATTAAAAGACAACAGGGGTATAATTCTATATCTTTCCCATCACCAATTCTTTGTCTCCATTCCCACCGCTGGAAACTTCTTCACAGATATGGGTTGATTATTATTTTTTCTATAATCCTGCCTTCTGTTCCCTTCTAAGTCACACCTACTCCTTCTGATTGTCCTCTTTTCTTTTTTTTATTAGTGATTTAATAATGATTGACAAAATTTTGGGATAAGAGGGGTACAATTCCATATTGTTCCCACCACGAGTGCCTTATGAAGTACTTTTTAAAATTAACAATGTATTTGCTTGCTGCCTCTTACTGTTCATTTCTCTGAAATCAAACTCCTCTACTGTATACTAGCTAGTGCGGATAAAGAGAATTCTGTGGTGGCAAAGATATCTTCAGACAAGGTTCTTTTCAGAAATTTAGACTTTTTTCCAGCTGTGTCATTTAATAATGAATAATAATAATATAATGAATAATAATACCTTCTAGCTATCCTTCTTAAAAACTCATTTTATTGATATTGGAAACACAAATTCTCCCAGACTTTTAGAAGTATATAAACTGCTGGTGTCAGAAGGGGAGATAGCATAAGGATTATGCAAAAAGACTTTTCCTGTCTGAGGCTCCAAAGTCCTAGGTTCAATCCTCTGCACCACTGTAAACCAGAGCTGAGCAGTGCTCTCAAAAAGTGAATGAATGGATGAATGAGTTAATTAGTTAATTAGTACCTACTACTATGGTGAGGGGATTTACAATACATTTGGGAAGAATTAATAAAGCTAAGCTGTTAGAATTAAAGGCTGGGGACTGGCTCACCCAGTTGAATTTACACATACCAAGGCCAAGGGCCAGGGCTCAAGCACCGAGGTACCTCCCCACCCTCACCCCCAACCCCACCCCCACCCCCACCCCCCTACAGGAGAAAAGCTTCATAAGTAAAGGTTGAAAAAGGTCCAAAGATCTCTCTCTTCCCCTCCCCCATCCAATCTTCCTTTGCCCCCTCTTTTTTTTTTTTTTCAATTGTCACCAGGGCTACATGAAGCTTGGTGCCTCACAGTGAATTCACCCCTCCTGTATGGGCATCCTCCCTTTCTCCCCCCCCCCCTTCTATTTGAGAAGACAGAGGTAGATTGAGAGAGAAGAGGGAGATAAAAAGGGAGAGAGAAAGAGAGAACCCTGCAACACTGCCTCACCACTCATGAAACTTCCACCTGCAGATGAGGATGAGGGCTTGAACTGAGATCCTGATAATGTTGCAGTCAACCAAGCACACCACTGCCCAGGCCCAATCTTTCTCATCCTATTAATAACTTCTAGGACCTCAGCCTTCTTAATTTTTTTTAATCTCTTTTTATTATTTATTATTGGATAGAGACAGAGAGAAGTTGAGAGGAGAGGGAGAGATAGAGAGGAAAAGAGACAGAAAAACACTTGCAGCCCTGCTTTACCACTCGTGAAGCTTTTCCCCCTACAGGTGGGGACCAGGGGCTTGAACCTGGGTCCTTGTGCACTGTAATGTGTGTGCTTAACCAGGTGTACACCACCTCACCTCAGACCTCAGCCTTCTTTTTTTTTTTTTCCTCCAGGGTTATTGCTGGGCTCGGTGCCTGCACCATGAATCCACTGCTCCTGGAGGCCATTTTTTCTCCCCTTTTTGTTGCCCTAGTTGTTGCAGCCTCGTTGCGGTTATTATTGCCATTGTTGACGTTGCTTTGTTGTTGGATAGGACAGAGAGAAATGGAGAGAGGAGGGGAAGACAGAGAGAGAGGGGAGAGAAAGATAGACACCTGCAGACCTGCTTCACCGCCCGAGAAGCGACTCCCCTGTAGGTGGGGAGCTGGGGCTTGAACCAGGATCCTCAGCCTTCTTTAAGTATTGTCTCTTTCAAGGCGGAGGCTAACCCAACCCCCCACCTCGACACAACTGTATGCAGGAAGAGATGGCAGTAAGCAAGTAACCAGCTCTCAGTCCTAGAGCTATAGGTGGAACATAGGACTCCCCATCCCCCTAACTTTGCTGTTTGGCTTCTGTAACTAAGCTTTTTCTCTCATCCTGTAGCCCACTAGAAAAAGCTGTACCTGGGGAGTCCCGCAGTAGCTCAGCGGGTTAAGCACACGTGGCCCGAAGCACAAGGACCAGCTTAAGGATCCCGGTTTGAGCTCCTGGCTCCCCACCTGCAGGGGAGTCGCTTCACAGGTGGTGAAGCAGGTCTGCAGGTGTCTGTCTTTCTCTCCCCCTCTCTGTCTTCCCCTCCTCCCTCCATTTCTCTCTGTCCTATCCAACAACGACGACATCAACAACAACAACAATAATAACTATAACAACAAAGGCAACAAAAGGGAAAATAAATAAGTAAACAAACAAACAAATAAATAAATAGCTGTACCTGCCCTTAACTCTGTGGAGAATTAGAATTCTGTGGAGGAGCATGAGCTCTCTCTGTACCCACTAGTGTGAATAAACTTGAGTTTCTCTCCCACAAGCTCTGAGTGGTAGTGAGATTCTTTGGTAAACAAAGGCCTGCAGTTAGTCCCTCCTTGCTTTTTACCACACTTATAAAAATAATTAAAAGAAAAAATAGCATCCGAGCAGGCATTCAAGCACCAGCAATAACCCTGGTGGCAATAATAAATAATAATAACAATAGTAATGATGATGATGAGTAGCTAGTATTTATTCTTTTTTTTAATTTTTTTTATTTAAGAAAGGATTAATTAACAAAACCATAGGGTAGGAGGGGTACAACTCCACACAATTCCCACCACCCAATCTCCATTTCCCACCCCCTCCCCTGATAGCTTTCCCATTCTCTATCCCTCTGGGAGCATGGACCCAGGGTCATTGTGGGTTGCAGAAGGTAGAAGGTCTGGCTTCTGTAATTGCTTCCCCGCTGAACATGGGCGTTGACTGGTTGGTCCATACTCCCAGTCTGCCTCTCTCTTTCCCTGGTAAGGTGTGTCTCTGGGGAAGCTGAGCTCCAGGACACATTGGTGGGGTCTTCAATCCAGGGAAGCCTGGCCAGCACCCTGGTGGCATCTGGAACCTGGTGATTGAAAAGAGAGTTAACATACGAAGCCAAACAATTTGTTGAGCAATCATGGACCCAAAGCTTGGAATAGTGGAGAGGAAGTGTTAGGGAGGTACTCACTGCAAACTCTAGTGTACTACTGCTTTCAGGTATATATTTTGCAGTAGTTTATGGATAAGTGTGAACATATGCTCTCTCTCACAGAAACTGGTATATATCTAGGTTTTGGGACTTTGTTAGAAAGTGAACCACCTGAAATGAAATTAGAGTGTACTATGAAAGGAAAGGTCTCACCCCAGTAATGAAGCTGAAGGGTTGTCATTCCTCACGTGAAATCTCTGGACATAGTCTGAAGTGAAGCATGTTGAGGTGGCAATCGTTGTGTTGGTTAGGTTGTGATCGGCAGATGCAATATTATTTTATATGGATTGGGAGAGGCATATGGGAAAGTGGGCCCTATCCAAGGGTTCCAGGACTGGGGGAATAGAAGCTCTATAGTGGAGATGTGAGGTTCCTGCTGTCTTAGGGTTCAAAAAGACAATCGATAGTTAATGTTATCATCACATTAATTGGTAATTGGGTTAACTTTGAAAAGTCCTTTTGTTAGGGTTTGCTGTACAGTACCCAGTATCTTGTATATAGCTGTGCTAGCTAGTATTTATTCTTGTGGTGAAGAAGGAAGATAACCCAATAATGCACAACGATGATAGACAAGTAAATAAATTTTGCCAAAAGTTGACAAATATTTTGGCATAATGCACCTGGATTCGTGATCCCTATAGCCCCACTCTTCCTAACCCTTTCATGAGCCACTATCTTCCCCAGGTTCTTCTACTCTAGAAAGATCACCATTATCAGCTGTGAGACAAATAGTCTAAGGAACAAGAGGTTTAGCATACTAGTCCAGCCATTTTGGATCCAGAAACTCACCTTCCTCCTGTTATATCCTTACTTTCTCTATTAATCTCCAATGCCCACTAGTCTCCTAAGTCACCAATAAGTGACTTTTCATTCTAGGTATTTCAAATTCAAATTTTCCTGATCCTGTTGGATTTTATATCTTTTTTATCTTTATTTATTGGATAGAGGCAGCCAGAAATCAAGAGGGAAGGAGGTGAATAGAGAGGGAGAGAGAGAGACACTTGCAGCTCTGATTCAGCATTCGTGAAGCTTTCCTCTGCAGGTGGGGACTGGGGGCTTGAACCTGGGTCCTTGTGCATTGTAATATGTGCACTCAACCAGGTGCGCCACCACCCAGCCCCTGGATTTTATATCTTAAGTTACCCCTCTGGTGCTAACATTTATATATCATCCTACAAATTGTTCACCTTTTATTCCCCAGGAGAAAATCAACTCATAAATACATGATACAACTCTTATAAATATATGACTATTTCATATGTTTATCAGTTAACATATTGGGAATGCCCAACTTCATATTTCAAAAAGTATGTAGCAGGCTAGGAGGTGGTGCACCCAACTGAACAAACATCTTACCACATGTAAGCACCCTGGTTCAAACCTCCAGTACCCACCTGCAGGCAGAAAGCAGTGAATCACTGATGCAGGTCTCTCTCTCACCCTCTCTCTCTTTCCCCACCACCTCCTTCCTAATTTCTGTGTCTATCAAAAGGAAAAAAAGTAACTGCTGGAGCCAGTGGCTTATTTCTGCAGACATCAGTCCTAGAGATAACCCTGGTGATGAAAAAACAAGCAAAAGCAAAATGAACAAACAAAAAATATCTAACAACCTATAAATACGACGGGGAAAAAAGAACTGCCAAAAATCTGCCCTTATTAAGGTTTCTACACCCATATTTAATTATGTGCCACTTCCATTACTCTCTAGATGATACAATAAGTGAGAAATTTCCTGTAGCTATTTCATTACACACTGACATGTGCAATATTCAGTTATCTAGAAAATAATTTATAAATTCCAGGAACTCATATTTTGACTTTACTAAATTTAAGAGTTTAAATGGGAAGTAGGAAACACATTTTTCTTTTCACAACTAAGAGTTTTTATTTCTGCACCTTCTTATTTCAGTAGCACAGCCTGATGAATGTTAGCTCACCAGGAAGAGAACAGTATAACAAGGTAGATGTTTTCACTTAGAGAAAAATTATGAACTGAATTATGTAAATATGTTTTAATATTTGCATTTGTGACTGTTTTGATAGTAGAAATTGCCTTTCATGTTCTTTGCACATTTCAAATGCAACTCATAAAGCTTGACAGTATTCTCATTACACATATTTAGTGATTCATTTATTTGCCAGCTATCTTTTCATTTGATAATGAAAAGTCCTCAGTCCTCACTTCCCTCCTCTGCCCCCTTTCCCTCTTACCTGTACTTAATCTGAAGAATTCCTAAAATGTTTTCAGTCTTGGTACTATTTCTTTCTATGCTCACTGGCAAAAGAAATTTCTATATTATGGTGAATCTCTCCACCAATTCTGGCCATCCTCTATCTTCTGAAAATGCATCCTATGTGATATTTGAATCATAAAGACATACAATGAGTCCCAGATAATAATAAAACCCATTCTCCTAGATTCAATGATAAAGTCAGAACTAAGCATATTACCTATTACCATAGATCAGGACCTGCAACAATATTTTCTAACTAGAGAGGGTGGGTATGAAATAATATGAATCAGTAACTACTAGCCATTATGTCAGGCACACAGAGAGAATATCTATTGAAATTAGTAAATCAGAGAGAAGAGACCAAAATGAGAGAGAAGAATGGGGGGGGACTGGCATGAATAGAGACATAGAAGCTTCATGGTATCTATTTAGTTGGATTTCTTTCACATGTACCCAGTGAAAATAAGATAAAACAAAACTGGCAAATAGATAGTAAAAGATGTTAGAAGTAGATGTCCAAATAAAGGAGAGAAAGTAATGGAGATCTATTCATTCCAGACTGGGAAGTTGACTGGAAGTGATTTAGTAGAAAAAAAAGCATCTGATCGAATGATTGCCTATTATGTCATAAAGCTAGCTAGGTCTTAGTTGGTCACCTTCTATTTTTTTCCCTACCACAACAGGTATAGAAATGTGTTTCACCCCCAAAACTATTTTGATCCAGACTTCTAGTCAGGGAGAAGTGATAGGAGGAAGAGGATAAGAGAACGCTGAACTCCAGCTCCATCAGGACCCACAGAGAGAGGAGGAAAAGGGGAGAAACATTTGGATGTAGTAATAGAGTCATGGGGTGGTCTGGGAGGTGGCACAGTGGATAAAGCATTGAACTCTCAAGCATGAAGTTCTGAGTTCAGGACTTCATGTGTTGTCCCTGGCAACACATGTACCACAGTGATGTCTGGTTCTTTCTCCTCCTATCATTCTTCATGAATAAATAAAATCTAAAAAAAAAAAAAAAGTAATAGAATCATAAGTGGTTTAGAGGAGAAGAGGGGAATGACCTTGAAGGCATAGGGGCCAATTATATAAAAATGTAGACAGTTAGTTGTAGAGATGACAGTTAACCCATGTCTGCAACCTTGGGAGAACCACAGTGGGTTTGCAATGGAGGGATACGGACTTGAGAACTCTGGTGGTGGGGACAGTGTGGAATTATACCCATTTACATGTAATGTTGTAAATCAGTATTAAATCACTAAAAAGAAGAAGGAGAAGGAGAAGGAGGAGGAGGAGGAGAAGGAGAAGGGGAAGGGGAAGAGGAAGAGGAAGAAGAATAAAGGGAGGAAGGAAAAAAGGAAGAAATGTGCATCAAGACATAATCTTATCAATTCAGACCCCTAACTATATGAGGAAACAAACCCTAGTGAAGACTGTTTCACAGGGCTACAAGCACACATAGATTGGTTGAATCAGAAATTGGCACATAGAAAGAGTTCACTGTAATAAGAGAATATGTGGCATTGACTTACAGGCCAGAGGCAGATAGAAAGGAAACTTTTCAGAAGCTGTAAGAATAATTATCCTCGTTAGGTAGTGATAAAGCATTCAGTAATTTTGTCACAAATGATAACCCAGCAAGCAGACAGTTTACTCAAAAATAACAGAAATTTAGTAGCATGGGTTGGCCGCTGTTATCTGTATTTCACAAGATCTTACAAAAACAAACAATTTTTAGTAAAGAATTGGCCAGTTTGCAAAAAATAAATGAAAGGAAATAGAGTCCAGAAATTCATAACTTGAAAGACTGAAAGAAATGTGTGCTTCTCAACCACATCAGTAAAAGATAAAATTGGAAATTTCTCTTATCAACAAAGAAAAAAACCTCTTAGCAATCAAAATCAGTCTTGCAGTAAGGATCAAATTAAAGTTATGGCCATTTAACTCTTGTTTTTTAAAAAAAAAAAATCACTAAAGGAACTAAAAATTCTAAAAGTAGAGGCCTAAGTGGTTCAATCCTTTCACTTGAACCAAATGAAGTGAAATGGCAATCCCAACAAACTTAGTTGACGCAAGTTACCTATGACAGTCAGTCAATTGAAAGAGATAGCAGCATGAGAGAAAAAAAGAAAAAAGGGACATAGAAAATTAGAAAATTATATCCACACAACTTTTCCGAAAGAACTTGTACAAGTGACTGTGAAACTAATTGGGATCAAACTCATCATATAGTAAGTACACAGAGCTGTACGACTACAGGACTGTCACAATGAGCTTCAGAAAATAAACACTGCTTGTCCAATCAGAAAAACTTTGAACACCCAGTCAAATTCAAGCAAAAAAAAAAAAAAAAGCTTTAACTCTATTCTGGCCATTGGAGTGTATATGCTTTGGAATATAAGAAAGAATGTACTAGAGAGCAGATTCAACCTAATTACATGGTATCCTCGTCCTCAGAATATGTAACCTCACCACATTTGTCCATTAGGATTTCAGAATTGCTGTACACAATTACCTGCAGTGCTTCAACTAACTGCTTCCTTTATAATGAGAATGCTCACTACAATTATCTTGTTCCTGCTCCACCACTGCATATTGGATCCAGACAAGATGTGTGTTTAGTTTGTGGGTGATTATTCAGGATAATCCATGGCATGTCAAAACTACCTACCATATATCACAGAACTAAAATATGCCTACTAGCTATCTATAGAACAGAGACCGCCCCCCCCCCACCCCCAACTCTTCATCTGCACTATTCCAGCCTTTAGGTTCATGATTAGTCAACAACTTGTTTGGCTTTATATGTTAACTCTCTTTTCAGCCACCAGGTTGTAGATGCTAGCAGGATGCCAGCCAGACTTCCCTAGACAGACAACCCCACTAATGTATCCTGGAGCTCTGATTCCCCAGAACCCCGCCCCATTAGGGAAAGAGAGAGACAGGCTGGGAGTATGGATTGACCTGTCAATGCCCATGTTCAGCGGGGAAGCAATTACAGAATCCAGACCTTCCAATTTGTGCATCCCACAATGACCTTGGGTCCATACTCCCAGAGGGTTAAAGAATAGGAAAGCTATCAGGGGAGGGGATGGGGTATGGAGTTCTGATGGTGGGAATTGTAGTTGTACCCCTCTTATCGTATGGTTTTGTCAGTGTTTCCTTTTTATAAATGAATGATAATAATAATAAAGAAATCCTAAACCCTAAGTTTGATACTGTGACTGGATATAATTTCTGGAACATCTCCTTTGGAAAAGAAATAAGTATATCCATATCCAGAGGCTATCAGAAAGTCACACTGAATGCTTTCCATCCCTCTTGCATAAGGTTGAATTGTCCTTCCCTTACCATTTTGAAATGGGGCCAGTGAAATGTAAGCAAGCATGCCATTCACATCCTGATAGAAGAGCTGGAGCAACACTTGTTTCTGCCTTGATCCTGGGCACCTTTATTAATATGGAATCTCCATCAGCCTGGTCTCTGAGATTTAAACCAGCACCTCCTACTGACCCCTGAATAATATGATACCGTGTGAGTGAGAAACAAATTCTTTAAACAACTCAGAGTTTGTGTGTATGTGTCTGTGTGTGTGTGTGTGTGTGTGTGTGTGTGTGTGTGTGTGTGTGTATTATCACACCATTAGCCAGTCTATACTAGAAGGAAACATAACTAGAAAAGGCTGTTTCTACAAATATCACTTTTGTTCTAATAATGACAAGTATTTGCATCATTGTAAAAATTTAATTCTGTACCAACAATTGGTGTTCTAAGAATACTTGCTAGGAATCAAGTTTCAGACCCTTCTCTAAAGGTTCAGGCCTGACCCCATCACATTAGAGAGAGCTGTGGTGCCACCTCTCCCTCTCCCTCCCCTTCCCCCCCCACTCATCCCTAGCTGTATGAAAAAGTCATCCTGAAGAAATGAAGACCAGATGATGACAAAAAAAAAAAAAAAAAAGAACTTCTCCACAGGCATGACAACCTCTGATTCACATGGGTAACTGTCATCCTTCCTTCTAGAACATGAAGGAATCATATTAAGTAGGATAATCTAGAAAAAGGGAAATTTCTGGTAATCTCACCTACTGGTGAAATTTATTCAAATGATGAGAGAAAAGAGAAAATACACAGTGAAATTTGGACTGAGTGGTATATCACACTGCTCTTTCTGGGAAAGGAGAGCAATAAAGAGAGAAAGATAGGGAGCTGGGCGGTAGTGCAGCGGGTTAAGCATACACGGCGTAAAGTGCAAGGGCCGACATAAGGATCCCAGTTCAAGCCCCTGACTCCCCACCTGAGGGGGGGGTAGCTTCACAAGCAGTGAAGCAGGTCTGCAGGTGTCTATCTTTCTCTCCCTGTCTCTGTCTTCCCCTCCACTCTCAATTTCTCTCTGTCCTATCCAACAACAATAGCTATAACAACAATAACAACTACAATAAGCACAACAAGGGCAACAAAATGGGAAAAATGGCCTCCAGGAGCAGTGGATTTGTAGTGCAGGCACCAAGCCCCAGCAATAACCCTAGAGGCAAAATAATAATAATAATAATAAATAAAATACAAAATAATAAAAAAATAAAGAGCTAGAGAGGCTGTTTAATACTGGTGTGTATGATGGTGAAATGGATCCAAGTTGAGGGTGAAAGTATTTTTCAGACACCTGCCATGGGAAGATGAGAAATTGTACCCATGTGTCAACAACTATACTATTGATATAAACCATTAATCCCCAATAAAACAGTAAGTATATACACATACACGTTAAACAGTGTCATCCTTCACCAAGTACCAGTGACTGTAATGTACTTTTGGGGGGTAGCAGATTAGCCCTGCCACATGAACCCTTCTAGTATATTCTTGACCTTGAAGCAGAAGTCATTATTGTTATTAAAATTTTTTCTTGATAAAATTAAGTTTGGCAACTTTGTATCATCTCTCCTACTTTTAGTAAAACCCTATTTAATCATATAATTGAGACTTGTATTTCAGCATCATATCTAAAAACTATGGTAGTTCTATAAATATTTAAACGGGCATGTCCCGTGACTGTTTTTCAACAAAATAAAATTTAACCTGACAAAATATTAGGAAACATCTTGCATCATCCTCTGGAGTTATGTTGTCCTACATAGTAGCTACTAGTCACACATCGCCTGCATTGTTTTCTATTTCTGATGTTAAAATGTGTTCATGATTAACCATGATTAAGAGTGTGTTCTTGCTGGTAATCGCTGGTATTTACATACTTTCACAATCACACTCATCCATAATAGCTGACTTACACTGGTTACTCAACAGCTTCAGTTTCTTTCCTAAAGGCTCAGGCAGGTCCTCCTCAATACTGTTTTCTTCATCACATGGTCACAAAACTAGTTTTCTGTATTAGTGGCCTTTTGTTTACATCAGTTTGTAACTCAGAAATTATTATCAGCTTTGACATTCTACATTCTGCTATATAAACTGATAACTAAGTAATGCCTGACATTCTTTAACACTGGATACCCTGTAGCTCACCAATACTATTATTGTTATTTTTCTGTCATAGCTCCATCTAAACCTACAGCTTGAACATTTTTTTAATTTATTTATTCTCTTTTTGTTACTCTTGTTTTTTTATTGTTGTAGTTATTATTGTTGTTGTTATTGATGTCATTGTTGTTGGATAGGACAGAGAGAAATAGAGAGAAGAAGGGAAGACAGAGAGGGGGAGAGAAAGACACCTGCAGAATCTTCATCACTTGTGAAGTGACTCCCCTGCAGGTGAGGAGCCGGGGGCTCGAACTGGGATCCTTACACTGGTCCTTGTGCTTTGTGCCACCTGCGCTTAACCCGCTGTGTTACCACCCAACTCTCAGCTTGAACATTTTTATCCTCTACATTTACTTGTTGTGTCTTTGTGTTCACTGTTTTGAAGTGAAACATTATTTCTCTTATATAACTATAACCTTTTCCTGTCTTCCACACTCACTACACATATTTTTCCTATTTAAAAAAAAAATTCCAGGGGGTCTGGTGGTAGCACAGCAGGTTAAGCACACATGGTACGAAGCACAAACACTGACATAAGGATCCCAGTTCGAGCTCCCGGCTCCCCAACTGCAGGGGGGTTGCTTCACAAATGGTGAAGCAGGTCTGCAGGTGTCTTTCTCTTCCTCTTCTGTCTTCCCCTCTTCACTCCATTTCTCTCTGTCCTATCCAACAACAAAGATCAATAACAACAATAATAATAACCACAACAACAATAAAACAACAAGGGCAACAAAAGGGGGAAAAGTAGCCTCCAGGAGCGGTGGATTCATGGTGCAGGCTCTGAGCCCCAGCAATAACCATGGAGGCAAAAGAAAGAAAAAGAAAAAAGAAAGAAAGAGAAGGAGGAGGAGGAGAAGAAGCCTTTGTAATAAAAAAAAATTTTTTTAAGAAAAATAAAGATAAAAAGAAAAAAAAAATTCCAGGGGCCAGGCAGTGGTGCACCGAGTTAAGTGCACATAGTACAAAGCATGAAGACTGTCACAAGGATCCTGGTCCGAGCCCTCAGCTCCCCATCTGCAGGGAGGGTGGTCACTTCACAAGCGGTGAAGCAGGTCTACAGGTGTCTATCTTTCTCACCTCCTCTCTATCTTCCCCTTCTCTCTCAGTTTCTCTCTGCCCTATCCAACAACAACAACAACAACATGGAGAATGTTGTTGGCCTCCAGGAGCAGTAGATTTGTAGTGCAGGCACTGAGCCCCATCCATAAACCTGGAGGCATTAAAAAAAAAAATTCCATAGCTGACTCACCCACCTCTCTGTACCACACGTCATGGTGGCATCTGACCTCTCCTTTTCCAAATTATGTTCATGGCATCAACACGCTCTTACTGAGAAATTTGGTAAAAATATTTTCAGAGATACCACTTAGGTGTATTTGACTTCATGTCAATTTGTATACTACTTTAAAGTGGACTATTTCGTTAAGATGACAGAGCCAAGATATCCATAAGATAAATAATCAGCTTTACAAGGGAGACAACTGAATACATATAAGCAACTTATCAGTGGCTACGTGTCTATTCAGTGCCAAGCTGGAAGTGAAATTACCCGTCTTCTACTGGCACTACTAGAACAAGTTGACTTTTCTGACACGTATTTCCGACACACAGGAAATGATCATCTGAGTCATTTATAAATCACACAGTGTCAAGTGAGACATGTAGAGGAATCAGCAGGAGCAGACTGATAATGCCTACAGAGGAGAATATTGGAATCGTTAGACTATGACAAAGAGCACTGAATCTATCTGGTTGACCTCATAGAGTGAAGAAAAAGCTAAAGCAAAGGCAAGTGAGCTGAGGTTAGAGGCAAGACTCTTATAATAGCAGAAAACTAAATAAAGTGCAATCTACAAATATGAAACAGCTGAAGCCTAATTGTAATGACTGTACATGCGCAATGGTTTATGGGAAAATAAGGAAAGAAGATGGGTATTTAGAGAATACACAGGCGGAGGGCCAGGCGGTGGTGTACCGGGTTAAGCACACGCATCACAATGCACAAGAAGCCAGGATTAAGGCCCTGGTCCCCATTTGTAGTGGGAAAGTCTCATGAGTGGTGAAGCAGGGATTCTGGTGTCTCTTTGTCTCTCTCTCTCTCTCTCTCTCTCTCTCTCTCCCCCTCCCCTCTCAATTCTTCTCTGTCTCTATCCAATAATAAATTAATTAATTTTTTTAAAAAAAAGGGAAGGAGAGAGAATACACAGGCTGCCAGACGTGAAACAGTACCTTTAGCTCCCAGATCCCATCCATTGGCTTAATCAACAGACTATCTTACTTATTTTTGTTTTTAAGTCAACTTTTAACTACTGATCTATAGGCTCAATCTACATAGAATGGCATCTGCAGCTTGAATGTCTTCAGTTACAATTGCTTGCAGGGGCGAGGGAATAGTGATACACCCACTGGAGCACCCAGATTACTGGTTTCAAACCCCCAGCCCCCCACCTGCAGGGAGGAAGCTCCACAAGTGGTAAAGTTGTCTCTCTCTTGCCTTTGTTATCTCACTACTGTCAGTCCTGTCAAACTAAAGGGAAAAAATCATCCTTGGGAGCTAAGTAAAGAAAGGTGAATATAAGCTAAACTCTTCACATAACAAATGCCACCAACTAGTATTCGTTGTGTAAGATGATGTTGATGACAGTAAAAGTGGTAAAGTAATGACAGGTGATAGTTAAATTTATTATCACGGTCCTCATCTTTTTTACATTGGCAACTTTACAGTGGATCATTAAATTTTGCGTCCCTGGTATAACTATTTAAAGCCAGCACACTGAAATCCCATAGTACTTGGTTTGCAATTTGATGGTTAAATTTTCTGCTAAAAATGACATAATTGTTTCTGGTCACTTCCACCTTAGGAAAAAAAAAATTTCTTAGGTTTTACACAAAATACCTCTTGCAAAAATTTGTCTCAGTTACACAATTTCTTAGAATTTCCTAGTAGCCATTTAATTTCAGAATTAGAAAATTAAGCAGCCAAAATTGCTAGCATTACTTAGAAATGATGAACATTACATGTGTATTGCATGATTGACAGCTGTCAATTAGAAATGGATCCATAAAATGAACAATCTGACAGCATGAATTGTAGGCCTTAAATTATCTTTAGTCTTGATTTTTGGACCATAGCTGATTTACTGTTGCCTTCATATCTCTACAGCATGAGGCTCTAATTGCAATTTTACTTAGCTCTTGTGCTGCCCTTTTCCTGGCTCTGCAATCAAGCATTTGATTAAAAAAAAAGAAAAGAAAAGAAAAAAGGAGTCGGGCGGTCGCACAGGAGTGTTAAGCGCACGTGGTGCAAAGCGCAAAGGGCCGGTTAGGATTCCGGTTCAGCCCCTGGCTCCCCACCTGCTTTACAGGCAGTGAAGCAGGTCTGCAGGTGTCTCTCTGTCTCTCTTCCTCTCTATCTCCCCCTTCTCTCTCAATTTCTGTCTCTATCCCATAAAAAATAAATAAAATATTAAAAATAACAATACTAAAATAAAACAAAAACCTTTTCCTACTGTTGAAAAGGATGGTGACGAATAGGTTCAGACATATGGATAAATGCCCTTGATTGTCATTATTTAATTTTATAATACAATGATAAAGAAGAAAGTAATGTATTTAAGTGATAGTGAGATGGGAAACCCATAAATTAGAACCTTGAAATGCTGCAGTGTAGGCATATTAACATTGTCTGCCCGCTTTGACTCAGTAGATAGTCCTGAAAAGTAATTTTCAAATAGATTTTGTTATTACATGAGAGAGCGTCCACAAGGTTGTAAGGAGACAGTCCGAGATAACAAATGGTGTTATCTTCTATGACTTGCATCCACATCAAATCTATGGTAGAAACCATTGCATGCTTAGTCAGATAAAGGCAATATTGTCCCAGATTCTACTGGATCGATAATACGTGTTTATAAATAAATAATGTAGGCAGTAAGAGAAGGCTAGAGACATATACCATCCGTTTGGTTTTTATTATTATTATTATTATTCTTTAGTGCATGTCTTCAGATTGCAAAATTAGAAAATGAGAGGTGCAGCTTAATTCAGATGTTAGGTGAGATGAATTTATTTTAATTCTTTGTTGAAAGACCATATTTATTTTTAATGTTTTTTTAAATTTTTTATTTACTTTATTATTTATCACTGGATAGAGACAGAAAAAATTGAGATGGGAGTGGGAGATAGTGAGGAAAAGAGACAGAGAGACACCTGCAGCCCTGCTTCACCACTCGTAAAGCTTTCCCCCTGCAGGTGGGGACTAGGGGCTTGAACTTGGGTCCTTGTGCGCCACCTCCTGGCCCCTTGAAAGACCATCTTTAAAACATCGTTCAGAAAAGTCTTTCACACCCATGTAGTTGTTTTGTTTGCTTGTTTTTACCAGAGAACTGCTCGGCTCTGGTTTATTGTGGTGCAAGGACTGTACCTGAGACTTCGAAGCCTCGGGCAATGAAAGTCTCTTTGTGTGACCATTATACTATCTCCTCCACCCCCTTCTATTTGTTTTAAACCTGGAGCAAGCTGGCTCCTCAGAGAACAGTTTGCCTACATCTGAAGAAATGTTGTGTGCTACAATCCAGTGCTATCAGCCTCTGAAGTATAGAGGTCAGGTTGATCCATACTCCCAGCCTGTACTCTCTTTCCCTAGTGAGGTGGGGGTGGGCGGTTGCTGCTAAAAATTTGACAGTACAAAAGACAGCACCCATTGACCAACAACTATGATAGTGTCAACTACAATGTAAAGGTATGCTGTTTATTCTTTATTTTTTTTCCACCAATATACCAAATGAAGCTAATATTCCTAATTCATTGCATAACCCTCGCCCCAAAAAGGGGTATAGCTTATTTATGTCAGACAATTCCCAAAGCAAGTTCATCAGTGTTTCTGTTGAAAAGCTTCTTCTAAATCCCTTAGAGATTTGTTCTTGATATATGCTGCAGTATCCTTCCAGGAAACACAACTTCTAAAATAGTATTTTTAAAAAATTAACCGATTAAAACACTTCATGTATTATTGTAAACAAATATTCAATGAACATTTAATATTCAGTGATCATTTGAGTTCTGTTTAACACAAACATTTCTAGCAAAAGAATAGTGTCGAGGCCAGGAATGGCTCAACAGGTAAACTGTATGCATGTGCTGTTCATAAGGCCCAGGGTTCAATCCCTAGCACCACATGGGAGCAACATGGACAGCACCAAGGACTCTGGATAGTATAGGATCCCTTTCTTGTTTCTCTCTTCTTTCTCCTCTTTTCTTTTCTCTCTCTCTTCCACCCTTTACAAATGTAGGACAAAAATTTGGGCCAGGGAGACAGCTCAGTGGTGTTACACATGCTCAAGGCCCTGGGATCATTCTGGTGAATCATAATGAAAGAAGAAAGAAAAAATTGCACTATCTTTATAAGATACATCTAGTGATATAATGAAGGAGAAATGACAACAAGTAAAAGTACGTGTATCCTAAATACCCATCAGTAGATGACTAGCTAAAGAAGTTACAGGATATATATTCTATGGAATACTACTATGTAGTCAAAAAGGTGATGTTGTGTCCTTTGGGGTGGAACTGGTGGTGATTATGCTTAGTGAAATAAGTAAAGAGATGAAAGACAACTACCAGAAGACTTCACTTATAGGTGGAATCTAAAGAACTGATACACAAGAACTTGAAAAAAAAAAAAAAACAGAAGGAAGCAAACTCTAAGACTTGTAAATATGGAGATTATCTTTGGGAAATGGGAGGGTGGAGATACAGAACTCTGGTAGTAAGTGGGACTATACACTGTTATTTTAAAGTCTTTAAAATAATCACAAATAAAAAATTTAAAGTACATGTATCTCATTTCTCTTTTATTTTTACATTAATCATTTCTATAGGAAAGAAAAGAGCAATGTTAACATAATCTTTGAGTCCCCACTTGGAAATGGGTTTCTCTTGCTGAAGTTAATGAATTCAATTTAAATACACGTGGAGTTGTTAGGAGGCACTAATCTCATAAATATCTAGTATGTTCTAGAAATAAATTATTGTGTTGCACAATAAATGTGATATAACCTGGTTAAAAGAAAACACATCCTGGGGGTCGGGCAGTGGCGCAGCGGGTTAAGTGCACGTGGCAAAAAGCGCAAGGACCGGCATAAGGATCCCGGTTCAAGCCCCCAGCTCCCCACCTGCAGGGGAGTCGCTTCACAGTCGGTGAAGCAGGTCTGCAGGTGTCTATCTTTCTCTCCTCCTCTCTGTCTTCCCCTCCTCTCTCCATTTCTCTCTGCCCTATCCAACGACATCAACAATAATAACCACAACAAGGCTACAACAACAAGGACAACAAAAGGGGGGGATGGCCTCCAGGAGCAGTAGATTCATGGTGCAGACACTGAGCCCCAGCAATAACCCTGGAAGCAGAAAGAAAGAAAGAAAGAAAGAAAGAAAGAAAGAAAGAAAGAAAGAAAGAAAGAAAGAAAGGGAAAACACATCCCATGGAAATGTTTTTCATGTTTGTGTGCTTTTTCCCTCACTGGTGAAAATAATAAGTAGTATCATGTGACTAGTACTCACCTATTCACCACTAGTACCTATGCCAGACACTGTCTACTGCATGCAGATCATCACAGTTAACTTGTTGGATAGATATTCATGACCAGAAAAATTTAGCCAAGATCAAACAACCACACAACTCTGAAGTGGGAAGGCTTCACTATACACCAATGCCATGTGGTCTCCACCATAGTAAACTCAAAAACTTAACCCAGAAAGGTAGCTCTACACTGACTAGGGTATTTTCTTTGCCCACAGGTTCAAACCTCACCACCACATGGGAAGTGTTATAACACCAGTTCTCTAGTATTTCTCCCCCCCCCCCAAAATCTCTACCTCTACCTCTCTGTTTCTCTACTGAGTGAAAGAGTGGGCTAGGAGCTGTGAAATCACACATGGAAAAGGCCCCCAGCAAAGCAAGGAAAAATAGAAGCTCGAAAAATTTTAAACTTTGATTTTTATTCCTTTGCATTTTCTTTGAACACAATCCCATCATTCAAATGCCCAAACACAGACAGATCATAAAATATTGCTGTAGTTCCTTTAATTCTTGCCTCATGCTTCATTCCACAAAGGCATCTTGCCCTTTGTAGTTCTGTTCTTTTCCTAGCCTTAATTTTTAGGAGCAAAGACTTTTTGTTTGTAATTTATCTCTGACTCCATTTTATTTTAGTAGCATGATTTTGATCAGTTCAGACATCATTTTCAGACTGTCGCATGATGTAGAAGAAAGTATTTGAGTCAACAAGAAGAGCCTGTATGTTCTCCATCTGAAAGAAACTTTTCCTTCAGCTTTGTCTGTGATCTGTGGGTGTGGGGTGTGTGTGTGTGTGTGTGTGTGTGTGTGTGTGTGTGTGTGTGTGTGTAGTGATATTAAGACTAGTGAAGGTGGATGGGGAGGAGAGAATCTGAGAGTGAAAGAAATAAAAGAAGGAATGGAAAGAGAGAGGGAGAGGAAATAAGAGAGGAAGGAGGGAGGACTGCTTTAGAGCTGCTAAGATTGCAGACAGAAATAGCACACAACCACCGTGAGCTCTACGCGACTCAGAAACCAAGACTAAATTGTATTCACTTTTACTCATCAGTGGCTCAGAAAAAAAGGAAATGATATCTGGTCGTGTCTTCTTCTACATCTTGATTTTTGGAAAATATTGTAAGTATGCTCAGTATTTAATCTTGTATACCTTTGTATTTGGTGAAATGGTCCTTACACTTGTGCTTTCAAGATAAAAAATACATATATTTTCTGATAAACATTGTAATCTCATCTTGGAATTATTCTTCTTGATACATTTCTGGCATTTATATTTTTTTAAATTGGAGTATATAGAGTAAATAGTTCAGCACCACCAGCATGCCATATAAACTTATGCTTTATAACAACCAAATCTGTATAGTTACTTTGTAATTTTATATTATTGTAAAAGGAGTAGTCTTTACAGAGATTGCATTCTAGGAAAATGCTCTTGGAAATAACCTGGGGAGATCTTTACATTTGTTCCAGTGTCTGGTAGTTGTAATGCTTTGCTGTCATAATCCATTGTGATTCGATATCAGAGGTGTATGTCTTCACAGAGAGAGACATTCTTAAAACTCCTTTTACATCGGCCAGGTTTCTCATGATTCCTCGGTTGGGGGAGGGGAAGCATAGAAAAGTGCAAGACGATAAAAAATACTACCACAGAAGGAGCCCAAATGGACTTTTACTGAAATCACAGATTTTGCTTTCTCCCTGTGTGCCAGTTGATATTTCCGAAGAGCCTATCTTTAATCAAGACAAAGAGTAGTTTTGTGCTCTGTCCATCCTATGTAAACCATATGATGTAAAGTACATATAAACTGTTTTTATTACTTGGGTAATCATTGATGACAAAGTCACCATTTACTGTCTTGTAATGACAGGAATGGTTAAACTTTAAGAAATTTGGCACTCACAAGCATGTTTATATTCCTCTATGTCTTAAAAGTTGATAAAAGTTTGTTTCCACTAAAAAATTCAGTTGATGAATAACTTGGGATAAACTTTAGTCCTAAACCCCCCAGTTTTAATGACATGGATTGCACCAGAATTATTATTTTTTTTCATTTCTCTTTCCCTCTTCCTAACCCCAAATATATATTCACTAAATGGTCAAAGGTTGGGGAGTAGGGTGTGCAAACCAAGAAATGACTCAGAATTCTAGAGAAGCATTCTACTGCCTAGCTTTTTCCATCTCTAATTTTGACAGCTGTCATTCCTATGTTTTACCTCCAGGGAGAAAAAGTCAAATTTTGAACCATCACAAAAAGAAAATGTTTCAAAATGGGCAAAAAAAAAAAAAAAAAGGTACATAAATAGAGATAGCTATAGAAGTAATAGTCAGCCCAGATCTGTGAGAACCACTGCAGTTTCCAATGGAGGGAGTGAGGACATGAAACTTTGGTGGTGGAAGTGGTGTGGACATACCCCTATTGTCTTGTAATTTTGTAAATCATTATTAAATCACTAATTTTTTTAAAGAGTGTTTCTGTTTAAGTCATCAGAGTTTTTCACATTTGTAGCCCACAGCATCAAAAATCAATACAATTTACCATCTACCATTCTATTTCAATGAAATAGATTAAATAAACCAGAGAAATTCAAGGCAGAAGGCTATATAAAAGGTTGATAAGTACTTTTGACTAAGGTGTTACCTGTCAATGTGGGTTAGCAGAAATGTTTCATGTCTACGTGTTCTCTATCTTTTCTTTTAATAAAAAAGATATTTCACAAGCAGGTAATAGATGATGACTATGATAAGAAAGCCAAAACTTTCTATCATTTAAAATTTGCTATATTTTTGTTTGTAAGGGGGAAAATGGTGATTCAGTGTGTGTATTTGATAGCTGTAAACTTTTCTTTCCATTTCTTCCCCATTAGAGGTAGAGTTTGACAGCACATTTCTGGTTTATACATTGTCAGTTATGTGGGTTGGATAGATAGAGCAGTTTAGTGGGACTTTAGTTTAGTTCTTCACCCCTCAATATCTAAGGGAAATTATGCACCTAACAAAACAAGTCAATGAGTACATAAGGTCAAAATATTATGTCTCTAACTAGCCTGTGATTGTCATTTGTTTTGTTTTTAATGCATTCACCTGTTACCTGAGAAAAGCAGTATTTTACCAAGCAAGACACCTGACCTACCATGTACTGCCTCTAATTTTCAACAGTGACTCACCCTCTGAAAACTTTACTTTGTAAAATAGCAGTGAAATTGTTTTCTCTGTCAAAGTTGCTGTGCCTAAGTCCCTCATTACATAAATTGCCTCCTTGACTCTTAACAGCTCTATTATGTACATACAATTAAGCATATGAGAAAGGCAAAACCTGTCGTAAGACTCAAGGAATAAATGCAAGATTTGAATGCTCTCAAAGTCTGTCCTTTTTCTTCAGGACCTTGAATATTCTTCGTTGAGAGCATGTGCATAAATCTGCTTTGCTAACTTAAAGCTCTTTGTAGACTTAAATCATCAGTAACCCTTTTGACCAAAAGTAAGTGCTTGTTGAATGCCAATTACTTACATAAGCAATATGACTAGAGTAGCAATAGTAGGGACCAACCAATGACACATCCAGTAGAGCACAAATATTACAGTGGAAGGGAACCCAGGTTCAAACCCTTGGTCCCCAAATGCAGGGGGTAGCTTCACAAGCAGTGAGGTAGTATAGCAGCTCTCTCTCTCTCTCCCTCTCTGTCTCTCTCTTTCTCTCTCTCTCCCTCTTTGTCTTTCTGTCTCTTTTACTGTTTCTCTCCTTTTTTGTCTTTTTGTCTTTGTCTTTCCTTCTCTCTTTCTCTCTCTCTCTCTCTCTCTCTTCCC